>NC_137469.1:155754937-156354937 GCF_964235325.1 Thermobia domestica
GTGTCACTTGCGTGATCTCAATAAACATTGAGAATTCAGCATACAATGAGTAATCAAATCTTACAATATCTTTTCTAAAAAGAAAAATACATCTTAAATCTAATTATTCTTTCTCCTGTTACAACGATTTTAATATTTAAAGAGGAAATAACTTATATCACAGTACAATATAATCAAAAAATTCTAAAGAAAACATGACCACAATAATCGTAACATAAAGAACTAAAATAAGCTATCACCACAATTAACTAACCAACTACTACACCACAGACTTCGCCACAAAGGGAAGAATAAATGGAAATTTCATGAATTACGATAGACACAACTACGATACTAATATAGGAAACAAAATATTGAACAGCTAATAGATCTGAGACCACATGACCTAGTTAATATTACTACAACAAATACTGCCACAAATCTATTTTTGCTACTAGTCCATACCTTCAAAGAAAAAGTTGAGAGAACAGCATAACATTTTTACCTGTGAAAAATGAGGAAAAATGAAGATGCTATTAATGAACTTACCTACCTATAATCACCAGTTGATGAAACTAGGTTTGTAGGATCACCTGATGAGCTACAAAAAAATACAACTCTCTTTAGCAGTAAACAAAACATCACCAAATTATCAAGAAAATTCCAAATCACAACGACTTTATCGTTCTTTACACACATTGACTCCAAAACGAATCGATCGATGATTTGATGGAAAAACGAAAAGAAAACTACGTGCAAAATTCAAATCATACACCATTCAACAAGAACCAATGCATGCGAATATTCTAGTTCACTACATTGAAATATTCAAATTAAATGTGCAAATGATGATAAAAAAGACAGTAAAAATAGTGAAAATATGGAAGAAATATTTTGTGTAATGAATGCAAATAAAATGTGAAATAAGCATACTAAGATTGTACTAAGAACTGACAACTGCCACAGAGAAGCCAATGAAATCAATATCAACAAAAGGTACGTACAACTACACAATTTACGTGTGAATACAACTTATTCCTTACTACAAGAATTGGATATTGTCTTGAAGTATCCAATGTAACAAACAAATCACAGATTACGAAAAAAATAGATTGAATAAAAAGAAAAAAGAAAATGAATATTCTACAAGAAGTAGTAAACGTACACAAAGTATAAAGAAATAGATAAGTTTGGAAAATGATATCATTATTTCGTACATAAAGTACATGCTGAAGATAAAATCAAATCATACTCAATAACTTGCTGGGATTCATTATAACGAAACGTGAATTCCTCTTTCCTGAGCTTCCAATGTGATAGTGGCTCAGCCACTAAGCAACGAAATAAGACCGATCCCCTTCCACTAATGTGCTTCAAACAAATTAACAATTGCATTTTCAAAGTTTTTTGTCTTATATTTGTGTCCGTTACAACTGCTATTTAAAGTTCATTTAAAGTTTAATAACGATGTAGATGTAGCAAGCAAGCATAGCTAAACAATTAATATTTTGGTTTGTAATGAAGAAAATTCTAAATTGAGATATTGAATACACGACAAAAAACTATCTTTCTTAATAAATAAATAAATAACTATAGAAGCATAGAAGCAGGAACCGCTGTAAGATAGATCTCATCACCTTCTGTATCTACCGAGATTATGGAAGTGTGGAGGATCACCTGAACACTGTATATGAAACGAATTGACCAGAAACGATAAGTGTATCCTCATCATTGTTTTTTTTTTTTTTTTTTTTTAACCAATAGGCTTATTCTGTTTCGTTCTCAAGCAACATAACTAGAATTCCATTTGGCTTTACCTTCCTCCCCAAACATGTGTAACTGCGTTACTTTTTGACTATGAAATGAACTCTAAGGACAAACATTGTTTCCTTCTTGCTCACTAGGATGATCACAATACACAAACAGTTTTTCGCAACTTAATCTTCATTACAATCAGTGTTTGTAATTATATATAATTTTCCATTTAAAATATATAACAATTACAACTCTCTCATGGCAATACACGCCTTCAGTGCGAAAAACCCAAATTCGATTTCCAGTGGGTGAAATGCAAATTAAATCTTTCAGTTTTACGTCCCATGATTATACTATGTGGACTGAAGGAGACGATGTTAATGGTAATTAGTGAAATAGTGGAATGAAAAAAAAGGTAGGATATGGGAGAATTCTGAGAAAACCCGTGCACACGGTGTCTGTCCACCACAAAGCCCACTTGGCGCGAGCTAGGATTGGACTAGGAACTCGACGTGCCAGAGATGAATGACCTACCACTAAGCCACCGTGGTCCGTGATATTTCCGTCGGGTGCTCGTGTAGTTTGAACCCTACGTTAAGCTGTCGGTCCAAGTCTCATATAGCCTTGATGTCTACATTACAAATTAGAATGATAATCATGTATCTACTGTTTTGTAATAACTTTACTGTGTTAATGCAATCTCTGGCAAGAGGTAAATCATTATTACCTCCCTAACCTCAAAACTATTATGTAGAAATGACAAAAATATCAGCTGGAATTAATAATTCAATACTTTAATAGTTATTGTCAAAAAAGTAATATTTTAATATCATTAACCAAAAATTTATCTATTAGTTATTTCTCCAAGCTATTGACGGTCAAAGTTGAAGGTCTAAAGACCTTCACATACCTTCTCAAACACGTTCTGTATGAGCTTAGGTTTAACTTCAGTTGTGATAATATATTTTTATTATATGTATCCCCAAGCTTCAAAATATAAAATGCTGTTTGCGTAAGTTGTAATACATCTGTAATAACATGTAATATTTGTTTCTAGATATAAGCATGGAAAGAACTTGAAGATAATAGTATTGTTTTAGAAAATAAAACAAGAACAGGATAGTGTATTTACATAAAACTCTATATTGCTTAGAGTAAATATGATTATTTCCGTAAAAGAAAAATGTAATTTTTATAAGCATTAAATACTATAAGTAAATACTTTAAGAGAATAGTCAATCAAGAAACAAGTTCTTTTTTCACCTGCATAAATCATTAAGAAAAGAAAAAGGAAAATAAAGAAAACAGCATCATGCAATTGGTGTTTTGTAATGCATTATACATGCAGAAAGTAACTTTAAATTTAGATTCACTGCATGCAAAACAGATAGTGGAAATTGTAAGGCATTTCAGAGTCAAGTATTATACGACAAAAATAAATAAATACATAATACAAAATAGTACTTTATTTTAAAAACATCATTTTATGTTTAGAAAAACCGGATTTATGTTATTTTTAACAAAAACGTTTAATAATTACACTTGCAGATGTCGATAATGTATTAATAGTTACATTATATTAATAGAAAAACATTCGAAGATAACTGCTGTTAGCTACAAACATGAAATTATAAAATTAATTTATATAGTCTACATAAACTCATTAGAGTTATCAAATAAATTATGGTAAATATTTACACAAAAATTAAACATTCACAGTACTTCATTAAACATTCGTTCACTATTTATGATGTTAGTGACGAAAATACATTATATATATATATATATATATATATATATATATATATAAATTACTAGAGAGGTACCCGTAGAATTGACGAGAATGAGACCATGTGTACTTCGACATTTTATAGTTATGGACATGAACAACCTCACTGGGCATCCGAAATGCAAAATTTGAACTTACTTCTTAGAAATTAGATAACTAGCGAAAATAAGGAACTTAAGTAGTACCCTATTTCTATCTTTCTGTTGTTTCAAGATCTGGGATGAGGAGTTCATAAATGACATACCTGCTAATTATTTCATAGCACTGACCCAAAAATATTCTTTTGCTTACGTTTTATTTTACACTGAAATGGCAAAAGATAGGTAGTGTTTGGTTTAATTTTTTTAACAGGAAACAAACTTGATACGGGCATCATTTGGCTACGAGTTTGGAAATAAGCATTTGCGGAAAATTAAGATATTTTGGTTTTGCTCTAAAAATATAGGTTCATTTCGTGAGTGCGTACTGCCAATTTCCTGTTTCTTGATGGCATTACGAATTTGGCTCTTAATACGAAGTTTCATAACCAGATCTTTCTCACACACACACACACACACACACACACACATATATATATATATATATATATATATATATATATATATATATATATATATATATATAGATAGATAGATAGATAGATAGATAGATAGATAGATAGATAGATAGATAGATAGATAAATATGGTGCTACAACAAAATGTGTCACAATATTTTGGGAACGATTCCTCACATCAAAATAAGAAAGTTCATATTGATCTGTGTTCTAAACTCGATAGTTTCGGAGTTATGGGGTGACGAAAACTATGGGACCTATTGTAGGCGAGTCAAGACATCACTGAGGAACTGGTATATGAAGTATTCATGTTTAAGAATGCTACAGTACTTGTACACCAATTTTGAGAGAGGTAGGTGCAGAGTGATCAAGTACTGCGAAACAGCCTATCTAAAAATGATTGTGTAAGTATCGTAAGTTCCGAAAAATGGATATTTGGATAGTTCAAATACTAGTTTCTCAGTGATGTCTTGACCCGACTAGGATCGGTCCTACAATTTATTTTTTCACGTCTTCGGCACCCTATAACTCCGAAACTACGCATACACTTGTGACCACAGGTCAATATGAACTTTTCTCTTTTTCTTATTTTGATGTGAGGAATTTATCCCTAAAATAACATTGACAAATTTTTGTAACAGTCAGTCTCTCTATCTCTCTCTCTCTCTTATTATATTATATATATATATATATATATATATATATATATATATATGGTATGGTATTTTGCATGTAATAATAAATATACACATTACTTTTCCCTCTGTTTTCCTTTTCATTACCATACGTATTTGTTACATGCAAAAGTATTTATTTTTATTACTTTATGTTCACGTAAAACAGTGAAATAAACCATAATTCCAATTTCCTTTGAACCAAAGACCTAAATACATTCGTAATTATGTTTGTTGTGATCTCGTTTACTTGATACTTCTTTATTTAATCGCCTATTAAAAATATAAAAGTCAAGCATAGATTTAAAATAATAATAATATAGACTTTGCGTATACATAAGTAATAAGTCTCCTACATGAGAAAACATATATTGTATGTGTATCATAGTGATATAATGCCTATAAGATTATCCGTTAAACTCACAGGCACTTAGTAAGAAATTGATACAGTTGGTTACAAAGCTATCACCACAAAATTGTAACATTAAAACATAGTTTAAACAATCTGCTACTGAAGAATACTATTCAGTAACTCTTGAATAGCCAATTACTAGTCATGAATTGAATGCACTACTACACAGCAAGCTCATGTAATAAGAACTTATCTTCGTGACTGAAATAGCAACGATGTATTCGTTATAATAGGGTTAGCTAATAAGCACTACCTCGTAAGTCACTCTTATTTACATTGGTTGTCAAACAGAATACAGGTTGCGCTTCCATGTGTGTTGTTTAGCTGTCAACTAACGAACGCAGTTCCATGTTGCTCGATTGTTGCAACAGTCATTTGTCAGCCAAGAAGAATTTCTGCAAGTCAGCCTATATGTTGTTAGATGTTTCACTGATCTCCTTAAAGCAGGATTTGTAACATGCTTCGGCTTGTAACAAGAATTAAAAAAATCCAGCAAGCATTTGTCATGATGATATTTGTAATGACATATTAAAATGACTTGCTTTTCTTTTAGTTAGTATATGTATGTGTGTGTTTGTGACACTAGAGAAAACATAAATCACATGATCTTTACAGACTGTTCAATGTTACCTCGTGTAACTTGTCAGCTGCAAATGGACTAATGTTGTTTGATTTCTTTCATGTGTGCAGAAGGTGACAATACACATGGCTCTGTACAAGCATATCCAACACAGAAACACAAAATGATCAAATTTTCCTCTCATCCTATAAAAGTAATTATGAATAGGGTATACGGTCATATATGCTGTATATCCTCTACTTAATTTTAGCCATTAGACTATCTTGTACTTCTCACTTTTGTTTCGTTTATATTTACTTATTTAATCTGGTCATGATTCCAGTGATAAAATTACTATATTTCTTTGTTTTCTATACTATTTTTAGCTACTGTTAAACTATAACTATCATACGAGAAATAGGAAAATCGACCTTTCTCAGACCACAAGGATTCGATTAATCTACAGAAAATAAATAGACTAAATATGGGATCCATTCTGTTTTCCTGATACACTGCCACAAATATCACTCATATTGCTGCGAAAATGAGAAACCAATTGGTTCGGTTAATGATAACTACAGGATTAAAATTTAGTGTTCTTATTGATGAATCAACAAGTTTGGAAAATAAGGAGTACACTTATAGTGTTAGTGTTTTTAGGAGGTAAAACCCCTAATTATGTGTTCTTTGACTTGATCGAATTGGATTCTCAGGATGTTATACTGAGCCCAAGTTGTTATATCGTCTAAAAATATACTATCTTCATGAGAAGTATCTAAGAGAAACCTGGATTGCGGTTGCTATTGGTAGTGCTAGTAATGCTTGGAAAATGTTTTGGAGTTGTTGCAAGACTGAAACAGAAATACCTTCAACTGTTTGTTGTGGTTCTGTTTAAGCCATAATTTGAAACTGTCAGGTCTGACGGTATTCAAACTATGACACCGTCAGAGTTCCGGCGAAAGTCAGTGAATATTTCCTGGGAAATGGTCACTTTAAAACTTTTATAAATAGTTTATAAGTTCAGTGTTATAAGCATTGTCACGCAATGGAAGAAGCGCGCCATGATCTCAGTCTGCAGTTTCTGAAAGTGGGACAACTTCTTGGGATGCGGTGGACTGACTGTAAAGACTACTTATCCCAATTCCACCTTCATTATGGATACACTAGCTACTTTCAGGATAGCACAATAAATTTAAATGTGAAATGAACATTTCGAGGTTCGAGAAGAAGAGTCCAGAATTCCTTCTAGCTTTAGAACTGATGTGGGGTGTGTTGCAAGAGTTAGCTGCCTTGTCAAAAGAGTTACACAAGAAACTGCGCTGTCCAAGAGCTAATCGTCTAGTAAGACGAACCATATTGAGTAATCGAGAGTTTCAAAGATGAACCAGCTATACACATGGAATTGATCTTTGAGTCAGTAAAGGATGGAATGTTTCAATATGCAATTATGGATCACAATAAGAAGACGACTGCAATCAATTCTCATCGATTCAAAGTGTGGCTGACAGAATGAGATACAAGCTGTTTTCTGACGCCAACTCAGAAAAGAAACACAATTGATGATGGACATTTCAGCACAAGATCCTGTTAATATTATCAAACGAAATATGTGCCATGGAAAATACGAATTAAAAAAAATCTGCAGGCATTTCCGTTTAGATGAAACTTACACAATCCAACGGTTAAGGGACTCAGAAGACAAGCCTACAGCAAAAGACATTCCAACAAATATATTACCAGTGATGAGAAAATATTCTATATTGTCATGTTCCACAGCGAAGTGTGAGCGAGGATTTGGCTTGATGAATAACATCATCTCTGACTTATGTTAATCAAATCAAGTGGGCCATCAATTGATCAGTTCATAACTCAGAAATATGTGAACATATGGTTTCAAAGTTACCGTGCTTCAAATGATACTAAATTAAGAGTTTCTAGAGAACGCTCCAGTAAGAAGTATAGTGGACAGCATCAAAAAATGCTCTTTGGAATATTTTCAAGTAAGCAGGTGCAAACAAATCTAGAAGATAACTATAGTTTTAAAGACAAATAATACGATCCTTACAGTAATTTTGACCAAGTTTTTTTTAATCTTTTACTTACATTATTTAATTATTAAGTGTTAATGTGACAAGTGTGGATTAGTTTCGAGTGAACAGATAGAAAAGGCTCTAGAGGAAGAATTTATTGTTCAAACTTAATAATGGGTTTTCAAACTATCTTGTCCTAGTGTTTTTGTTTTGCTGTTAAAAAGACATTTAAAAAGTGTTCTGATGACAAGCGTGAGAACGTACCTAAAGTTGCACTTCCGAGTCCTTTTTACTGAATAGTTTAAATAACTTTTGGAAATGACTTTATTTATCAAGGTTAGTGACAGGTCTTCTACTTTCTCGAAGATCTTGACTGTCTCTGTTGTTAGTACCTAGTGTTAATTGAATATAATTATACAGTAAGGAATCAAAACATGAAATTGCTAGCTTTAGGATGAGAATGTCGGTCGATGGAAACCGGTATATTTTTCTTCTGCAAAGAATATCCAAATGTTTTGAAAGTTGATGAATGGGATACTTTGGACTTAAATTTGGGCACCATGACGCGATTTTCTGTTCCACCTCCCAGTGGGTTGGTACCTTTCACGAACCTTAACCCAAGGTATATCAATAAGAAAATAGCAATAAAATTCTTTTAGGCTATATAACAATATGCAAGCCTTTATATTTAAATGGAATTATTGATACATGCCTTTTACGTTATTCACTTTTTAAATCCTCTGTTATCATACAAGTTTTAATGCCAATTATGGATGTACACAAAACAACAAATACCCTATGAAAATCTTAGAACTACGGTACTGATTGTGACATCCATTACAATCCAATTAAATTTTGTGACTTTATACTTCAAAAAATTAACACTTTATTCAAAATATCATACAGTAGAAATACGAGTTTTTGGTCTAAAATATTTTTAGTTACCTCAAAAAATTGCATTAGATTTACAATTTAACTAATATATAACTTGAATTGGTTGAGTTAA
Source organism: Thermobia domestica (assembly GCF_964235325.1). Classification (NCBI taxonomy): domain Eukaryota; kingdom Metazoa; phylum Arthropoda; class Insecta; order Zygentoma; family Lepismatidae; genus Thermobia; species Thermobia domestica. The sequence goes on from NC_137469.1 coordinate 155,763,697, forward strand.
AATATAAAGACATAATTACTGATATTATCATGCAAGTGATAAATTTCATCATCATTCATAAAAAAAAAATCACAGAAGTAGAAGAAACAATTAAGAGGAAAATTAAAACCAGGAAGAAATATGCGCAGCTACTGTGGAATACCGTAAACTATGAATACTACTACGTTTTGAATGTTTTATATTGATGTTAGCAATTACCAGGGAAAATCAGGGTATTGCTGAACAATGGGGTAATACCGAACACCACAAATCTGATCAAAGGGTGCTCTTTAAAAATCAGTCGATAATGATAGGAACAGTACGCTGCAATTGGCAGTGTACTATGACTCATGTGGAGAAGCAGAAAACATCCTGAAAAAAAAAAAAAAAACTTCATCCTAACTAGTGAAATGCTACACACGTTTGAAAACATCGAAGTTCCGTAAGTTCTTAATGGACTATGGCTTACCTCGCATTGCTGAGATTTGCTATGAAGTCCATAATCTGATCTTGTGTAACTACTCCATCGGAATCTTGATCAACCAGACGAAATAACTTGTCCAATATCTGAAAGAAAATTGATGATAAATAATAAATGCACATAAAGAAAGTAACTTTGATAAGATCTACTTGTCCTTCGCGAAAAATAAGCAAATAAATAAATAATATTCTATCGTAAAATACATAAGATGTTTAGAAAGTATATACAAAAAAAATCGAGGTTCTGAAATTCTATTATATTCAGGCTTTTTAGTAGGTTACGCTGCATAATTGTTTTTTTCTTTTCCTATATACAGTATATTCAGGAATGTGAGTTATTTTTAATACTTTTGCAAGTATTGATAATTTATTATTCTTTGTTAACAAAGAAGTTATTATTCTATTTGATACATTATATTCGGGACATGAATTTTTGTTGCTTTTATTACAAGTATTGATCACTTATTATATCTGGCCTCAGTGGAATATGTGAGGTTGTGATAACAATAAGCGGGTAAGTTTATTGCCAAAGATATACATTGCAAGGTTCACTTCTCACATTGGAGTTTTTTCATTTTCACTTTTATTCAAGAAGATTTCAGATGAGTGGTGTGCGATTTATAGAGATTGCTGGAATTATCCAACTTTTGGATTTTCTGCCTATTTCAAAACGACAATGCCAGCGAATTTTGTCAAAAATAAACATTTAAAAATAATTTAATAAACGTTGCCTAAATATATCGTCGGTAAATCCACGTACAGGCGTATCTACATGCTTTTAATTTTACAGAAAAGCGACTTGAAATTCTTCGTATAACGTTATACCTGTAATACTATCTTCAGAAACACTAAGGTCAAAGCTTTCTTGGTGCAAACTTTCGCAACACTGTGTTGAAAATGAAATGAGTAGCCCTATAACCTTAAACGAAGAATTCCAAATCGCTTTCCTGTAAAGTTAAAACCATGCAGATACACCTGAACGTGGATTTACCGACGATATGAGTAAGATAAAGAAAAAGGATGGATCAGTTGTGTTAATTATTTAATGAAACAATTGATATAACAATGAGTCTATACTTTTTGTCTTATTTTGGTCAGGAATCACCCTTCAAGCAGGGTCGGATCCAAGGGGGCGATCGCCCCCCCTAGAAGAGGAAACTTTCTCATTTTATATATATATATATATATATATATATATATATATATATATATATATATATATATATATATATGATTAAAACCCATCCCAAAGTTTGGAGCCCTTAAAAGTAGCAGTATGACAACCCACCGCTTCCCCCCCAGAAGTCGGTCCTGGATCCACTCCTGCCCTCAAGTGGTACTGAAGTTGCTTCCCAAACACCCTGTATAAAAAAATAGGAGTGTTTGTCAGTCATAAGATTTTCGCGTAGAAAAGGGTCACCTGGAACCACCAATTGTGTGCACAGATTCTCACCAGATATTAACGCGTACGATGCCGTTTTATCGAGATTCGACTCAAGGAGGAATTGGGGTCACACGTTTTGGAGTTTCAAACAGTATAAAGTATCTTAGAAGCTCTTCAAGTTACTCATACTACTCTGCATACGCCTCATATTATTCATATAACCAGGACTAGCTGTACCATATGTGCAACATGTGTGTTTGTACGGGGCTGCAAAATCTGTCATATCTATGATATGTAAAAATATTTCATGCTGATAACAGACTTCATGATGATGGTAGTTAAATTTACTAAACTGACCGTCTATTTGAATACTGCTTCATAAATCATGTTTAGGTCGCATTAATTTAAGGCCTGATGAACAGTGCAAAAGCAAATGGTCAAATAACTCCTAGCATGAATTGCTTGATTGCTGTCAAACACAAGAACCCAATCCTCGAACACTAGCGAATACCTGTTTCACTTAGTTAATTATCAAAGTTTTGATATGAAAACTAGTCTTGTCACTGTCACAAACAAGTTCCTTATCATTGAAGGTGTAAATAAGTTGTTTTTTTTAATTTTAACAGGTGTAGAAAGAAAATCAAGGAATAATGATAAAACAGCTAGTTGCACTAGAAATACAAACTGATACATTGAAATTGAAACTCGATATTGAATTCTATAAAAAGGATTAGTATCTTTCCTGTGCAGATGTGTTTGCTTTATCTTTTACTAGCATAATATATTGTTATTTAAAGAAAAACAGAAACAACGAGGTTGTATTTGGCGTGTTTATACCTTTCTGAGTGCGAGTGCTGGTTCCCTCTCCGTTGTTCATGATGTGGTAGCATACTTAAAATCGTGGCTTTTAAGATTTGTTCTTTCTGGAGAAAGGGGACGGCAATTGAATAGGGCCGGCCCTGCATATAATCCATACTACTCGACTATGTTGCAGGTTGCATGCTAGTGAATACACAAGAAGAAGAACGGGTACTTTTGCTAGTTATTCTTTACATCTTTAGCCTTCAATATGACAATTATTTTGTAAAATGCTTCTCGCCTCTGATGTTATGATACATCTATCACTAATGTTAGGCAGAGGACAGGAAATTGTTCTCTATTGTTCTCTATTGTCCTCCATCCTGGATGCTTAAGAGCCTATCATGTCACTTATCACTCGAAGTAAGTATCTGTTAACATAGTGAAACATGAAACCTGTAATCTACATAAGCCCCTGTACATGTTTAGCAAGTTACATCCTCCTATTTATTTTCGTATATTTATTTCAGCCAATAGAACTCAAACTCGATGTTACCTTTCGACATCTAATAAGTTCTCCCCACTCTTTGTCCCTCAATGTAGATTAAGTTTGTGCCACCTTGTCTCGATCCAGTGCAAGAGAACATTGGTGGTTGTTGAAAGTCCACGGTGGAACAGGTTTTGATGCGAAAACGCTGCCGTCTTTGTAGCCAAGTACAACTTGTCAGCATGTCACGTCTCCCACGACCGGCCACCACTCTCAAATATTCGTGTTTTCCCTGCTGACATGCCGACAGCTTTTATCTCTGATCGCATGACGCATAGTTTGTAGCGCCCAATTACCCGCCAGCTCAGCTGCACAATTTGAATTAAGTTCACGTGATACATGAGAAAGAGAGACTCATAGAAATAAACACATGTTGAATCTGTTAACATTTTACATATCAGTAGGCATATATAAAGTGGGAACTTTTATTTATACACGCATACATTTTAAATAAAAATACTTCGAATACTAATATGTATACAAATGATCTTACAGTAGCACTCGTGCATTTAGGAAGAGATGGTACCAAGAAATCTTCATCTCCCAAAAAATACAAGTTCTATGTTATAAAGTCTTCTTATACACAAATAAAGACAATAATTATTATAAATACAGGTAAATACAAAAATAAACCAATCTTCTCAAAATTATTCGATTTGATCTTTATCGAATATCTTCTAAATGTATCTGCGAAGCACTAACGTACATGTGGTGTTTCTCTATATGTTTTCTTGGATGGAAGTTAAGTTGCAAATACTAGTGGAACAATAAACAAAGTCCATTTTAAAATATTTCTTCTTGAGAATAAACTTTATAACATTTCCTTGAGATCAGCTATGTTATTGACAAAAGCTTTTAGTTCATAACATTCTGAGTCACCTAGACATCTGTTTTCTTATATTTCTCAACCATTTCATTAAAATACTCATCGGATAACTTAACATGATAATTTTTAAATTCTTCAACCACCTCTAACTTTGCTGGTATTAGGTATCCGGAAAGTTCAAATGCACTTTAGAGAAACAATTATTACAATAGCATTAGAAAAAATCATTATAATAACATCACAAACTCCCATGGCTTCTTTTCTCAAATATTTGTCTGTCTTCTCAGTCCGAATATAGTCAACGCTTCCCAACTCTTAATGACAAAATTAACGTAATTTATTACTCTCTGAATATTCTTTTCTAACTTATGAATATATTTTCTAATTTTAATAAGACTTACTTTCGTAACTGTACAAATGTCATCTCAACATGCAGCATGTGAGACAGTGCAACTGAACATGGTGAATACATGGAAGTGAGAACTGAAAAACATTTGTGTGTGTATACAATACATGTAGTGCTTGTTTTAACAAAAGAGACACTAACCAAAGCTTACAACTTTACTTTATTTTAAATTATAATTTGTAACTGTTTCGGATATCTAACATATCCTTCTTCAGACACGATCGAAATTAATGAAAATACAGACATATATATAAATGTTGTTATAACAGAGTTTAAATTCTTTTTCTTTTTCTCTATAAACCTATAAAGACCAAAGCCATGAATAGTCTTACTATGTAGTGCTTGATATGTCAAAGTGTTAACAGAGAGCTGGGTCAGAAGTTATCATGTATATTTTCACTTTTCATCATCCACATGCAGTAGTGGTGCCAGAAATTGAAGGGATCGCCAGCGTGAAATACGAAATATTTTTAAATATTCCATAAATTAGAAATTTTATTTATAATTTTTCATATCTAAAGCCAAAAATGCCGTCTCTAGTTCCCTACTCCCTTTGACCACGTTGCTGCGAACGTACATTCTAAAAATGGACTGTTAAATATAATTGTCCATCTAATTTGTTGAACACGTGTAACAATGTGCGCGGACACAGTTTGTGTACCACATTCTCCAGCATTTGTTCAAACCTCTTTTTACGTTTTCTTTCAACAACCGAAACTAAAAGTTCATGGAATCCACACAAAATATTTGAAGATTTCAAATACGAAAGAATTACAATAAAAGGCTATTGTAGTTCCTTTGGTGTACGTGGTCTCGAGTTTGATTTAGGGGTCGTGGTGGCTCAGTGATAGAGCGTTCACCTCTGGTGCATGGGGTTCAACTTGGTTCGACAGCAGCTCGCACGAAGTGAGCTTTGTGGTGGGCAAACACCGTGTGCGTGGGTTTTCTCGGGGTTCTCCCGTTTCCTCCCACTTTCTTTATTCCACCATTTCACTCATTTCTCATCATCATCGCCCCCTTTAGCGTAGCCGGCATAACCGTGGGACATAAAACTTAAAAATTTCATTTCATTTTCGAGTCTGGTTTAAGGTGCAAGAGCACTGAAAGTATGAGCCAAGTTAGAATCTGGCAAGAAATTATTGTGTCTTTGATAAGGCCCTCTTCACTGCTCTATCTACTTCTGCGACTATGCAAAAACAAATTCTATATCTTTAGGACATAAGAAACGTCTCTTCATACGAGCGTTAGTATCTTGTATACAGTTTTACATGAAACGATTTAACTAGCTAATAGTCTCTGTGTAAGGTAAAGTGACGCTAGTGGTTTGCACATTGAACTGCCATTTGGAAGACCCGCGGGTTGGGTACAAAACCTCGCGGCCAGAACCTCGCGGCGACAACCTCGCGGACCAAAACCTCGCCTCCCAAAACCTCGCGGCCCAAAATCTCGCCGGGCCGAAACCTCGCCTGGCCAAAACCTCGCCGCCCAAAACCTCGCGGGACAAAATCTCGCCTGTCCAAAACCTCGCCGTCCAAAACGTCGCGGGCCAAAATCTCGCGGGGCCAAAACCTCGCATGGCCAAAACCTCGCCACCCAAAACATCGCGGGCCAAAATCTCGCCGGGCCAAAACTTCGCGCCTCAAAATATCGCCATACCCAAAATCTCGCCTGACCAAAATGCAAATGTTCTAACAGATGATAAGGATGACGGTATAAAAGACGCTGTTTCACAAGAAGTATCACGGGTATTTGACCAAGTCCCGCGATACCATATGAAAATTTTATTTCTGTATTAGAGGATTTTAATGTGAAGGTAGTGCGACAGGATGTTTTTAAACTGGTTATAGGGAAAGAAAGTCTGCATAAGGAAAGTAATGACAACTAACGGGGTTAGTTCCGTGAACTTTGGAACATCCAAAAACTTAAAATTTTAACAAAAATCTAATATTTATGAAAGTATGAAATAATATATAAGTTTTTACGACGTCCCTTGATTATGTCCTGTAGGTTAAAAGAGACGTAGATGACCAGGATGAAGGAAATGATCGAATAAAGAAAGTGGGAGGAAACGGGAATAACCCGAGAAAGCCCACGCACACGATGTTTTGTATCTATTATTATTATTATTATTATTATTATTATTATTATTATTAGTAGTAGTAGTAGTAGTAGTAGTAGTAGTAGTAGTATTATTTGTAATGTGAAATGGCATATTAAGAAACTCTCTGGGTAAATTTTAAAGAAAAGTTTCATTCGCGGCGATGTTTTGAGTGGCAAGGTTTTGGCCCGGCGAGATTTTGTCCCGCGAGGTTTTGGGCGGCGAGGTTTTGGCACCGCGAGGTTTTGGCCTGGCGAGATTTTGTCCCGCGAGGTTTTGGGCGGCGAGGTTTTGGCCACGCGAGGTTTTCGCCCGGCGAGATTTTGTCCCGCGAGGTTTTGGCCGGCGAGATTTTGGGCGGCGATGTTTCGGCCGCGAGATTTTGTCCGTATCCCAGACCCGCTTTCGATTCCAGCAACGTCCATTTTTCAATTCTTCCATTTCAATTTCAATGCATATTCAGTGTGATAAGGAAGATGATCTCTTCAGAAAGAAAAATATGTTGAAATGAGGAGAATTGGAGAAGGTCTGTCAATGGAGGCAATGATTTACAAACTTATTTCCTGCAGTTAATCTAGATTTGATATTTTCATCTACTTCCAAGTATTTTGTGATTCATGCCTAGTCAGTGGTTTTATTTATTTGAACATACACTGTATAATGAAATAATACATTACATACACAGCAATATTGAGATTAATATATGGTGTTCGTTGGACAACACGCTCCGAAATATAGGGATTCATCTTAGAATAGAGAACTCTTTCGTTAGTCATTTACTCTACAATTTTTCCTGCATAAACACCTGGCTCAATGCTACCAACTGATGTCAGTTCCGAGAAAAGTTTCTTGTACGTTGGGTTGCATCTGTCCAGATGTTTCACAACTACAAATGTTATGGACATCAAGGAACGGAATTAGAGCACTCAGGGAGGGAGGAAGGAGATACTTCTGCTGGTGTCTGTACAAATAATTATTTCAATATTAGAAAGAAAATTATTGGAACAATATAGGTTCAGACATTTTAGCAATGTATTGAAAAAACAGCGGCAAGAAGAAAAAAATGTTAATTTATGGAAAATGGGGCAACCCTGGCACCTGGTGACAAAAGATTGGGTAGATTTACGTTTGGTGAACAGCTTACTTTGAAAAGATGAAAATCAAATATTCCAGTGAAATACACGAATGCAATTTTGCTTTGCAGATATTAATCTCATAAACACACATAATTTTTCTCAATTTTTGATTTCTGTCGAAATTGATTTTCCCCTGTGACTTCTTGTATTTGTTAATATTAAAAAGTAGAAAACACAAAAGCGTACGCAGAATTTGATCAAGAAAATAGTTCAAGCTCCAAAGTTAATATCGTTTCAGAATCTTTAATATCCGTATCTCTGTATGGTAAATGCTTATTTCTTTTAGAATATCTTTTCAAGGAGATTAAAACCAGTGTTTTTTTTTTTATGCGACACTGAGATAGCAATCTAACTAACTCTATGGCCTATGGAACCCGGAGGTTTAATGCCGCGTTTACAAAAGCTCTCCACTGACTTCTATCCTTAGCTAACTGCATCCAGTTTCTACTTTGTATTCCAATCTCTGCGAGATCCATCTTAATATTGCCCTCCCATCTGCGCCTAGGTCTTCCTAATGGTCGTTTTCCGATTGATCTTCCAGTCAAGACTTTGAAAGCGTTTCTACTTTCTTCCATTCTAGCTACATGACTCTCCCACCTAAGTCTCCTAGACTTGACGACCCTAACAATGTTGGGTAAACCATATAAATTATGTAGTTCCTCGTTATGAAGTTTCCGCCATTCCTCATTCCCGTTCCTCTTGGGTCCGAATATTCGTCTCAGGATCTTGTTCTCAAATACTTTCAATCTATGTTCTTCCCTCAGAGTAAGTGACCATGTTTCGCAACCATACAAAACAACAGGCATGATTATCGTTTTCTACATCTATGTAATTTATTTCAGTTTTATATATACTTGCTAAAGAAGAAACAATGAAAATCAAATCTAAAGTCCAGTAGCCTGAGAATATAATGTACCCTGCATCTCCACCATGTTGAATTACGATATTCTTTTTTTAAAAGGTTTTAATTTGGGGTGTTTTGCGAGTGGTACAAAAATAAAATTTTATAAATTAATTTTAAAATAGTTTTAATAGGTTTTAATTTCGAATGTGAATTTATGTATTTGTTAGTGAATTATTTTATGCATTTGGGAAGCCTAGCGCAAACAGATTATTTTGACACATACTTGATTGATCATGCTGATGATGAATATTCCGTTTTACGTTTCTGATTTTTATTTTAGTTCTGATCCTGGCATGATTTTGATTGGCGGCGGATTCTTACTTGGAGATGAAGTATTGATGATTAGTATTCCTTTACTAGTCCTGCAACGATTATGTCGAACACCCTCCGTTTCAGCGGCGTTAAACTTGCGACGACGAATACTGTTTTAAATTGATGACAGATAAATGAAGAATACAAAGCTTAAGGTTATGTTCATTATAACAATGGAAATTGATATTTATGTTGCTTATTCTCTGAAATCCACTTAACTGAATTGCTAGAACTGCCACAACTTCTTTAATTTCAAATTACCTGTTATTTTATATTTGGATTTTTTTTTTTGACATTGATAATTTAAAAGCTCGTGGACGTGACGTAAAGCAACGTGCAGTAATAAATGTATTTCGAGCTTGGGTTTTAAAAGTTTTAGAACAAATTTTGGAATGTAGAAAGAAAGAAGTATGTTTGTGCCAGTTTTTCGTAATAAGTTTAATTATGAAAGTAAAGTTGTTACAAGTGCATAAGACAAATTCACAGACAATTGTATTACAAAGTTTACATTGTGATTTAATTTATTTATATATATATATATATATATATATATATATATATATATATATATAATCATTTACAAGTGAACTTAATTCCGTATTTTTTTAATGTTTCACGAACCAAAATGAGAAATTTAATTCGAACTGAAATCTAAGATTGATATCACGATATTTTTGCAGACTGTACCCACAAGACTGAATTCCTACATATGTAGTTTATAATAAATATGCTTTCGATACTTGATCAATATAAAAACAAAAGAACTGTATGAAACCTGTTTCATACACTTTTGAAAGAGAGTTTCAGAATAATGAAAAGAAGAAAGACAGATGAAAAAATAAAATTAAACGAGAGACAGAATACGATCAGCTTACTTAATTAGTCGTAAATTGGATTTGTTGTCCTTGTACCCAAATCGGTTGCTCTGAGCACGTTTTATCGGGGAAATTCAAAGAGCAATCATTTGTTTGTGTGAAAGTTAAGATCCGAAACTAGTCTCTGACTGTATACGCTTTCGAGACAGGGACTAGCAAGAAAAGGAGCAAAAAGAAATAAACCTTCTAATTTCCCAGACATAAGCGCAGCCTTAACTCACACGAATGTGTATATATATAAAGCCTTGACACGAAGATTTAATCTTTTTAACTGATTCAGTGATGGCTCAGCCACCCGCATTACCTTACTCCTTTCCCATAATAGAAGGTGGGTGGCATCCACAGTTAAAGGGAGTAACTTTAATTGATTTTGACTTACAAAAAAACAGCTCGGTAATGGATCTTGAAATTTATTAATTCTATAACAAATATTAGTAGTTATTTTCTGTATACTGGAAAGTCCGTTAGCTGTTAGACATAGTCTTATTTAAATTTTAACAGTTCACGCGTTTATGTTGTTTCATTTCCTCACAACACAAAGTTGTTAGTAGCACTTAGATAACTAACTGAATCACACAAGTACCAATATCTGTGGTGGTTAACATCTTGTCCATGGGTTTTCTCGGGGTACTCCTGTGCCATTCTACATCCCCATTCCACAATTCTTTCATTATCACTCTCTTGCCTTAATCATCGCCTCCCTTAAGGCTGTTGCTACCTCTTCGCTGAGTCGAGTTTTCTCCTATCTAATAACATTGGAACTTTTTTCGTGTTTTTCTCAGCAAGCAATGAACAAATCCTTATAAAAATTTGCATAGAGTCAGGTCGATAATAAAGGATTTGTTATATGAGCTTATAATTTTACTAAAAGCCTCCAATTAAGTTATTCATTCTCCCCTTTTTTTCATGTGAAGATTTGCAACAGTGCGATCTCTGCTTCTCCCTGTTTGTATTAGCAGCGTGAGGGAAATTCGGGCTAGCCATTTAAAACAGGTTTTTAAACTCTGTCCATATCACATCTGTGGAATGAAATTTTCTAGCCCTCTCGTCCTTTTCGAGGACAGATTTATGGCACTGAGAAGGAGGGGGCGCTCTTTATTTTCTTTGCTAAACCTATTGCTTTTAGTATATTCGTCTAGTCTCATTCGGAGTTCTTGTGGTTACTTTCAAACATAGCAAGATGCCTCTTGCGTCTCATGTATTTCAGTCTTATACCTGGTGATTGGTTATACAAATATAAATTAGCAGACGATTGTGATAGCAGATAAATTTCCTGTGTGGGGGCCGCGGTGGCTCAGTGGTAGAGCGTTCATCTCAGTTGCATGGGGTCCTTGGTTTGATCCCAGCTCGCGCTAAGTGAACTTTGTGGTGGACAAACATCGTGTGCATGGATTTTCTCGGGGTTCTCCTGTTTTCTCCCACTTTCTTCATTCCACCATTTCATTCATTACTTATCATCACTGTCTCCTTTAGCCTAACCGGCATAACTGTGGGACGTAAAACTTACAGATTTCATTTTATTTTCAAATTTCCTGTGTGAAATAATAATAATAATAATAATAATAATAATAATAATAATAATAATAATAATAATAATAATAATAATAATAATAATAATAATAATAATAATAATAATATTATTATTATTATTATTATTATTATTATTATTATTATTATTATTATTATTATTATTATTATTATTATTATTATTATTATAGGAAATTCTTGTCACAAGAGATTGTAACGAGCAAGGAATATCAGTGCGGCTTGGCACTAGTAATTTAGTTAAAATTTGTGGTCACCACATCGGTTCCTCCTTGCCGGTGTTTCCTTGACCAGAGACTGGCCGCGCTGCCGACACCAGTGGGGTTTTCACATTGGAAACACCAGCGCTCTTTGACTTTTGTAACCTCACGGAAACAGGTAAACCAGTGGAGATAGCATTTTGGAATAATTATATATATGTATATGCAGACCCGTATTCAGGAGGATCTAGGGGTTTTCCCCCCTAAATTTTCGCTGGCCTCCCTAAACTTTTCACGGTAGGCTTGCAAATGAAATATAATATGTTGATAAACTATGATATGGTTGGATCGGGCTCCCCTAACTTCAGCCGCCCCCCTACATTTTTGGGCTGGCTACCGACCTCTGTATATGTATTTGAAACTGTGAATAGTAGTATAGAATGTTTATGCTAAATAATAATAATTTCATTTTTACCACATACGAAGGAAATTTAGAAATAAACTTTTTTGTTACACAAAGTTTTCTTAGCGTGAATGCTGTCGAATTCTATTCCTAATGATGACAGATTTTTCGGTGTTGTTTCAGTATCGTGAGGCAACTGGGAAACTGAAGAACTGACCACACATTACCCTTCTAACAGAGCACATTTGTAGGAAAAGTGAAGTGTAATATCAGGGATTCTTTTACTAAACAGAAAAACATCTATACATAATGAAATATGTAGTGTTAATGTAGATACAAACGTCATTTTCTTGGTAACGTCTTTTCTTGGTTATTACTTTACGAAATATGAATAGGAACTTATTTCTTGGTAACAGGGAATAGGGACTTATTAGTGTTACCTGCTAATAATAACCTCGTAACTTACGCATTCTAAATAATATTTATTTTCCAGAACACATATTAACAATAATTTTAATTTTATGCATTATTTTTTCATGCTTCATTTTAAAATATAGGGCTTTTTTTTTTTTGAGGTACACCAATTTGTCATTGTCATACATATTAAACTAAAGCATTACCGTATGAGTATAAAAATATGTGATGGAATACTTCGTTACATCAAGCCACAACATTATGTAAATGAAGTTATTAAAAAATAATAAACAAGCAGTATAATCAAAATGCTAAATATCACCGAAGCACTATTCACAATTTAAATATCTATGAGCATACTCCAAAATCCCTAGGTAAGTTTCTGCATTGAAAAAAAAAAAAGTAAACAAAATTCACAAGGCCACGCTAAACATAAATACAGGAAAAGTTAAATAAAAAAAATGTTATCAGTAAAATTTCTACTCTTCCCCTCCAAAATTATGTCTCAAATCAAGTAAGTAACTTGCTTAAATTATACTGGTCTACGACTTTTTAATTTTGTTGATAAGTGGTCAAAGTTACACTCGAAGTATTGACTTCAATCAATACAAATAAATCAAACAAACACTAATATTTCACATTTATTTATACAATGAGTATGTCATAGTTTTTTTAAAAAACAATTTTCATTTCATGTATAAATTTTAAAGAAATAATTCGGTTTCAAATGTTACTTTCACGCAAAAAAAAGAAAAAGAAAGAAAGAAAGAAAATATACTATGGTAAATTAAAGTGAGATTACAGTGTTACGTTAGTTCAAATAAGATGTTAACGAAATTTTGCGGACAACTCTCGAAACTTATCTGAGAAGCAACTTTAAAAATTGACAACAGTTATAGATATACTTCATGAGTGAGTAAAGAAAGAATACAAATGTAGATTAAAAAGAGATCTTTTTTAAAAATTTGCAGTTAACAGGAATATAGTTAACAAATCTAAAAGATTCTATAAAATAGATTTAAACAAATCTTCAATCAGATCAATTGATTTCCTAAATTTTCTTTGTATCACCTTATATATAAATATAAAAAATATATAAAAACAAGAATTTTAGGAATAATCCAAAAAATGGATCAATGATCCAAAAAGTGCATAAAAAGATTGCGATCTTGCCAAATAATTAGTTTTTGGATTAGGGGCCACAAAAGTTAGCAACGGTTCCTAAATCGAGTTTTCGTATTTTCTACGGAATTAGCACATCATACTGAGTAAATTGTTAGTTTGGGTTTGGCTACACTACCTGTAGTTCTCCAGATATAAGGCTACAAGAAAATGTTTGATTGTATGAAATATATTGGATTTTTTGGATCAGGGTTCACTAAATTTTTGAATGGGCCCTAAATCGAGTTTTCGTATTTTTTACGGAATAAGCACATCATGCGGGCTAAATTGTTACTTTTTGGTTCGGCTATACTATATGTAGCAGGGCCCACAAATTTTTTGAATGGCAGCTGAACCGTTTTATATATATATATATATATATATATATATATATATATATATATATATATACGGAATAAGCACATCATGCTGAGTAAATTGTTAGTTTTGGTTTGGCCACACACTTTGTAATTGTCAAAATATGGGGCGTACAAGAAAATTTTTGATTGAATGTAATATATTGAATTTTGCGGATCAGGGCCCACAAAATTTTTGAACGGTCCTTAAATCGAGTTTTTGTATTTTTTACGCAATATAGCACATCATACTAAGTTAAGTCATAGTTTGGGTACGCTATATGTAGTTCTCGAGATATAAGGCCTATAAGAAAATTTTTGTCTGAAATAGATTGCATCTTTTGATCCAATAGGGTCTAAATGTATATAATATATATTGGTGTTGTTGTCCATTATTGTGTTTGATCTAAATCTATAGTTGACTGGTAATAGGTGCTGTTTTGAGCACTATTCGTTGTTACAAACGATACACTTTATTTTAAATTGAAATATAATAAATAAAATACAAATAATACGTCACTATAAAAGTAGCTTTTCTTTTAGCAGTATAGAAGTTTATTATAAATACCTCATATATAGATAAAATGGGCACTGGAGTCAAGAAAGGTATGTCTCTTCATGTTTTGAAAAATGTAATAATAATAATAATAATAATAATAATAATAATAATAATAATAATAATAGTGATAAAGTGACATTCACTTTCGTATACATTAAAAGTATTCTTATTCAATAGAGACAGTTCGCTTCTAATTACTTATAACTGTCTATACTTGACGGGGGGAAAAGCTAATGTAAAGAAGAATGGATCTGTTCTCGCTGTGTTTATTTTTTTCTGCTTTCAGCAAAGAAAACGTACTCCAACGCCTCCTCACTGAAATACCATAAATATGTCATTGTTGAAAAGAGTCCCCTCACAGCTGTGGACAATGTTGAAACTTCAAAGTAACCCTCAGTTACTCGCCGCAACCTGCTAGAAGAGAGAACGCAGTGTCGTCAATGCGTTGTTGCAAATCTTCACATGAAAAAAAGGGGGGAATGAATAACTTAATTGGAGGCTTTTAGTAAAATTATAAGCTCATATAACGAATTCTTTATTATCGACCTGACTCCATGCAAATTTTTGTAAGGATTTGCTCATTGCTTGCTGAGAAAAACACGAAAAAAATTCCAATGTTATTAGATAGGGGAAACCTCGACTCAGCGAAGAGGTAGCAACAGCCTTAACCATAAGGGATACGATATACATATTCTTAAAGTATCCTAACCTAAGAAACACGATGTGTGAAGTTGTGTCCCCTGCTCCCTCTATACACACATGAAAATGCATAACTTTTTTCCTCTAGGGAACCTCTAGGGAATGGTAACATGCAAAGATATTTTTTCACCTCTTCAAAAACGTTTTTGCTCAATTATACAAAAAAAATATTAAGTATGGAAAATATTGTAGCCTTGATGCTAGTGTTGTCTACGATTCTTATCTCGCTATCGAGACAAAGAAGTACATTTTTACATTCAAGAAATTTCGCGAGTCTCATGGGCAACACTAACTGACCCAAGTCTAGATCTGAAACACTGTTTAGCGTTACATGATTTATAGTAATGAAAGCTACGATGTTGATAAAATAGTTGTACGAACACAATGAAGAGCATTTATCAACGTTTAAATTTACATAAATCATTACACAATATACTTCAATAATAAGTATGCTTTATATATTATATCACACTCATCTTGGTCTTGTCGAGACTCGGAAAAATTCTGATAACTTCTAGATGAAAGAAAAAATCAGAACATTAATTTACACACAAAAAAGTAATTTTGAAGACCACTCGAGAAAGCTTTCTGAAAATCGAGACGAGAAAGCATTTTGCGATAATACAGATGAGACGAGACTTGTACAAAATTTATGAGACGCGACAAGAAAATCTTATTTTTCGTCTCGTTTCGTAGGCAACACTATTTGATGCATATTGACGTTATGATGTGTCATGGATAGTTATTTATTTGACTTCTTTCCACTGAAACAGATTACTCTATTTAGTCATAGGGGCCGCGGTGGCTCAGTAGCAGAGCGTTCACCTTTGGTGTATGGAGTCCCTAGTTCGATTCCAGCTCACGCCAACTGGACTTTGTAGTGGACGAACATCGTATGCATGGGTTTTCTCGGGATTCTTCCGCTTCTTCCACTTTCTTCATTTCACCATTTCATTCATTTCGCATCATCACCATCTCGTTTAGCCTAGCCGGCAATAACCGTGGGACGTAAAACTCAAATGTTTCATTTCATTTTTATTATTTAGTCACATCAGCTGACGGCGAAATTTAAAGTAAGCGTTTAATTTACATCATGGTAGACGCAGTGGTCCAGTGATAGGGCATGGGACCCCCATGGTTTGATTCCAGCTAGCGCCAGACTTTGTGATGGGCAAACATCTTGTATGTGGGATTTCTCGTTTTTTTCCTTCCTCCCATTTCAAGTTCTGCTTTTTGTAAACGTTACATATGTTATTAATTTTCATTTTGATTTTATTTGTGAGTTTCCTTTCCAATTATTCTAAACTACTGTACATTTTGTTGTTCGTGCTATGAAATTACGTACTTTTTTCTTGTGTTCTGTTCACATTCTTCTACAGTCGCTTATTATCCACATGCTATTTCTTCACTCTAGTGCCACTTTTACCCTGACATTGTCATGCAAAATAAGTATGTATAACCGTTATTGCATGTTATCCATCAACCACTCTTTGATGTTGCTCATAAACCTCAAAGTCATTCTACATTAGTATTAAACGAGGGAAATATGTATCGTTGCATAAGTATGTCATCCAAAGCCTAGATGTTTGAGAAGAGCAGAAAAGAAGTCTGGCTGAAGAACGTTATCTTCTTTTTCTTTGATCAGCCGCCTATTTGTGGTATCTCATGATCTGGATTTTGTTACTAGTCTTTTGATTATACCATGATTCGTTTTTTTTTTTTTTAGTTTAACGTCCAACGTTTATGCACCGAGGATAAGGGAGAGTGTGATGATGGTAATGATTGCAATTGTAAAATGAAGAAAATGGGAGGAAGGAAAAAAACGAGAAATCCCACATACAAGATGTTTGCCCATCACAAAGTCTGGCGCTAGCTGGAATCAAACCATGGGGGTCCCATGCCCTATCACTGGACCACTGCGTCTACCATGATGTAAATTAAACGCTTACTTTAAATTTCGCCGTCAGCTGATGTGACTAAATAATAAAAATGAAATGAAACATTTGAGTTTTACGTCCCACGGTTATTGCCGGCTAGGCTAAACGAGATGGTGATGATGCGAAATGAATGAAATGGTGAAATGAAGAAAGTGGAAGAAGCGGAAGAATCCCGAGAAAACCCATGCATACGATGTTCGTCCACTACAAAGTCCAGTTGGCGTGAGCTGGAATCGAACTAGGGACTCCATACACCAAAGGTGAACGCTCTGCTACTGAGCCACCGCGGCCCCTATGACTAAATAGAGTAATCTGTTTCAGTGGAAAGAAGTCAAATAAATAACTATCCATGACACATCATAACGTCAATATGCATCAAATAGTGTTGCCTACGAAACGAGACGAAAAATAAGATTTTCTTGTCGCGTCTCATAAATTTTGTACAAGTCTCGTCTCATCTGTATTATCGCAAAATGCTTTCTCGTCTCGATTTTCAGAAAGCTTTCTCGAGTGGTCTTCAAAATTACTTTTTTGTGTGTAAATTAATGTTCTGATTTTTTCTTTCATCTAGAAGTTATCAGAATTTTTCCGAGTCTCGACAAGACCAAGATGAGTGTGATATAATATATAAAGCATACTTATTATTGAAGTATATTGTGTAATGATTTATGTAAATTTAAACGTTGATAAATGCTCTTCATTGTGTTCGTACAACTATTTTATCAACATCGTAGCTTTCATTACTATAAATCATGTAACGCTAAACAGTGTTTCAGATCTAGACTTGGGTCAGTTAGTGTTGCCCATGAGACTCGCGAAATTTCTTGAATGTAAAAATGTACTTCTTTGTCTCGATAGCGAGATAAGAATCGTAGACAACACTAGCATCAAGGCTACAATATTTTCCATACTTAATATTTTTTTTGTATAATTGAGCAAAAACGTTTTTGAAGAGGTGAAAAAATATCTTTGCATGTTACCATTCCCTAGAGGTTCCCTAGAGGAAAAAAGTTATGCATTTTCATGTGTGTATAGAGGGAGCAGGGGACACAACTTCACACATCGTGTTTCTTAGGTTAGGATACTTTAAGAATATGTATATCGTATCCCTTATGGTTAAGGGAGGCGATGATTAAGGCAAGAGAGTGATAATGAAAGAATTGTGGAATGGGGATGTAGAATGGCACAGGAGTACCCCGAGAAAACCCATGGACAAGATGTTAACCACCACAGATATTGGTACTTGTGTGATTCAGTTAGTTATCTAAGTGCTACTAACAACTTTGTGTTGTGAGGAAATGAAACAACATAAACGCGTGAACTGTTAAAATTTAAATAAGACTATGTCTAACAGCTAACGGACTTTCCAGTATACAGAAAATAACTACTAATATTTGTTATAGAATTAATAAATTTCAAGATCCATTACCGAGCTGTTTTTTTGTAAGTCAAAATCAATTAAAGTTACTCCCTTTAACTGTGGATGCCACCCACCTTCTATTATGGGAAAGGAGTAAGGTAATGCGGGTGGCTGAGCCATCACTGAATCAGTTAAAAAGATTAAATCTTCGTGTCAAGGCTTTATATATATACACATTCGTGTGAGTTAAGGCTGCGCTTATGTCTGGGAAATTAGAAGGTTTATTTCTTTTTGCTCCTTTTCTTGCTAGTCCCTGTCTCGAAAGCGTATACAGTCAGAGACTAGTTTCGGATCTTAACTTTCACACAAACAAATGATTGCTCTTTGAATTTCCCCGATAAAACGTGCTCAGAGCAACCGATTTGGGTACAAGGACAACAAATCCAATTTACGACTAATTAAGTAAGCTGATCGTATTCTGTCTCTCGTTTAATTTTATTTTTTCATCTGTCTTTCTTCTTTTCATTATTCTGAAACTCTCTTTCAAAAGTGTATGAAACAGGTTTCATACAGTTCTTTTGTTTTTATATTGATCAAGTATCGAAAGCATATTTATTATAAACTACATATGTAGGAATTCAGTCTTGTGGGTACAGTCTGCAAAAATATCGTGATATCAATCTTAGATTTCAGTTCGAATTAAATTTCTCATTTTGGTTCGTGAAACATTAAAAAAATACGGAATTAAGTTCACTTGTAAATGATATATATATATATATATATATATATATATATATATATATATATATATATATATATATATATATATATATATATATATATATATATATATAAATTAAATCACAATGTAAACTTTGTAATACAATTGTCTGTGAATTTGTCTTATGCACTTGTAACAACTTTACTTTCATAATTAAACTTATTACGAAAAACTGGCACAAACATACTTCTTTCTTTCTACATTCCAAAATTTGTTCTAAAACTTTTAAAACCCAAGCTCGAAATACATTTATTACTGCACGTTGCTTTACGTCACGTCCACGAGCTTTTAAATTATCAATGTCAAAAAAAAAAAAAAATCCAAATATAAAATAACAGGTAATTTGAAATTAAAGAAGTTGTGGCAGTTCTAGCAATTCAGTTAAGTGGATTTCAGAGAATAAGCAACATAAATATCAATTTCCATTGTTATAATGAACATAACCTTAAGCTTTGTATTCTTCATTTATCTGTCATCAATTTAAAACAGTATTCGTCGTCGCAAGTTTAACGCCGCTGAAACGGAGGGTGTTCGACATAATCGTTGCAGGACTAGTAAAGGAATACTAATCATCAATACTTCATCTCCAAGTAAGAATCCGCCGCCAATCAAAATCATGCCAGGATCAGAACTAAAATAAAAATCAGAAACGTAAAACGGAATATTCATCATCAGCATGATCAATCAAGTATGTGTCAAAATAATCTGTTTGCGCTAGGCTTCCCAAATGCATAAAATAATTCACTAACAAATACATAAATTCACATTCGAAATTAAAACCTATTAAAACTATTTTAAAATTAATTTATAAAATTTTATTTTTGTACCACTCGCAAAACACCCCAAATTAAAACCTTTTAAAAAAAGAATATCGTAATTCAACATGGTGGAGATGCAGGGTACATTATATTCTCAGGCTACTGGACTTTAGATTTGATTTTCATTGTTTCTTCTTTAGCAAGTATATATAAAACTGAAATAAATTACATAGATGTAGAAAACGATAATCATGCCTGTTGTTTTGTATGGTTGCGAAACATGGTCACTTACTCTGAGGGAAGAACATAGATTGAAAGTATTTGAGAACAAGATCCTGAGACGAATATTCGGACCCAAGAGGAACGGGAATGAGGAATGGCGGAAACTTCATAACGAGGAACTACATAATTTATATGGTTTACCCAACATTGTTAGGGTCGTCAAGTCTAGGAGACTTAGGTGGGAGAGTCATGTAGCTAGAATGGAAGAAAGTAGAAACGCTTTCAAAGTCTTGACTGGAAGATCAATCGGAAAACGACCATTAGGAAGACCTAGGCGCAGATGGGAGGGCAATATTAAGATGGATCTCGCAGAGATTGGAATACAAAGTAGAAACTGGATGCAGTTAGCTAAGGATAGAAGTCAGTGGAGAGCTTTTGTAAACGCGGCATTAAACCTCCGGGTTCCATAGGCCATAGAGTTAGTTAGATTGCTATCTCAGTGTCGCATAAAAAAAAAAAAACACTGGTTTTAATCTCCTTGAAAAGATATTCTAAAAGAAATAAGCATTTACCATACAGAGATACGGATATTAAAGATTCTGAAACGATATTAACTTTGGAGCTTGAACTATTTTCTTGATCAAATTCTGCGTACGCTTTTGTGTTTTCTACTTTTTAATATTAACAAATACAAGAAGTCACAGGGGAAAATCAATTTCGACAGAAATCAAAAATTGAGAAAAATTATGTGTGTTTATGAGATTAATATCTGCAAAGCAAAATTGCATTCGTGTATTTCACTGGAATATTTGATTTTCATCTTTTCAAAGTAAGCTGTTCACCAAACGTAAATCTACCCAATCTTTTGTCACCAGGTGCCAGGGTTGCCCCATTTTCCATAAATTAACATTTTTTTCTTCTTGCCGCTGTTTTTTCAATACATTGCTAAAATGTCTGAACCTATATTGTTCCAATAATTTTCTTTCTAATATTGAAATAATTATTTGTACAGACACCAGCAGAAGTATCTCCTTCCTCCCTCCCTGAGTGCTCTAATTCCGTTCCTTGATGTCCATAACATTTGTAGTTGTGAAACATCTGGACAGATGCAACCCAACGTACAAGAAACTTTTCTCGGAACTGACATCAGTTGGTAGCATTGAGCCAGGTGTTTATGCAGGAAAAATTGTAGAGTAAATGACTAACGAAAGAGTTCTCTATTCTAAGATGAATCCCTATATTTCGGAGCGTGTTGTCCAACGAACACCATATATTAATCTCAATATTGCTGTGTATGTAATGTATTATTTCATTATACAGTGTATGTTCAAATAAATAAAACCACTGACTAGGCATGAATCACAAAATACTTGGAAGTAGATGAAAATATCAAATCTAGATTAACTGCAGGAAATAAGTTTGTAAATCATTGCCTCCATTGACAGACCTTCTCCAATTCTCCTCATTTCAACATATTTTTCTTTCTGAAGAGATCATCTTCCTTATCACACTGAATATGCATTGAAATTGAAATGGAAGAATTGAAAAATGGACGTTGCTGGAATCGAAAGCGGGTCTGGGATACGGACAAAATCTCGCGGCCGAAACATCGCCGCCCAAAATCTCGCCGGCCAAAACCTCGCGGGACAAAATCTCGCCGGGCCAAAACCTCGCGTGGCCAAAACCTCGCCGCCCAAAACCTCGCGGGACAAAATCTCGCCAGGCCAAAACCTCGCGGTGCCAAAACCTCGCCGCCCAAAACCTCGCGGGACAAAATCTCGCCGGGCCAAAACCTTGCCACTCAAAACATCGCCGCGAATGAAACTTTTCTTTAAAATTTACCCAGAGAGTTTCTTAATATGCCATTTCACATTACAAATAATACTAATACTACTACTACTACTACTACTACTACTACTACTACTACTACTACTACTAATAATAATAATAATAATAATAATAATAATAATAGATACAAAACATCGTGTGCGTGGGCTTTCTCGGGTTATTCCCGTTTCCTCCCACTTTCTTTATTCGATCATTTCCTTCATCCTGGTCATCTACGTCTCTTTTAACCTACAGGACATAATCAAGGGACGTCGTAAAAACTTATATATTATTTCATACTTTCATAAATATTAGATTTTTGTTAAAATTTTAAGTTTTTGGATGTTCCAAAGTTCACGGAACTAACCCCGTTAGTTGTCATTACTTTCCTTATGCAGACTTTCTTTCCCTATAACCAGTTTAAAAACATCCTGTCGCACTACCTTCACATTAAAATCCTCTAATACAGAAATAAAATTTTCATATGGTATCGCGGGACTTGGTCAAATACCCGTGATACTTCTTGTGAAATAGCGTCTTTTATACCGTCATCCTTATCATCTGTTAGAACATTTGCATTTTGGTCAGGCGAGATTTTGGGTATGGCGATATTTTGAGGCGCGAAGTTTTGGCCCGGCGAGATTTTGGCCCGCGATGTTTTGGGTGGCGAGGTTTTGGCCAGGCGAGGTTTTGGCCCCGCGAGATTATGGCCCGCGACGTTTTGGACGGCGAGGTTTTGGACAGGCGAGATTTTGTCCCGCGAGGTTTTGGGCGGCGAGGTTTTGGCCAGGCGAGGTTTCGCCCCGGCGAGATTTTGGGCCGCGAGGTTTTAGGAGGCGAGGTTTTGGTCCGCGAGGTTGTCGCCGCGAGGTTCTGGCCGCGAGGTTTTGTACCCAACCCGCGGGTCTTCCAAATGGCAGTTCAATGTGCAAACCACTAGCGTCACTTTACCTTACACAGAGACTATTAGCTAGTTAAATCGTTTCATGTAAAACTGTATACAAGATACTAACGCTCGTATGAAGAGACGTTTCTTATGTCCTAAAGATATAGAATTTGTTTTTGCATACTCACAGAAGTAGATAGAGCAGTGAAGAGGGCCTTATCAAAGACACAATAATTTCTTGCCAGATTCTAACTTGGCTCATACTTTCAGTGCTCTTGCACCTTAAACCAGACTCGAAAATGAAATGAAATTTTTAAGTTTTATGTCCCACGGTTATGCCGGCTACGCTAAAGGGGGCGATGATGATGAGAAATGAGTGAAATGGTGGAATAAAGAAAGTGGGAGGAAACGGGAGAACCCCGAGAAAACCCACGCACACGGTGTTTGCCCACCACAAAGCTCACTTCGTGCGAGCTGCTGTCGAACCAAGTTGAACCCCATGCACCAGAGGTGAACGCTCTATCACTCAGCCACCACGACCCCTAAATCAAACTCGAGACCACGTACACCAAAGGAACTACAATAGCCTTTTATTGTAATTCTTTCGTATTTGAAATCTTCAAATATTTTGTGTGGATTCCATGAACTTTTAGTTTCGGTTGTTGAAAGAAAACGTAAAAAGAGGTTTGAACAAATGCTGGAGAATGTGGTACACAAACTGTGTCCGCGCACATTGTTACACGTGTTCAACAAATTAGATGGACAATTATATTTAACAGTCCATTTTTAGAATGTACGTTCGCAGCAACGTGGTCAAAGGGAGTAGGGAACTAGAGACGGCATTTTTGGCTTTAGATATGAAAAATTATAAATAAAATTTCTAATTTATGGAATATTTAAAAATATTTCGTATTTCACGCTGGCGATCCCTTCAATTTCTGGCACCACTACTGCATGTGGATGATGAAAAGTGAAAATATACATGATAACTTCTGACCCAGCTCTCTGTTAACACTTTGACATATCAAGCACTACATAGTAAGACTATTCATGGCTTTGGTCTTTATAGGTTTATAGAGAAAAATAAAAAGAATTTAAACTCTGTTATAACAACATTTATATATATGTCTGTATTTTCATTAATTTCGATCGTGTCTGAAGAAGGATATGTTAGATATCCGAAACAGTTACAAATTATAATTTAAAATAAAGTAAAGTTGTAAGCTTTGGTTAGTGTCTCTTTTGTTAAAACAAGCACTACATGTATTGTATACACACACAAATGTTTTTCAGTTCTCACTTCCATGTATTCACCATGTTCAGTTGCACTGTCTCACATGCTGCATGTTGAGATGACATTTGTACAGTTACGAAAGTAAGTCTTATTAAAATTAGAAAATATATTCATAAGTTAGAAAAGAATATTCAGAGAGTAATAAATTACGTTAATTTTGTCATTAAGAGTTGGGAAGCGTTGACTATATTCGGACTGAGAAGACAGACAAATATTTGAGAAAAGAAGCCATGGGAGTTTGTGATGTTATTATAATGATTTTTTCTAATGCTATTGTAATAATTGTTTCTCTAAAGTGCATTTGAACTTTCCGGATACCTAATACCAGCAAAGTTAGAGGTGGTTGAAGAATTTAAAAATTATCATGTTAAGTTATCCGATGAGTATTTTAATGAAATGGTTGAGAAATATAAGAAAACAGATGTCTAGGTGACTCAGAATGTTATGAACTAAAAGCTTTTGTCAATAACATAGCTGATCTCAAGGAAATGTTATAAAGTTTATTCTCAAGAAGAAATATTTTAAAATGGACTTTGTTTATTGTTCCACTAGTATTTGCAACTTAACTTCCATCCAAGAAAACATATAGAGAAACACCACATGTACGTTAGTGCTTCGCAGATACATTTAGAAGATATTCGATAAAGATCAAATCGAATAATTTTGAGAAGATTGGTTTATTTTTGTATTTACCTGTATTTATAATAATTATTGTCTTTATTTGTGTATAAGAAGACTTTATAACATAGAACTTGTATTTTTTGGGAGATGAAGATTTCTTGGTACCATCTCTTCCTAAATGCACGAGTGCTACTGTAAGATCATTTGTATACATATTAGTATTCGAAGTATTTTTATTTAAAATGTATGCGTGTATAAATAAAAGTTCCCACTTTATATATGCCTACTGATATGTAAAATGTTAACAGATTCAACATGTGTTTATTTCTATGAGTCTCTCTTTCTCATGTATCACGTGAACTTAATTCAAATTGTGCAGCTGAGCTGGCGGGTAATTGGGCGCTACAAACTATGCGTCATGCGATCAGAGATAAAAGCTGTCCGCATGTCAGCAGGGAAAACACGAATATTTGAGAGTGGTGGCCGGTCGTGGGAGACGTGACATGCTGACAAGTTGTACTTGGCTACAAAGACGGCAGCGTTTTCGCATCAAAACCTGTTCCACCGTGGACTTTCAACAACCACCAATGTTCTCTTGCACTGGATCGAGACAAGGTGGCACAAACTTAATCTACATTGAGGGACAAAGAGTGGGGAGAACTTATTAGATGTCGAAAGGTAACATCGAGTTTGAGTTCTATTGGCTGAAATAAATATACGAAAATAAATAGGAGGATGTAACTTGCTAAACATGTACAGGGGCTTATGTAGATTACAGGTTTCATGTTTCACTATGTTAACAGATACTTACTTCGAGTGATAAGTGACATGATAGGCTCTTAAGCATCCAGGATGGAGGACAATAGAGAACAATAGAGAACAATTTCCTGTCCTCTGCCTAACATTAGTGATAGATGTATCATAACATCAGAGGCGAGAAGCATTTTACAAAATAATTGTCATATTGAAGGCTAAAGATGTAAAGAATAACTAGCAAAAGTACTCATTAAAAGTATCAAAAAATAGTAATAGTAACTATGAAAAAATGAAATGAAATCTTTGAGTTTTACGTCCCACGGTTATGCCGGTTAGGCTAAAGGAGACGGTGATGATGAGTAATGAATGAAATGGTGGAATGAAGAAAGTGGGAGGAAACGGGAGAACCCCGAGAAAACCTACGCACATGGTGTTTGTCCACCACAAAGTTCACTTGGCGGGGGCTGGGATCGAACCCTGGACCCCAAACACCAGAGATGAACGCTCTACCACTGAACCACCGCGACCCCTAATAGTAACTATGAATAATCGTGGATAATTATAAATGAATTAGGAATATTTTTTTCAGTTTTGAGAATCAACAAAGGATGTCGAAATGTTCATCTCCCAAAATGTATAAACACTTTCGAAGCACACAATGAAATGTGCCACAGTGAACTTGTTGCTTCATACACTGAAACATTTATTGCAGTTTCAGCTACATCGAACCGTATATTTACATTGAATAACAAAGATATACGTTGGATATATTCACACTTTTATGTCTTAAACGGATAAAAGTCTTTAATATTTCATCTAGGGGGGTTTGCTTGACCTTTAACCGATGAACGTGTCATTGCCAGCAACTTTGGGTTGTGCAAGCACAGATTTGATCATCCCTGAGGCAAAACTAAGAAGGGAAATTAAATTTTGTAAAAGTGATTAGCAAGAACAGTGGCGGTGGCACACGACAGAGCAGACATTTGCCTTACAGCTACCAACATCCGCTAACAATGGATAAACTGGTTTCGCTATTCGTTCTCATCTGGAGTTGATGAACCTGCTGCTGCAAATTTGTTTCATAAACTATTCAAAGAGCCATTTTAAATTGTTGGCAATTGCTTGCATCGCGCTCATTCTACTTGGGCCACTCTTTCTTTCTTCTTCCCAAACTTCTTTCACAGGAAGACGGCCTGATTGAATTTGCCTTTGCCACTTCCTTTGTAGAAAAATATGCCAACACCATTATCTGGGCGTGTAATGCTATCGTAAGACAACATTAGAAAGAAAAAAAGATAATTGGAAGTAAGATTGAACTCATGCCGAAAACACCTATGTTACTTGATATTAAATTAATTGGCCAAATTTCCTGTGTGAAATGGTGTCTGTCTACCTCCCGATACTGAAATAAAACGCATGTTTTATTATTACTAATTACTTGAGGCTACCAGTCTAATTATAAGTTTATCATAGGAAAAATACACTTTTGGAAGATATGTTACAGTTCATGTGCAGATATAATATTTCTAAATGTTAAAATAATGAGGGACACAGAAAGGCGATGGATAATTAGTAAATATTTTAATTAATTTTACATAATTGTCATCAATTAGATATAAA
Source organism: Thermobia domestica (assembly GCF_964235325.1). Classification (NCBI taxonomy): domain Eukaryota; kingdom Metazoa; phylum Arthropoda; class Insecta; order Zygentoma; family Lepismatidae; genus Thermobia; species Thermobia domestica. Next base: position 155,790,841 of record NC_137469.1, read on the forward strand.
GTAGAAGGAAATGTAAAACTGACAAACACAATATCATCCATCACGACTCGTATTATCACCTCCAATAGTTGTATCAATAAGTGTTTCGTTACTGACAAGCAGGGGCGGATCCAGGACCGACTTCTGGGGGGGGCGGTGGGTTGTCATACTCCTACTTTTAAGAGCTCCAAACTCTGGGACGGGTTTTATTTATATATATAAAATAAGAAAGTTTCCTCTTCTGGGGGGGCGATTGCCCCGATCGCCCCCCTCTGGATCCGCCCCTGCTGACAACCTTGTAGGAGAAGTAGCCCATTAAATGATTGAAAACGTAACCAATAGTATCCTACAAAGCGTTACCTTATATAATTTTATTGCTATGATGTATTATACTAATTTTTAGCTAAATATTTTATTAAATGAAATCTGCCCCATTGGCCAAATAAATATAAAATTAAATGTATGGATCATTACACTAAGGTTTCTCGATTTAAAACTCAATCACGAATCAGGTCACACTGTAGAATTACAAAAGCTTGATAAAAAGTAATAACATTGTTATAGTTGTTCTCGAGCAGTTAACCAGGTGAATTCTACGTTCTTTAACTTATCGAGAACCGACAACATTGTTCTCGTCTTCAGGGTAAAATACGAGACGCCAAAAACAGAAGCATTTTATATATAGGTACTGACAAGAAGGGGTCGGAATTTGATTGGTTAATGGCGATTCCAATCAGTCTATGGCTTCAATTTGATTAGCTGGTTGCCCGAGAACAACTATATTCATCACGACATCCGGAAAGCTTCAGTTCTTATTTCAAATATTGTTACAATTCGTAACTGGCATTATGCACGAAAGAAGACCATTTTACATTTTTTTCAATGCGATCACCTCCCATCTGTAATACCTTGTACCACACATGTGGAAAGCGTCGTATACTCAGCGCACCAATCTTTGTCGATGTCTCGCAGGGACCAGCATATAGCACGGATAATGGTTTCTCTTGTGTCGTAGTGCTTCCGGCGAAGTGCTTCCTTAATTTTGGACATCAAGAAGTCTCTGAAAACATTGCCTGTGTTGCATCTATGTGCTACTTCAATCTTGACCGCATGTTGAAATGAAATGAAATGAAATTTTGAGTTTTACGTCCCACGGTTATGCCGGTTAGGCTAAAGGAGACGGTGATAATGAGTAATGAATGAAATGGTGGAATGAAGAAAGTGAGAGGAAACGGGAGAACCCCGAGAAAACCCACGCACACGGTGTTTGTCCACCACAAAGTTCACTTGGCGGGAGCAGGGTTTGAACCCGACACCCCTAGCACCAGAGGTGAACGCTCTACCACTGAGCCAACGCGGCCCCTTGACCGCATGTTGTTCATCTTCCCGGAACTTATTGCTATAATGCTTCCACTTTCCTCCTCTACTTTACGGCACTGCTGCTTTTGACTTATTAACACACAGTCATCGTCACTCGCTGTACTTCATCGCCTACTCTACACTTATCAGCAGGCCCGTAGCCAGCCCAAAAATGTAGGGGGGGCCGCCTGAAGTTAGGGGGGCCCGATCCAACCATATGATAGTTCATCACCATATTATAGTTTTTTTTGCAAGCCTACTGTAAAACTTTTAAGGGGCCAGCAAAAATTTAGGGGGGCCCGGCCCCCCTAGACCCCCCTCAGGTACGGGCCTGCTTATCAGGTATTGAACTCTTGTAATGCTGAGACACAGCCATCTGAAGTGAAGACAATGTTACCACTACTTTCTATCCAACCTATTAATAACACAAATTTTGATAAAATTGCCATAGCTGTCTTTGAAAAACATTTAACAAAACTTACTTCACCAATGAACTACAGTATACCATCCATTAGTTTTTCTTTCAAGAAACGAATTGCCATATTATAGGGTTGCTACTGACATACAGATCATTATCAATTTAATGGAAACACATCAGATGTCTGAGCTGAAAATGGTCAGGTGCTGACCGCAGTGTCGGGCTGTTGTAAGTGTTGTGTTAGGGCAAAATCCATATCACGTAAGAAGCATTAGAACGGTAGCGTGCAGTGAACCGAACAGACGGTGATAGTGTAAAATGAGTGACATCTCTCATTTCCGAAAGTGGAAACTGTATGTGGGAGTGTGAAGAAGTGGCATGTATGTTAGGTATGTCGCGCGAGGCCAGTCTCCAAGATAATGGCTGCCTACAAAACTCACGGCAAAACGATGACGGTGAAGAGGAAATGTCGGAATAAAATCTTAAGTGAGAGGTAAAGCGAATTGTCACTCAGAACAGTTGTACGATGCGGTTCAAGTGACGGAATACCTCAAGATGCACTTTCCAAGCCTGTGTCAATATTTACAATCCGCCGCAAGTTACATGACATGGACATAAGGGCCGGATTAAACCGGCAAACTGTTAAACGGACCATAAGGTTTTAGCACGACGCTATAGTGCGGCAAACATATAACATGGATTGCTGATGACTACAAACGTATTACATGGTCTAATGAGTCACAGTTCTCTTTATTTCAAATCACAGACTGTTTGGCAGACGCCCAAAGAAGCGTATGATCCGCAGTGTGTCCGCCCAACCGTGAAACATCTCGACGGCTCTGCAATACTGTTCTTTGTAATATCATAGTTTTCGGTGTGTCCTGTGCTGAATCAATTTGATTGCAAATTGTCGACAACAGAACATGAGTTTCTATAGACCGACTTTCCAGGTGACTAAATAAGTTTTTTGCCTTCATTATCGTATCTAAAATGTTCTTGCACTCTAAATGAAATTTTCGATTCACATTTCAAATAATTCCACACTTAAAAACAGTTATTTGGTCAATTGATAGCAACATTGCCATTATTCTTTTCCAGTAACAGAAATAAATGGAGAATGTGCTTGAATGTAGCATCCGGTAACAAAGAAGCATATTCTCTGTATATCGTTCTAAAGTTATTGATAAAAGAATTTACATGTATTGATGATTTATTGTATATCATCTACGCAGGGTCGGCCTTGAGCCGATTGGACCGATTGCTCCCAATAGGGCCCCGCGCTGGTGCCGTCTACTCTACTGTTTAGTCTAATCTACTCTCCAGAGCCATTTTAATAGTATATTAGGCCCCAGAGCAAATAAGTGGTTGTGGTCTCTATGACTAAATTTTGCTAGTAATACATGTAATTAATACATGCCATTCTGCTCGCGGGGTCCCCTGCCAAGTGGCTATGGCACCGTTAAGATAGCTCTGCTACTCTCAGTTGTCAAGTACACACAACAATATATGTAATACAGTTACATCCATAAACTCCACAAGGGAGGGCATACCCTCTCCCTAACAAGTAAATGAATAGTTTATATTCAGTTTCCGGGTATAAACAAATATTTTCTGAATTTAACGCTGCAGTAGTTTCTTTATTTTTTAATTTGTAACTTCTGTTGTAAAAATAGATATTATGTCTAGTGTTGCCACGAGACGAGACATTTCTCGTGTCTCGTCTCGTCTCGTAAACGAGACGAGACAGGAGACGGGATAGAACCCTTTTAGACGAGACACGAGACGAGACAGACTACTTGTCCCGTCTCGATAACGAGACGAGACGGGACGTCTCGTGAAATGTCTCGTCTCGTGTCTTGAAAATGAAAACGCTGGCGGGAATGGCCAAGATTGAAATTGCCAGTGGTCATATAGATTGCAAAAGGAAAATCCCCTTTGTGAGAAAACAAGTTCAAAAGCCTTCATAGAAAAGTGTCCTCTGTCTATTGAATGAAACAATCGTGATACATGAGCTTCCAGGAATATCCTTAATGTCTTGTCCCCAATTCCCCTTGCTGTAAACTGAGGAATTCTCTTTTTTTTTATTTCCGGCTGGAATGATGACAAACAAAATCAAAGACAGGGAAGATTTTTACAAGGTCAAGAAACCGAACTACCACCACCATCTATTCAATTTGAAAACTGGGTAATGTCTACACTCATTACAGGCTGTAGTTGAAAGTTCTGGCTGAGATGGTGGAAGATAACAGAACAGACCACACTTGTCTTTATTCTCTGGTGGCGGTATTCTTTTTGCTATATGAACCGAAAACGGCAATTGAAGTATGTCATCTTGCACCTAAAATTTTGTCTTCTCTCTCTCTCTCTCTCTCTCTCTCTCTCTCTCTCTCTCTCTCTCTCTCTCTCACACACACATACACATAAAACATACTTTTACCATTTTACCAATCGCTCGCTTATTGTACAGCAGCCATGTTGTAAAATTCACCTCTTCGTTTGGAGGCGAAGGACAAAGAAAGCAAAGATATTATCGACGAACCCTTCAAATTGTTTGCTTTCAGCAAATTTATGATACTAAAAAAAAACACTTTAGGTGAAGAGGTTTTACAGGGGGACCTTCGTTTTGTTACGTGGAAATGTTTGATCTGACCAGCGTGCGAAATTGTCCTCTGCTTCCATGTTGAGAGGAGGGGAATACTTCCCTTTCCTAGTGAATAATAATCATTAGGACCTGAATTATCTTCAGAAATTGTTTCTTACAGGCATATAAAACCTCTCGAACTTGATAAGTTTAAAGAACATATGGTATAATATTCATGGAACCCCGGTTGAAAGCAGAAAATATCATGAGAATAATCAAATTCGAACATTGGAGAACATAATTAACAGAAAAGAAATAGGATACCCAAACCATATTTTTAAACCTGCTATAAAATGTATATCCTATATTTTTACTAATTCTTTACTCCCATGAAAGTATCCTGGGGAGGATATTCTCTCAATTTTTTTCAGACTGAAATCCTTTTATCCCGTACGATTTCGCCCCCTGACACAATACGAAAAAACAAATGCTGTTAAAATCCATACACATGACCCTTCCAGGACTCAACCCGGGGCCTTCAAGCCATGGTCTATCGCCGCAGACCACTCGGCTTGGTATGAAGAGGTACGTTGTATGATTGCGAATAGATCACGACAATATAAGAAACTTTAATCCAAAATGGCGAACCATAAATCAACTTTTTTTTTTAGCCACTAGATAATCTGGGTGTACTGTCATGAGTTTGTTACACAAACGGGGCAACCACCACATAGTAGCACACACCCCGCGGTTATGGGAACAGATTTGAACCATGAAGGTGAAGACTGGCACCAAGCATTCTTTCGTCCGATGTGTCGTTCAGCTCACATAACTTTGCACTTTAAGTAGAGGTCACTGTGCAGTAACATATAAAATTTCGATCAAATACTTTCCACTACTCAATAAAATTGTTTGGTTCCGAGCTTTTTTTTAAAAAAAAAAAATAATAATTGCAACAAATCTAAACATGCTAAAATGGAAAGTAGTTTTTGGATTGGTATGGGTTAACACTGTGAAACCTAAAGGCTGGAATATACACATGTCTATCTCTCTATTTATCTATATATCTTTCCATCTCTCTCTCTCTCTCTCTCTCTCTCTCTCTCTCTCTCTATATATATATATATATATATATATATATACAGATGGTGATCAGAAAAATGGAAACACCTGTAGTTGGCAACACGTCAGATGTATGGGTTGGCAGTGGTGTCGTGGCGCCCGCAGCGCCGGACCGCTGGTGGTGGTGTGTTAGGTCGGTCTCCATACTACGTCAGGCGCAGTGGAATAGCAGGGTCCAGTGGCTGCAGCAAACGGAGGTAGTGTAAAATGGGAGACCTCTCAGATTGTCAAAGAGGGCAAATTGTTGGTGCGCGGTTATGTGGAGTGAGTGTGACGGCAGTGACTACTGTGTTAGGTGTGTCGCGTGGGACAGTGTCGAAGGTGATGACGGCCTACACAACACACGGGAAAAGCAATCGGGGAAGCGGAACAGTGGGCGGAAGAAAATCATGAATGACAAGTCACGCCGGGTATTAAAGCGCATTGTCACACAGAACCGTCGTGCCACTGCGGAGCAAGTGACGGAGGTACTCAATCAGCACCTCCCCCACCCTGTTTCGACAATCACAGTCCGCCGCGAATTACAAGACATGAACTTACAGGGTCGTGTTGTACGGGCCAAACCGCTCATCAGGGACCATAACGCTTTCGCACGCCGCAAATGGTGCCGCGACCACGCAACTTGGACCGTTGAGGACTGGAAACGTGTGATATGGTCGGTTGAGTCATCCTTCACCCTATTCCCAACCACGGGCCGTGTTTATGTGTGGAGAACGCCCAAAGAAGCTTATGATCTGCAGTGTCTCCGCCCAACTGTGAAACATGGCAGCGGCTCGGTGATGCTGTGGGCCGCCATATCATGGTTTTCATTGGGTCCTGTGGTCACACTTAGCGGACGAATCATTGCCAATGATTATGTCGCAATTTTAGGAGACCACTTCCTCCCGGACAATGACGCCATCTTCCAGGATGATAATGCACTCATTCACAAAGCTGACGTTGTTGCAGCGTGGTTTGAGGAACATCGGGATGAAGTTCAACACCTCCCCTGGCCCGCCCAATCCCCAGATCTCAACATAATTGAACATCTGTGGTCCGTCTTGGAAACACGACTCCGGCGACGAGTTCCACCTCCATCCTCTCTCACATAACTGGCCGATGCCCTGCACGAGGAATGGTGTAAAATTCCACTTTATTCACGAACTTTATGCCTCCATCCCACGTCGCATCAAGGCTATTCTGAAGGCGAAAGGTGGCCCGACACCATATTAATCTGGTAAGTTGCAATTTCGTTCAGGTGTTTCCATTTTTCTGATCACCATCTGTATATAGATATATATATAGATAGATATAGACACTATAAAGCAAGTGGGCTGGTAGTATACGTTAGTGTCGGGGATAGTCACACCTTTACATCGAACTTTCATTGTCGTGTAAACATTATTTGACATTAGTGTCTTCATCTTCGACGTACTTATGAGCAATTTGCTGTATATTCGTGTATTGAAACTGGTGAAACAAATTTCAATGTTTCAGAATGGTAAAAAAAAAAAAAAAAAAAAAAAGCCAGGGTCGAGAAGCCTCAGACAACTAACAGCAGAGATATATTATCTTGTAAACTATTTGTCCTTGCCTTGTGAGCTTATTTGAATTTATTAAGACCTTTAGGCAACTTTGGCCGAATGGATGATGATGGGGAAATTAGTGGAATGAAGAAAGTGGTAGGATACTAGGCAACTTCAAGAAAACACACACATTCGAAAAATGAAATGAAATGAAATGAAATATTTGAGTTTTACGTCCCACGCTTATGCCGGTTAGGCTAAAGGAGACAGTGATGATGAGTAATGAATGAAATGGTGGAATGAAGAAAGTGGGAGGAAACGGGACAACCCCCGAGAAATCCCACGCACACGGTGTTTGTCCATCACAAAGTTGACTTGGCGGGGCTGGGATCGAACCAGAGACCCCAAGCACCAGAGGTGAACGCTCTACCACTGAGCCCCCGCGGTCCCCACACACATTCAATGTTTGTCCATCACAAAGCTGACATGGCACTAACCGAGATCGAACCGACTACCACATACACTAGAGGTGAAGGCTTCACGGTGTAGCTATCGTGACATTTCTTGTCTTGTGGTCTGGGTAATACTTGTAACTTAGTTGTATCTTGATTAGCATAGTGCAGTCTGCTACATTTTACTTTCGTTCCCATGGTATGCTGCTATATTTTTTACGAGACAAGACGAGACAAACGAGACGAGACGGGACGGGACAGAGCCTCTCGAGACGAGACACGAGACGGGACGAGCACATTTTTTCGAGACGAGACACGAGACGGGACATGCTTTGCACGAGACGAGACGAGACAGCCTGAAGTCTCGTCTCGTCTCGTGGCAACACTAATTATGTCCAGGGAGTATTCTGCACACCCCCAAACACTCCTAATACTCCCTCAAATTTCCTTACTCACACCTCTGGGCGTAAAAATAGTTTTCTTTGAGTTTGTGTAAAATGTATATCATAGTCTGGGTGCATACACTCTTTTATTTTGAACACCCCGCTAAGTAAAAGTTTTTGGCGTTCTTACTGATTATGTTATGTTGTACTACCGTGAATACCAAGATGGTATCAAATAAATCAGGTTCAGTGGCTTTTTTGCATATCCTTTCACTTATTATAGATATATTAAAAATACAAAATCAGAGGACAAACAGTCCTCTCCTGAGACAAATCCCGTGGATGTATTTTTTAAAATCAAGCCAGGAAAACCGAATGTATACGAGCACGTACTCAATAGGTGGCTGCTTATGAAGGTTTGTCTGCCAACTCGAATAATCCAATGGAAAATATTTCACACATCTTCCATCAGTTCCTTAAGGTTTGTGATCGTCTCATCACCATTTCATTTTGTTTGCAGTCGATAACGATTTTAAGTTGATTACACCTTTCATAAGTAGCTACCTACGATGTTCTCACTAGCGTAAATTAGGTTTTCCTGACTTGAATTCTTTTCAAAAACATACAGCTGTTAAGAAATCTTTGAACCAACGATTTCATATCAATGTGTATTTCATGACGTCTTACAAATATAAACTCATGTAAACATAGAATTTACCATTGTATTTTTAGTAAAATTCTAACCCAATTTGATATATTACATGATATATTACAAGATAGCCGATTATATATATATATATATATATATATATATATATATATATATATATAATGTTCTACAGACTTTGGTGCAAGTTGTAAACCTGGGGCCCCGCAAAATGATGTTTCCAATCGGGCTCCTCACCACCTAAGGTCGGCCCTGCATCTACGTATAGCAAGATGAAGCTATTTCAATTTGAGAATTAGGATCTGAAGAAGTGCGTGCAGTACAAGCGCATAAATGACTGCATTATCACAGAGTAGAAATTTAAAAAAATGTGAGCGTGCTCTTTCTGTGTCACATCGTACCACCTAGTTATATGTTTTCTGCCTACAGATCTATTATATGTGAGGTGTGGTTCATAAAGGGCTGTAATTTGAGCCATCAAGCTATTCAAGACGACACACCAAATTAGAATGTTGAAATCCAAAGCAGAACAAGGACAGAGGATCAAGTTCCATGTTCTCAATGACTGTGAAACTAATATATATGTATAGCTTAGATTATAAAGACGTTTGTATCTATTATGTAAGAATCAGAAACAAAATGCAAAACGAAATTCAAAACAAATATAATCGTACTTGAGGCGTACAATTGAAATGTTCTGTAAAATTGACAGTCATATTTTACTTTTTAAAAAGGTTAAAGGTGAGAATAAAATAACCCTCTTCATAACATATTTTGATCTTTAAACCTAGTAGTTAATTCTGTACATTTAGTATTACTGGCGCAAATCCCGGGGGGATGAGGGTGACATGTCCTCTCCAATCTTGGAACTGGGGGGACTGTACTCCCAATTGTCCGATTTGAAATGTGTTTTTTGGGTAAAAATGTAATGATTTGTGTCCGATTGCTACAAAGGAAAGTGAGATGAAATTTATGTCCCCCAGAATAAGCCTCAAATCTGCCCGCCTCCCAATTTTGAAGACAACTCTTAACAAAAAAAAAAAAAAAAAGAAAGAAAGAAAGAAAGAAAGAAAGAAAGAAAAATAAAAAAAGAAAAAAAGAAAGAGAGAAACGGTCTAACATGTACTCCCCAATGCTGAAGACAGATTTGCGCCGCTGCTCAGTATTCCAGTAGGTTTCGTTTAGATCAATCATTCTAATCATTTGATTTTAATTATTTTCTTTCAATCAAACTGAATGGTGACAGAATCCCTCAAACACCGAAAAAATATATAATATATTCTGCTTTGATAGTTCTCACAAAAGATTTTTTCCTACTCGGTAATCGAAACCACGTGCTGCAGAACCGGATTTACGGATATAGGGTGAATGCAAAGGTGCATGTGCACCCCCCTTCGTTGTAAATATTCACAAAATAAAGTGAGAAGCTTACAGTGAAAATAGCAACACTTTTCAAAAATTTCTGCTCTGATGTTTCCGTTTGGGCTTAAAACAAAGGGAAGTTTTGCAAAATCAATAGTTTCAGTTAATTTTCTAGAAGTTGAAAGAAAAGAATTCATCGAGAACAGATACTTAGCATTTCCAGGGCATTTCGTATTCCCACCAGAGGTGTCTAAAGGCATTTAAAAATTACAATTCAATCCAAACGTACTGGTGTATTCAAATGTATTTGGTGCACCCCTTTCAGAAAATCCTCGACCCGACCCTGGCGTGCTGCTAAAATGCTCTTTTGGGCAGTTAAGTTGTTTTTCAAATTATTATGTCATCAACTTATATTGCAAAGGGACAAATGATTTTTCATTCATTACAAAACGCGAACAGCAAGAAAAAACGAGTTGTAACTACTAGCAGATTATCCGTTTTTCATATGGGAATAATGCGTTTCATTTTAGACATAAAGGGAAATGGGAACTGAATTTTGATTTAAACGGCCTCGCAAATGTCACTGTTCATCTCAGCGACCTCGAAAACTGTTTATTCGGCACTAATATCTTTCATTTTCAATCATTCTTATATACTTTCCCTTCCCCCAAGTTGCTGGCTGAATTTGGATTTAAAAACATCGGAAGTGTCATTCATCTCAATGACCCCGAGAAGTATGAAGTCAACACTAATGTCGGTCATTTTAAATAATTTTTAAATATTTCCCCCTTCTCTAAGTTGCACCGTCAAATTGAATAATAAAAAACTTCTCACGCCTAAACCTCATCTATGTTGAAAATTTGTCTTTAAATTCTAGCCTAAAATGATGTGCCGCATGACCGTGTTCCCATTTAAAAATCTTGACGTGAATTCAAGATGATGGCTTTCAATATGGCCGCCATCTTGGTCACTATCACAATCCGACTTCCCCCTCGGCCTATACTATGTTACTACATGGTTGTTGTTCACTATTTTCCACGAACACGGATTTTACAAGGGGTGGTAAGGGACTTATGGCCCACCCTGTAGATCAGTCGGGTAGTTCAAGAGTTATAAAGTCAGAAACATAGTCACTTTCAATTTTTATATATTTGATTAATTATTTGTTCTGTCTCAATGCACTGAGAATTGGTGTAAGAGGTTAAAATTTAGACTTCAATGTCTTGAAGTTATTAATAAAAACTTAATTTATTCATAGTCTGTATAGTAGATTCTTATAAAGACAATTCATAAAAGAAGCTGAAATTCAAATATGGTTATTGTATTCATACCGTATACTGATGAGTTTGCGCTAAGGATGCATACATGAGAGTGGATTTCGGGAATTAAACCGATCTTATGTGAAAATGAATAGTGGAAAACGTAAGTGTTTCTCATAGACTCCAGCACCAAGCTAATTCTAAGGATATGAGGTCGCAGAATTAGTATAAGGAAAAACATTGATGAAAATTTTGCAGTTTCAAGTCAGCTGCAATCTCATTGCAATAGCTGGACGGCACACACACAACTTACAACGGGAAAGCACTTGGCGCAAGTCATAAATACACGTACATGGCGCAAGGACCTTCCGATATGGCTTTCAAAGTGTTATCGATTTCCTAAAGAAATATTGAAGCGAAGACGGCAAATAGCAAGCTCATCATCGAAATAGTCTAATTTATAAATACATACTTTGACGTATGTTTCAATTGATACGTACCGAACTGGAAATGTAAAAGAGACTACTATTTTATTTCAAACTATGTATTCTATGCTCTTATTGCTTCTATGCTCTTTTCTTTTCAGCATTACCAGAGGTGCAGATAATTAGCGAATTATAGCTTCTGTCTGTCAGCGTATGATAGTTATGTGTGACATTATTGGTATTTCTTTCAATGAAGATAAAACCATAGGAAAGACCCTGGGAATAGTACTTCATTTTGTTCTGGATAATGAGATTTATCATTCGTAAATTCAAAGTAGCCATTTATCAAAATTTAAATGTTCTCATTTGTCTTTGATTTAATAGTATTTGCTATTCATGTTCTACCGACATTTGCATATTCATTTACATTGTTGCACATAAACTAACTTTAATTATTAAAATTCAGACAATCCTTCCCTCCAATTTACCTTCTTCAATCTTTAGGGCAGTTCACTCCCTGTCCTACACATATGAAACATGAAAAAGAAAGGCCTGAGTTGTTTTTTCCACAAATATTCTATCCTTCATTTGAGAGGAGAAAACCCTTTTAACTGCAAATACAGTACAGTGAATCCATTAACACAAATTTGAGATCTCTTCAGATGGATAACTAATCTTCACTTTATTAAGATTCACGTTGCAGAAAAATACCCGGATAGGTTGAATACTTCTTCCGACTGAACAAAATTTTCGCATTCACGGACGGGGATATGTCAGGAGGGGTATAACATTTGGGTGAGGACAAGCTTAATCGAATTTCTATTTCCTACACTCTTCCAGAATGTTATATAACAATACTAACGAAGTGTTTGTATTAAGCAGGCTTAGGTTAGATTACGTTCCTTCATCTCGACGAACGACAAACTTGATATCTTCAAACTTCGGTTTAGTACTACTTTTGACAGTGAATGGTACGACTTTCCATTATGAACAACTCTTCTACCATTATTACATCGTCATAGTTACGTATGTATTCTCTCTTATAACTGGATTGCAGGAGACCTCAAACTACATCTACTTTCAAGTGTTTACCTGAGACATACCTATGACAGAATATTTATAAAATGGCTTCGAACTTAGGAATAGGATTTATCATATTAATGTTTTGTACAACATGTACATATTTATTAAGATTGATTGATTGAATTGATTCTAAGACTTTCGCACATGGACTCTTTTCTTCTTGAGTACAAATGGTAAAATAGATCAGATGCTCGCACATTAGGAAGAAACGGCAGTTAAGAACAAATATATCAGAATTCAAAACGAGTTAAAAAAAAAAAGTGACTATTCTACATTATTTTCATTTGTGGAATAAGACCTTATATAAGCTACATGATTATTTATCATCGATTTTTCTAAAAATTACTATCATCATTTATATGTCTCGGCGTTGCGAAAAGATTAGCACGGCTGTATGGTATAGGGCAGGGAAAGATTGCTTCATTGGTGTACAAAAAATTTGTTGAGTACACTCATATGCAGTAATCATCAAGCTGGTTGAATTAAACACTTTGGCATAAGAAAAGCATGCAAGGATAAATCAAAAGCATAAATAAAAGATACAGCAGAGACTGAAAAAAATATATAGTCTGGAATGCCAGGTCCGGGAAATACGGTTGATATACGTAACATTTTATTTATATCAAAGCGCAAATGTTGCTCAGGTTGTGAAGAAATTTGTGCTTATATGACAAAATCGTGTTTATGGGAAAAATACGTTATCACAAGTAACAGCCAAAAGATAGGTCCTTTGCTTTCGTTCTGGAAATTTTGATGTTCCAGATGCTCCTCGTAATTGGCGATCAATCACACCAAAAACGCAATGTTTTCTAGCAAAAATCGAGCAAGACACCATGTAAGCAGTCATGACATTGCCAAACATCCATCACCAAAGAGTGTTAAACCACTTGGGGAAGGGGGGCTCCAAAAAGAACCTCGACATTTGGATGCCATATGATCCGACTCAAGAACATTTACTCGATCGTATGAATCTACTGAAACGTAACTAATTTAGGTAATTTCTGAAGCAAATGATCAGAAGTGATGAAAAGTGGATAACCTATTATAACAATGTGCAAAAAAGATCATGGTCCAAGCGAGGAAAATCTTTAGTCTGTGGCAAAACCCACACTAATGACCAGGAAGATTGAACTATGTGTTTGGCGGAATCGGAAGGGCATGCATTACGAACTGCTGCCACATGGAGAAATGAAGGACTTGGACAGGTTCGGAGGACAATTGGCGTGAGTGAACTTAGCAGTTCAAAAGAAACGGCAGAAACTGGTCAACAGAAAGGGTGTAAATATACCACACTGACAACGCCAGAGCGCATACGTCTTTAAAGACCCGTCAGAAATTGAGAGAACTTGGATGGGTAATTTTAAGGCATCCATAGTATATCCCGAACCTGGCACCACTAAACCATGTTTCTGTCTCTGCAGAACTCCCTGAATTTCGTTAAGTTAGTTTCTAAAGAGGATTGTAAAACCACGTATCACAATTATTTAACCAGACACCACATAAGTTCTATAGCGTTGGGATTATGGTGTTATCGGAAAAGCGGCGAGGTCGTAAAACAAAATGCTGCATATGTAGTTTTATAAGGTCATCGAATAAAATCCATATGTGGTTTCATAATGTTATTTTCAAATCATAATAATCATATTCTCAATTTTATCCTCCAAAGGCCCAATACTTTTTAGACTACCTAATATTAAAAACTCATATATCATTTGAAGAAGTTTCACCACCATTGCGAACATTCGAAGAGATCATAATTAAGTTCCATACTACAGTAGATCCATTCTACATAGTCTCAGCGTATAAATCGCCATCAGTACCCATTGATATTCAGGATCTCAGGAAACTTCGGTAACTTGGCTCATCTCATTGCTATCAATATAAAAGTTAACATTCGGCCTGAATCTCTAGGATCAAAAATAACAGGCATCATCCGTCAAGCTAAACTAGTGGCATTGGACTTGCTGATAACAATACCACCGCACTACCCCTATGAACGAGATGGTCCTGTTGTGTTAGACACGGGTTATATACTGATCAGCCAAAACATTATTACCACCCGCTAATTTTTGAACCAATTCGTAAAACTGATGTAAAAGTCACGGTCACAATAGAACTGTTCACCAGTCGGTGACAGGTAAAACACTCGATCAGTCAGTGTGATGCGTATGTGTAGAATGGGGAAGGCCGACACATATCAGAGTTTGATAGGAGCCAGATTGTGATGACAAGATGGCTGGGAACATGTACTTCGGAAACAGCGTGACTTGTCCAATGTTCGCGAGCTGCCGTGCTTAGTGTATTCCAAAAGTGGAAAAGAACGGTGAAACCAGCTCTAAATCCCACAGCGTAGGGCGCTGACACATTATTAAAGATGTCGGTGTCAAGGATGGCACAACATGATAGATCACAAATTTTGGCACAATTAACAGCATACTACAACAGAGTTACAAAGCACAAGTGTGTCTGAGCACAGTTCACCGTATACTGTTAGGTGTGGGCCTTCGCAGCCAACGTTCACATGTGTACCAATGTTAACCGCACGGAATAGTCGATTACGACTGGAATGGTCACGTGCTTCATCATAATTGGAGCGCAGAAAAATGGTACTGCGTTGCATGGTTCCATGAATTACGATATTATCTATCGATGGCCGAATCAGAATCCGTCGTCTTCCAGGGCAACAGTACGACGACGTGGACAACTGGCTAGTGGTAGCTCCATTATAGTTTGTAGAACCCACATGTGGGCCCAGTAGTACGTGTGAAAACACCATAATGACTCCTAGGTACAGGCAGGTCATTGTTAATCATGTACATTCATCAAGTTGGCCATATTTTCAGCTGACAATGGTGTCTTTAAGCAGGATAATACTTCTTATAACAAGGACAACGTTATGCTGCAGTAATTCGAGGAGGATAGTTGTAAATTCTTATTGTTGCAATGGCCCCCGAACTCACCTGCCCCTAAATCCAATTCAACACTTTAGAATGTCATTGAGCGTCAGATCGCGCTCAATGCGAAAATTACAGGAATTAAGTGCTTTGGTTTGATGTGCACATGTGGAACGTTATACCTTCAGCTATCTACCAAGGCCTTATTGTTTCCATGCCAAACAGCATCGCTGCTGTTCTGCGAGCAAAGTGGACATCCCATATATAAGGTACACTCATGTCCAAAATGATTGTCGCATATCTATAATTGTCTTCTTGTAAGAATATAATTTGATAATGATTTTGCAGGATACTTTTAACATTGATACTATGTGTATAATCGGAAAATATATATTTGCGGTATATTTCGTAGGAAAAGAATTATAAATTCGAAAATTAGAATCAGTGAAACAAAATGTTGCTAAAAGGACAAGAAAGTTCTATTTTCGTTTTATTGTTCTTATTTACTGCTCTTTTGACATGAAATTTACCACATACATGTCTTTGCCAATTATACACATACTAACATTATAAGAAATACCGGGCGAATTCGTTATCAAATTATATTCCTACATCAACATATTTATAGACATGCGACAATAATTTTCGATATGAATGTACGTGGTATAATGTTTTACCTGGGTAGTATATATGAATATTGTTATCATTGAAGAGATTACATTTCAATTAACGTTTTCTCACCGCACCATGATCCAGAGGAGCTGGTCAGAGAGCATCGTCATTCAACAGCAAAAATATGACTACCAACTCTCTCCAACGCGAACTGGGATTACTATTGCCAGTTTCTCAAATAGGTATATGATTGGTTTACGAGTACAACTAACTACAGGAAAAGAAATAGAGGATGCTGTTTTACAACTTATAGCAGCAATTTTCAGTGCTCACCATTTATCTATTAAAGCATCTCACTACACACCGGAGCAACTCACTTTTTACGATCTTCATTGTTACCAATAAGCGCTGTGAGTGAAAACAGTGGCAACGCTTCCATACACTAAAAGCGAAGAAACTCTATAACTACCTAACAAAATTCAGAAATAGACTACGTAGACAGCATTGCAAAACCTCCAACAACAATTCGTAATTCTTAAGGACTCCGAATCCTCACTTCTTGCTGCTAGCACAAACGTTCAGCAAACCTTAACATAGAACGAACAACCGCTTCATGAAGCGGGGGCTCTTGTCTTTGATTCTTCTAAAACAAAGCTGAAGTTTTTGCTCAACAACTGCACAACCAGTTCATTGCTGATCCAATCGATAAGAGTAACGTCAGATGAGCTGATAGTTTTCTTCATACAGTTATGCATCCCTTTTATCTACTGCCACCTCATCAACTCTTTACACCACGAGAAAACCAAATTTTTCGAGAACTAAACAAAAATAAAACTGAAGAAGACCTAGATCGAATTTCCACTGCAAGTCTCAAGAAGACACACGGGAAACTTGCTGTGTTCCTCTGTTGACTTTTCAATGTTCTTCTTCAACCTCGATACTATCATTCACTTTAGAATTTTGTCCCCCATCTGATGTTGCCTAAGTAGAGGAAAATCCAATTCCCCTTCCAAGAATTGTAGGCCTATAAGTTAATTGTCACAAAGTTATGGAACGGTTCTTATATCGACGCTTCCTGAAAATAGCGGAAGACCAGAACTTACTAATAGCACATTAGTTTGCACTCTGCTCTAGCTTCTGCACGACAACACAACTTACTTGGATCATTGAAAAAATAACCCAAACTTTCAACAAAGGACAATAGTATTAGCACTTTTAGGGGCCACGGGTGCTCAATGGTAGAGTATTCACTTCTGGTGTGTGGGGCTCCTGTTCGATCCAAGCATTCGTGTCAAGTGGGTTTAACGGTGGACAAACACTTGTGCGTCGGTTTTCTTTGGGGTTTTCTGTTTTATCCACACTTTTATCATCCCACCAGTTAGTTTATTATTATCATATCTCCTTTAGCACAGGGGTATAAGCGCCGGACGTTAAACTAAACGAAATTAATAGTAGTTGTTCTTGTGACAATGCCTTCGACCGTGTACGGCATGCTGACTTGATCTACAATCTCCATCAGATGATCAGGCTTGATCTGCAGTCTCCATCGTTTACTTCACACACGTCATCATTATCTCAGCCTTCGATCAGAATCGTAGATATCAAGTATGACACGAGCAGGTTATATCATTGATCAAACCAATTACTGTAGGAGTACCTCAAAGATCATGCCTGTCTCCTCTACTGTTTAATATCTACATAACATTTTTGCCTATCACACCCAATACAACAATTGCCACATTTACAAATGATACGGCTATCTTTGGCATCAGCTGAAACATTACATTTGTCGATTTTTGATACAAAATCAATTTCGTTAGAATAGAAGATTGGATAGGTGAATGAAATGTCCTCAACAACATGGAGAAAACCGTTATCAACCAATTTACTAAATGATGTCTGTAAATTTCAGTTCAACTATATTCTGATCATCAGCTGCTTTCGCAAGTGAACAGTACCAAACACTTTGGCATTGAATTGGACAACAAATTCACATTTCATCAACACTTGCACCACGTCGAGACCACAGTAATTCAACGTCTACGATCAATTGTCTGTTTGCTTCGATCGCCATAGTTTCAACTTCAAACGAAAATTCATTTTTATAATATGATGCTTAATCCAATATTACACTAGAATCCAACTGGTTAACATCCTCCAAATTTAGATACGAAAACTAGTACAAAACTATACTGCACGCCTCATCACTGGGCATAATCGTGAAATTCATAATGCCAAACTACGTGAAAACCTAACAATACCATATCTACAAGAAGTCATGGAATTCTACGCTCGAAAATTCTGAAATGACATTCATCCTTCAACTCATCAAGTACCCCGAACTACAATAGTTACAGATACTAGGAACATTTATTCTAAATCTTAACCAACATGAAACCATCGACATCTTATAAGTATATTAATAGCTGCATCACTGCCTCAGTGTGATGATCAAGATCAGTACTTAACAACCACTTTCATCTTTTAATGCCACCTCACCAGATTATAAAGTACAATCAAGGGGAATCAAGGCCTACACACAAATGAAAAATATACAATACTGAAACATCCCACTTCGTACATACACTTTAAAAAAACAGCGGCAGTGGCGTTTCTATCACATTGCGTATACCGACACTTCAAATGTACTTCCACATCAAATAATAGGGAAATGTTTCAATATAAATCAGGAACTCTAATAAACAAAATGCAAGACGCAAATTTTCAATCTTAGAACAGCAGAAACGCGATAATTAAAGCCGATGTGCTGACTAGATACTACCAAAATAGCAAATATTTCCCTTTTCATTCCAGAGATCTACACGATGAATTTTATCATTGACTGTGAATTTTAAAATTTGAAACCATCGAAGAACTCCACGGAATTTATGCAAGAAAGAAGTCCACACGACATACATAGAGTCTACTGTTAGAGGTGGTAATTTTCGAATTTAGTATTTTCTTTAACTTTAAATTGTTTTAAAAATTCTTCACTTAAACTATTGAAATAAAAATCTACTCTTATTCCTCTACTCATTCGAAACAAATCTATCAAGCTCTCTCCTGACTATATGGTTAATATATGCACTGCGGAGCAGAAAAACCGGCTTCGATACTCTGTAAAATCTCTACTAGACTTCCACAGTAAGATGTAATTCTACCACTCATATAAACTCAATGCTGAAAAGAGACGTTAAACACCAAATGTATCAACGTATAACCACGGAAAGTCCATTTTTCAGTCCTGGGTCTTTAGTGAAAGAGAAATTGAGTTATGTAAAATCCAATGACCTGACATTACGTTGTTCTCTTTATCTGTACGTAGACAAATTGAAGCTTTGGCTGAACTACAAGGTTTCTTTAGTGTATTGTTGCGTAATTAGTCAAGGCTCAGGAAGAAGCAATCATCATCAACCGATTACAAATTACAGGTAATATCAAGGATGCGCAGGGGGATGTGTTTGAAATAATTTTTCATATCCAATCGGTAATTGTGTCGTGACTAATGCAAGACATGTTTTGCTACACCTCTGTAAAAGGAAAGAATAAAAGGATGAAAATAACATGCAAGTGGAACCTTGAATTTAAGTGAATCTCGATACATCAAATCAAACAGGGAAAAAGGTAAATAAAACATCGATTGTTACAGAATTATCTACGAAGGAAAGGTCATTGATTCTAACAAACGTATCTTTTATTTTTATTTTAGATAATAGACATGTTTTCGATGCGTGAGGTCAATTTCTTTCAATACTCTGCAAACTTTTTCGTTGAAGTTACAAATCTTCATATTCTGCTGTAGTAGAGCAAATAGTTTGATTACATACTGTGAAAGAAATTGTGAGCTATTTTATGGTCCTGAGACTAAAATTACAAACATTTCATATACACCAAGGACAATGGTGTAAAAAATTAGTAAAGAATAATGCGCTGTTTTTCCTTCCAATAATGATTGTGTTATGATTAAGGCAACTAACATTTCATCTTTGAGTGCCTTATAAAAATCCAAAAACACGAGAGAATAAGCAAGAATTTGCTATTTGTAAAAATAAGAAAACGAGTTATAAATTGGACTGCAAAGAAGTTCGTACGTGTTTTTATTTAAAGATGTATTTAAGGACTTCTTAACTTTCAGTCTTCTAATCTAGAAAACTGACTATGCAGATTCACTATTACTGCTGACTAGTTTTGCTTGTTTGAAAATTATCTGATATACCATTACATTAAGAGAAATTCCAAAATCTGAACTTGCCACCGAATCGTACGGTAATTAGTTCAAGAAGCCCTAGGTTGACTGTTACTAATTTCGACAAAGCTACACACAGCTTCAAAACAACGAACTCTAATGATTACGATAAATTGCTTTTAGCTGATGGCTGTATGTCTTTAAAGACTATCTTCCAACAACCGTGCATAGCATAATGTAATATTTTGGTTTGAAACATTTTTTAGACTGAAAGAACATTCACAGTTATTTGATTTACTTCCACTGGTGGTTAAGAGTACACCATTTTCTTTAAAGTGAGGTGGTATCGAGAACCTGAAAAAGAGGACAATGAGTGCAATTATGTTTACAAGATTGATAAAGTTTCAACGAAAGAAGTCTCTGGTAATGGGGGCATTTATTTACATGTACAAAGTTCTAAAATTGTATGAAGCTTTTAAGAAAAGATCTTTGGGTAAGTAACTACTATAAATTTTACAATTGCGGGAAAAAGTCATCCTTCATTATTTTTGTAAAGCGAATGTTTATTAAAAACTTTTTTTCTAAAATGTCACTACGTTCACATCCACACTTTATGGCCTGTAACTGGAGAACCAAAACCCTGCACACCATTATACAGTATTTTACAAGGTTTTATAGCATTTCATGTTCTACCACTACGTCAAGTTTGATCAAATTTGACGATTTCTGCTGTTTTTTGTACGTGAAAAGACACCCCCAAATTTGATGGCTCGGAAGTCGGGAACCAAAAATAGCAGGTCGTCTATGTCTATTCACCTCTATTTACATGTTCTGCTTCGTGTGCCACGTCTAGTAGTTCACTCAATCTCCGAAGCGTTGTGGTATAAGAAGTGGTGAAACCATTAACGAACCTGAGAAACACATTGATATATTGGAGACAGTCATTGGCGTACAATAGACATAATTAAACGGGGAAAGCAGAATTATGGTGACGACTAATAGGAGCAACAGTTAATTACTGAAGCCTTGGGAATCACACACGCCTCTTAAAAGGAGCAGGGACACGGTCCAACCCTGGGTATAACGCTCTTAGTGAAAGTAGAGCCTTATTAGTTTAAAAGAACTACCATCTGAACAATGACTGTCGTTTCTTAAACTATAAACATCCTGTAATCTAGTGAGCGAATTCTCAAACACCCTGCATATTTTTTATTGCCTTCTTTAGACGAATCATCTGCTGAAGTTTGGACATACCTTAGCTATCCATCTTGTTTAGTGTCTTTGATTTTTCAATAAAAATCAATGAAGGACTATAAAACATGGCTGCAATATTACAGTCTTCATAACATCCACTAGCAAGCACTCTTTTGATTCTCGGACCGTAGATCTTGAGTATTTAGTCATTTGCTTTCTTACATAGATACTATCTTCAGAGATTCGAGAGTGGTATTTAAAAAAAAAAAAAAAAAAAATTAAGTGATGTGCAAGAATTTATTTTTTCAGAAAGCTCTCCGCTCAAATAATGAAATACGGATCTCTTTATATAGGCCTCTAATTCGCATATTTCTTTACTTTCAAGAATTTGCATAAACATTATTCTTTCCGTGCGAAATCGGGTTTGGTTTTACAAATGTTCACTAAACATATTCTGTTACGTTTTCGCATTCTTTACCTATCCCACTTTTTGTCGGTTGTCGAAGTGGTACACTGAGCACTGGAATAGTTGGGGGAACATTCCTTTAAGGATATTCTTCTTATGTTTTATCCAAGTTCTGAATAAAAGCCCAGGTAAAGAGTATTTACAGCTAATACGTAAAATTTGACCACTCGATAGTGCCATGACCGCATGAATTAGAGTACGAATTTAATTGCTGACGTTTAAATGCTTGAAATCAGAAGGAAAATTCTCAGACGCAATCTTGCACGAACCTAATTTTTCAACAATGAGAAAGTCATTACGCTGAATTTATTTTATTGCCGATCTTCACCCACTGAATCATCAGTTCTAAATTGTACCGTGCCCTTGCAGGTTTAATACTTCCAAGTGGAAAAAAAAAAAAAACTACCATAAAGACTGTGACAGTTGTGTCTTCTTAGAGCACTCATGTTCTTCTCTTCAGTATCGACATCGGAAATTCATTAAGAAGACGAGCTATCATCCAAAAACTCGAACCACCAAAAAACTGTCATGAGATTTCCGACTTGCTCTCCAACATTCTGTAATTATTCACATATCTGGACTGTTAAATTCGTTCGATATTTCATTTGCCTTTCTCCAATCTGCGCTTCGGGGGGCGCGGTGGCTCAGTGGTAGAGCGTTCACCTCTGGTGCTTGGGGTCCCGGGTTCGGTCCCAGCCCCCGCCAAGTGAACTTTGTGGTGGACAAACACCGTGCTCGTGGGTTTTCTCGGGGTTCTCCCGTTTCCTCCCACTTTCTTCATTCCACCATTTCACTCATCTCTCATCATCACCGTCTCCTTTAGCCTAACCGGCATAACCGTGGGACGTAAAACTTAAAGATTTCATTTCATTTTTTCCAATCTGCGCTTCAGTACTGGCTACAGTGCTTTGGTGGAATATGGTTGAACTGTCTTAATTCTGTTATTTTTCTGCCTTTTCATATGGGTTAACTGACAAAATGAATAAGAGTGAATTGTTTTTAACTACTGTAGTATCAGGAAAGCAAATATAAACAGTCGGTTTTCAAAGTTTAGTGTCCTTTATCAGCACCGAGACTACATGGGATAGATGTAGTTTAAGGCGGAATCCGAACAACCATCATGATGCCTTCCCAATGGGAATAGAATCCGATACCATGAGCATCAAATGCATGCTCGCTTGCCACTAATCCAGTGTACTGTAAATAGAATGTTTATTACATGTAAAAATATTATTTTGATGCTATCACATTAGAAGTTCTTAAATTCAAGCATATCTCTACAAACAGGCGATAATTTCCAAAGACCTTACCCTACGTACTTTGTAAATTGTGGACAGGAAGATATATATACGAATGGAATATGTATTTTGTGGCACGTGAAAGCATGTTGTTTGCAAAGAATCCGAAAATGGTAATGGTGGTTAACAGTTGCCTCAATACAAAAATTATTTCAAATTGCTGCTGTCAGCAGACAAGATATCTGAAGATAGATTCGAAAAGCAAACAGATGATTTGATGTATAGAAGTATCTGCTAAAGCTGAATGGCAAAGAGAAGCAACGATCGAACAGTGATATACCTGTGATTTTAGTCCCACAAGATAAATGCTCTGGCAAGATATGTTGTTCCAGCAACATCGCCCACACCAGCATAAAAGGAAGCCGCCGGAGGAAGCAGAAAATCACTACGGGTCAGGCACATCAGATAAACTGCTCAGCAGTGCTGCCATCTCGTGTTTAACATTATATGTTTATTTATTGCGTATAGACAGTTGTATTAATTCTCTTCAATAACAAAGTAAGTGAATGTCCAGTCAGCCAAAGTAGTATTTTCAGGACTGAAATTTCATTTCCCGCATTTGGGTTTACAAGTGGAAGGTATTTAATTTGGAAGAAGATACGTAAGACAAGAAGGGACTTCAAATCAGCACTCTCCAACAAACGAGTTGGTAATATACTTCTCCAAAAACTAGTGGACGCTACTCATGATGTCGGAGACATCACTCAGTGGTAGAGCATTCACCTCTGGTGCATGGAGTCCTTGGTTGGATCCCAGCCCACGCGAAGTGAGCCTTGTGCTGGACAAACACCGTGTGCGTGGATTTTCTCGGGGCTCTCCCGTTTCCTCCCACTCTTTATTCCACCATTTCATTTATTCCTCGTCATCACTATCTCCTTTTGCCTAGTCGGCATAACCGTGGAACGTAAAACAAAGATTTCACTTCATTTACTCATGATGTCATCTGGATAACTCAGAAGGCAAAAATCGTTGTGTAATTTACGGTAACTTCTTTAAATAAAGATAAAACTTTAAGAAATTGGAGTGAAGAGTCGTGAACGCGCAGAAGGAAATTACTAGGCCTATAGTGTATTTACCAATCATTGTCTATTGCTTTCACCGATTTCACGGATGGTACCATACGCTGACTTCTGAAAATACTTAATAATAATAGGTTCTAGATTATGACGTATTTTTGGTAGTAAAAATCTACAATTACTTTACACTAATAGGTACGTACAATCAATCAATCGTACGTACAATATAATTATCTCAAGAAAACCCCAAATGTTTTATTAACACTAATTGTACTCTTCCGGCTATGGTTGATTTCGCATCCCAGATCTAGCTATTCGAAGAAAAAACCTTCATTAAAGACAAATTAAACTATAGTAAATGAAAAAAGAGTCATATTTTGCCTTTGAGTCTTAATGCTATACGAGACTTAGACCTACAGCTTAAAGTGCGATAGAAACTATATGAGCACCTACTGGGTATCGAACTGAAGACGCGAACGCTAACAAAAGCCATTTCAAAGGCATACTGTAGATAACTTCAGTGGAAACTGAATATTGAATTATTTTTAATATTAACACTGAAGTTCTATCCACTAGTGTACGGAAAGACATAAACATAAAAGAAATCTCTGACAATTTCACATCTAGAACTTTGCTAATCGTATGCTCTGGATGAACAAATAAGCTAATATCTTCCACATTAGTGATTTGCATATTTTCTTTCCTCCATGGCGTTTTGATATTGGTACCCAACTGATAAAAAAAAGTTTAGATTGTTAAAGGATGTAACAAGAATCTTTTGCCATAGGCTAACTTCGTTATGAGTGCAAATTTTAAAAAAAGTAGAGAGCAAAGTTGTTGAAAATGA
The DNA here is from genome assembly GCF_964235325.1 of Thermobia domestica. Taxonomy (NCBI): domain Eukaryota; kingdom Metazoa; phylum Arthropoda; class Insecta; order Zygentoma; family Lepismatidae; genus Thermobia; species Thermobia domestica. The sequence goes on from NC_137469.1 coordinate 155,815,949, forward strand.
TAATTTTCAATCTAAAGTGTTGGAATTTTTCAAGTCAGACAAGCAATGTTGGCTTACACTGGTAGTTGCCCAAATAGTAATTGAAAATACGTTACCAGTCATAGCATTACAATAGAAGCATTAGTTCACGTAATTGAACGGAAAGCAAGCAAAAAATCATGCAGTAGGAAAGAAATAAGAATACTACAATCTCGGTTGTAATTATTAGCATCTAGGGGTGCAGAGGCGGGCGGAGGTAGAGGGGATGAAATTCGTAATAAGTTGTAGCACTATGACTTGCAACGTTGTTTTTTCAATTACCATTGGGGCAACTACCAGTGTAGAACCAAATCTGCTAGTCTGGCTTGAAAATTTCTAACAGTTTAGATTGAAAACATCATTTTCAGCAAATTTGCTCTCTTTATATTTTTTCGTATCTGTACTCAACAAAGTTTAACTATGCCAACGGGCTATTGTTACACTTATATATAGAGGATGTTTCAAAACAACACCGATAACGTTTGAGAGGTGATTTCTTACATCAAGATTAAACAAAAACTATAGACCAACCTGGATATACAAATGCTTCCTTTCGGAGTTACAAGCTGCTGGAAACATGAAAAAATGAACTTTAACTATGGTATTGTATCTACCGTAGTCGGGTCAAAACTTTACTTAGGAACTAATATGTGCTCTATCCAAAAATAAGTGTTTCAGTATCCTGCGGTATTCAAGCAACAATTTTTATAGAGAGAATTTGGCTACGGGCATTTAATTTGAAGTACTCATCAACTACCTCTACAAAACTTGTTGCGAAAGTACCGCAGGATTGTAAAACTTGGATATTTGGATAGAGCACATACTAGTTCTTAAGTGTACTTTTGACCCGACTACGTTAGGTCCCATAGTTTTAGATCTATGGACCTTTAAAGTTTATTATTATTATTTTTTTTCATATTTCGACAACCTATTACTCTGAAAACAAGCATTTGTGCATCCAGGTTGGTCTATTCTTTTTGTCTTATCTTGGTATCAGGAATCACCTTCTAAACATTGTCGTTGTTATTTTGAAGCACTGTATGACACGCCCTTGAATCTTTTCAACTACCTAGGTAATGCACAAAACCCACTGAAGTTTTATACGATGGAAATATCAACAGTTAAATGCTGCTTGATATACTCTCCGGTACCACTGGGTTAAGAGTTGCCAACTTAACATGAAGATATTATATATTTTTCAAATCGCACTACATCAGGTTATTACATATTTTAAATCTACATTTTAATTGAAAACTCACAATATCACGGTTGTTATTCAGTATTGCAAATTGGGGACGCTACAATACCACAAATATACCAATTTTGGTGTGACTTCTAGAGAAGTAATAACGCGAATGACACAGACGGGGCAATGCACAGCCAAAGTACTCTAGGGTCTAATACTATGATCATGATGTGGCGTATTTCGAAAGAACACGAATGAGTTTACAAGAGATTGAAATTTTTTTTTTTTTTTCAAAAGCCTTTATTTCGTAAAGCTGTTTAGATAAATACCTCATCCAATTACAAAGATGGCTTTCGAGAGATGTGAAGATCATAATGCCGTTTACAGTATTCTGATATTTCAAACTGTATTGGAGACATCATAAATACTGATTAGGTTTGCAATAGTGTTTAAATTATGTAATTTCGAAAACTAGGTATGATTATATCTGCCAAAAAGTATTGCTATAATGTTATTGAAGCAAACTAAATCAAAAATTGCTTTAAAGAGGTCCCACAAATACGCCATTTTAGGTAATGTATCAAATTTAACATTTATACCATACGTATTTCGGGAATGATTTGAGATATCAAATTGCTCTAAACGTCATTATGATTTTTGTGTCTATCGAAAACCATTTATGTAATTGAATGTGATACATATCTAAACACGTATTCGAAATAAAGTTTTTTGAGATAAGTCAAATTTTCAATTCCTTGTAACTTCGTATTTGTTCGAAATGCGTGACATGATAAATGTAATATTCGATACTAAGGTACTCTGGATGTGGACTTCTTCGTTCGTCTCATTTGTATTAATACTGATGTACAAACACTCCAAATATGGTTGTTTTTCAGTGTTTGTGATAACATCCTTAGTTTTCAACACTGCATAACAAGTGTGGTATTGTAAGTTTTCGTTTTACATGTGAACTCGAAATGCGTAACAACCTGACGTAGTGTCATTAAAAAAAATAACTTTATGTTGGGATAGCAGTTGACAGCATTGTTAACCTGGTGGTATCACAGACTGTCAAATAACGTCTTATTGTCAATATTTGACGAAATTTTTATCTTTTGTACCTATTAGTTGAAAGGTTATAAAGACGTACGTAGATGTAATAACCTAAGATATGCAAGTGCTTATCTATTATTCTAGTTTCTCTGCTTCATAATATTATCGTATACATATCGGGTGTTCTAAAAATGGCGCCCAAGTACTACAAAGGATTATTCTACAAGTCAAAATAAAGAATATAAATAAGTATATATTTCGGGATCCTGTATGGAGACACTAATTGCACTATGTGACAAACGTTGCAAATGAAGAACCATAGATTATATCTACCAATCCATCAAACAGTTACGCCAACTCTTTACAAATGTCAATTAAGTCGATAAATGTTGACACTAGAACCACCTATTAGCGTACCAATCGTTGTAACTGGTTAATGGATTCGTAGAGCAATGCAATAGTCCTCAATTAATATGTGACGTTGCCACATAGTGAAGTTTTAATTCCCCATAACGGCTGAAGGAGGCCCTGGAGGGTATTTCTTTATATAGCATTTTCGCTTTATTTTGATCTGTAGAATACCGCTCTGTTGTGTGCAGTCGCCCCTTGTCGGTCTGAGAACTCAGATGGTGCGCTTATAAGTAACGTAACTGGGGATGTCTGAACCGACAAGTTGCGGCCAGGATTTTGCATACATTGAACTTAACAGTACGTAAGGCACGGGATCAGACCTGGGTTGCATTTGTACGTGAGCGCCATTTTCAGAACACTCAATATATACATATCTCATAATATCAATCTATCTGTAGATATATTATGTATTTCTAATCATCAGTACATAAATATTTCTTATGCAATGAACTGGGTATTTTACGCCCTGCGCTCTCTCTCTCTTTGAATATAATCATCAAGTTCACAGCTGAATTAGAGAATACACATTATGAACGCACATTAAAATTTCAGAGTTGAAGACATCCCTTGACCTATTAGTCTAATCTTAAATATTACTGACTGCGTAACAAAATCTGAAATGCATATTCGTTTATCAAGAAAAAAAATATCATTGCATGTTTTAACGGACTTCTGGAAATGATACCTATGAGTACCAGCTTTTTTACATTGTTGTTAAGAAATTCAGAATAGAAACACGAATTCAGAGAAGAACTAGCGAATTCAGATTCTTAACGATGAATCCATTCCAAGTATGTATCCATCCAATGTGTTTATTGCGATAAACTCTCTGACCACGACGAAAATGAACATTAAATTGACTTTTAGATTAGTAATAATGTAGTCAGCATATGGGATTGCATCTTAGGAATATTCTTACAACAGAGTTCACTACATAATTCAATATACTCGCAACACTGCATCAGTATTAAACATTTTGTACCACCACCGGACAGTGTTTCTTCCAGACACGTTTTTTGGAGAGCACTGCCCCCCAGAGCAGACAAAAATAATACGTCCATAATATAATAATACATAGACTAGTATCAAGTGTCCACCCCCCTCCCGGAATAGTAAGTGTGCCCCTAGAACATTTTATCTGAAAGAAACATTGCCACCGGGAATCCAACGCACTTGTACTTTGGCTACACAGCAATACTTATTACAATAGCTAAGATCATCAATGCAAACTGATGTTAGAAAAATGAGAAAAGATATTTACATATGTTATGATAAAACTTGGAACCAGGGCTTAATAACGGCGGTATCGATAAAAGAGCGATGAGGTACCTTCACAAATATTTTAAGATATTTAAGAGGTTTTTAAGTTCATATACTCAGAATTATAACAATCAGAGTAAGAGTTTGAAGCTCCACATTATGGAAAGCACAACAAAATATGGGTAAGCTACGTCGACAGATTCTTTCAAAATACGTGCATATTCTTGAAGCAGAAATAGCTATACCGGGCCCCAACTATGGAAGCCAGATCTAGCATGTAAACGTGTTTGGAAGGGTTGACGTGGAAAAGTATAGCTAATACACAAGTAGTAGTAGCACTTCCTTGTGGCAAAGTGGTTAGCGTACCAAAGTACGGGAGACCAGGGTTCGATTCCCGGAGAGAGCTCATGTGGTTCGAATTCCACATTAAGCTGTAAGTCCACGTTTCATATAGCCTCGCTGCTGAAAAGGACGCTAAACTAAAAATCACATCACAAAAGTAGTAGAAGCATTCAACATAACATATTTATTTCAACAATTTTTCCAGGTATTACCATATTATATATAGACTAGATATATTAGATGCAGTAATATGGCAGAATACCTATTCTTATTAGCTGTTACGCGCAAAATAAACACACCATTGATTTCTTTTGTGTTGTGGTTTGCAAACTGCTGGTTTTTACATGTAAGTCGTTGAAAGAAAAACGTAAAATAAAATTAGTTTTCTTTATTTAGTTTCAATCCTCAAAATTAATTTGATATTGTGAACGCTTTGCTTGTTAAGTTACTGATTAAATTTTAATAATGGTTAACGGTTTATTTCTTTTTCCAGTAAAACATTCAAGAGCAAAGGCTCTTTGTTGGATGGCTACATTATCGAAATGGCTTTTCAAAGCTACTTAATTTCATTTTATAAAAAAGCAAGTAGGAAAATTTCAACAAAAAATATATTTATTTAATATATGTACGTGCAGTGGCGGATCCAAGATATGATCACGGGAGGGGCTAAACCATAGCTTGCAATTTTATCCAGTCTAAAGCTGGATTGAAGCCCATTTTATCCAGTGTATACCTGAGCGTCAAGGGGGAAGGCTATAGCCCCTCCCTTAAATCCGCCCATGTATACGTGTATATATGTGTTTTTATTGCAATGATACATGAGTACGTATAATGAAGAATAATTTTTTTACTTAGAATTTATAACATTTGTATTTTAATTTATTTGATCTAATTAAAGTAATTAGTATGGGATCAAATTATTTATCACTTTATATCTGCGTGGTTTATTTTTCAAGAAATAACTATAATGTTTTAAAGTAAAAATAATTTAAATCATTAAAGCTAAATTATACATTAAAATTTAGATAAAAATATATATACTTCTCTTAATTTTAGCTTAAAAATAACAATCTATGTATTAAAATGCCACAATAGCAATAAAAATGCCTGAGCCCCAACCTCTAACTTTTGATTTCAAACCTTTGATTTACGGTTATTTGTGATTTCGCGTTTAACAAAGACAAATATTTTAAAATATGTGCACTTTAAATAAAGTATTTAAATAGATCTTTTTTTTTCATAAAGTTTATTTTCTTAAAATTATTGTTCAAAGCCTTTGTATTTTAATAAGTCTTCTCCAAAATCAATGCAAATGAATTGTGCTACCATCTTTGGAGTTCTTTTAAACTACACGTTTGTAAACGTTTATACGTTTGTGGCCAATCCTTTCGACAATGAGATCTCAGAAACTAAAGGCTCCAGAAAGTTGACGTTCTCAGTGATCGATTGGAAATTTTGCGTAGATTGTTCACTACTGATTGAATATATTAAAAACATGGTCATTATTTCCTTATTACATTTTTACGGGTACACTTTAAGTGGTGAAATTAAAAAAAAAATATTCTACGCATTATACATTCCAACACCACATAATTATATATAGGGGTTGCATATCTCTCAGCGTTTCTTTCATCATCAAATTATAATGAAAAACGATGGATAACCATTTCTTCAATCTAAGATGAATCTTTATTGTTTGGAGTGTTTTGCCCAATGAACATCATATATCACTGACATTAGAATTAATTGTATGTGTAATGTATTTGTGTATTACATACTGTATGAAAGAAGAAAGAAAATATTGATCATACATGAATTAAAAACTCCAATCGGAAGTAGGCTCAAATCTTGCAAGCGGTGCAAGATATTGAAAGAAATAATCGAAAAAATCTCCCCTTTACGGTATCTCTTGCCGACTTTTATCAAGAAGCCTTTCATTTGTGCCTGTAAAGGGACATATACAAATGTAATGAATAATAAGGAGATTCATGCTCATATGAGAATGATGCGCTGTGTAGAGAGCGCAGGTTCAGCTAGTCTATCTATTAAAATGCTACAAAAGTTATAAAAACTCCTGATTTCCAACCTCTAACTTTGGATTTCAAACCTTTGACTTACGGTTATTTGTGATTTCACGTTTACCAAAGACCATATTTTGAAGTAGGTGCATTTTAAATAAATTATTATTTAAATACATCTTTTTCTATAAAGTTTATGTTTTAAAGCTATTGTTCAAAGTTTTTGTATTTTAATAAGCCTTCTCCAAAATCAATGCAAATGAATTATGCTGCCGTCTTTGGAGTTCTTTTAAATCATACTAGCTGGACCTGCGCTCTCTACCCAGCGCATCATTCACATATGAGCATAAATCTCCTTATCATTCCTTACAACATCTGTACATGTCCCTTTACAGACACAAGTGAAAGACGTATTGATTTTAAAAAAAATAATCGGCAAGGGGTATCATAAAGTGGAGATTTTTTCGATTATTTTTTCTCAATATCTCGCACCGTTTGCAAGATTTGAGCCTACTTTCGGTTGGAATTTCTAATTCATGTATGACCAGTGTTTTCTTTCTTCTTGCATGCAGTGTGTAATAAGCAAATATATTACATATACAATTAATTATAATGTCAGTTATATATGGTGTTCATTGGGCAAATCACTCCAAAAATAAAGATTTATCTTACTGGTTAAACTGCAGAAATGGTTATCGTTCCTCCTCCTTATTTGGCCATGAAATATACGCCTGAGACATATGCAACCCCTATATACAATAGCGTGGTGCTGGAATGAATAACGCGTAGGATATGGTGCTTTTTTTGTTAATTTCAACGCTTCCATGCGTACCCTAAAAAATGTAATAAAGAAAAAACGGCCATGTTTTTAAAATATTCAATTAGAACTGGACAATCTACGCAAAATTTCCAATCGATCAGTGAAAACGTCATCTTTCTAGAGCCTGTAGTTTCCGAGGTCTCATTGTCGAAAGGATTGGCCACAAACATATAAATTTCCACAACATATAGTTTGAAAGAACTCGGAAGATGGAAGCACAATTCATGTGCATTGATTTTAGAGAAGGCTTATTAAAATACAAAGGCTTTGAACAACAATTTTATATCATAAACTTTATGAAAAAGATCTAGTTAACTGATTTATTTAAAGTACTCGTACTTAAAATGTTTGTCTCTGTTAAACGTGAAATCACACACAACCGTAAATGAAAGATTTGAAAGCTATAGTTATACGTTGGAGCTCGGGCGCTTTTAATTGCTATTGTAGCATTTTAATAGATAGATCATATGTTTGTGGCCAATCATTTCGACTATGAGATATCGGAAACTACAAACTCTAGAAAGATAGCGTTTTCACTGATCGATTGCAAATTTTGCATAGATTGTCCAGTTCTAATTGAATATTTAAAAAAAAAAAACATGGCCATTATTTTTTATTACATTTTTACGGGTACATTGGAGGTGTTGAAACCTAAAAAAACTAAAGCATCATATCCTACGCATTATACATTTCAACACCACATTGTTGTATATACGGGTTGAATATGTCTCAGGCGTTTGTTTCCTGGCCAAATAATATTGAAAAAGGAAGGATTGAAAATCATTACTCCAGTCTAAGATGAATCTTTATTTTTCGAGTGGTTTACCCAATGAACACCATATATAACTGACATTATAGTTAATTATGTATGTAACGTATTTGCTTATTATACTGCATACAAGAAGAAAGAAAACACTGGTCATACGTGACTTAGAAACTCCAACAGGAAGTAGGTTTAAATTTTGCAAACGGTGAAATGTATTGAGAAAAAATAATCATCTCCCCTTTATGATACTCCTTGCCGATTTTTTCTCAAGACGTGTTTCACTTGTGTCAGTAAAGGGACATGTACAGATGTTCTAAAGAATGACAAGGAGATTCATGCTCATATGTGAATGATGCGCTGTGCAGAGAGCGCAGGTCAGTGATGCCAATTCCTTCAGAGCCGTTTTCCCTTCACAAGCTTCAGAATTTCCCTTTTCCGAACAAAATTTCCCTTCATCCAAAACGTTCAAGTACTGTATTTAGTAAACGTATTTTTAATCGTTTTCGCTTCCACCCCAATCTTATAACCACATACAAGCAGATATCTGACAGCCTTCCTTTGAGCTTAAGCAGAATTTGAACATGATTTGTTGTTTAGGTATCTAAGGCGTCGCGATAGAGAAGGGGAAAAGATATGGAAGGGTGTAGACCAGGACTTATGTTAAAGGTGCAATCTCTGCATTTGCCTGGTGTGACTGAGGAAAAACCCTACAAATACCTCGGTCAGGACGGACAACCTAAATAAATCATAAAAAAATATAAAATAAATATTATGTAAACTTAATTTTTATCCTAGATATCATGATTGATTTTAATATTAATGTAACCTAAGGTACAAAGAAAATATTAAGTATATATTTGGTATGTTCTTAATTAAGAACAGCACTCCCATATTTACTGAAACGAATACGAACAGTTACAAAGAAAACTCTAGCTGCTACTGTCTTTAGCTGTACACGAGGAATGTTCGTAAGCACAATACAAACTAAATCAAAGTTTAGATGCGGAATTCTTAAGAATTTATAATTCTGTGCACACAGTCACTAGAAAATTTGTAAACTTACACAAACGCACATACACTAATGACCCAGTATTCGCCCATATATACATATTTACATTCACGAGACGCAGATTTTCTTCTCTTACATCTAAGTAATCCCCTTCACAATCAATTTTCTGGTTGGGAAAAACATCTTCTGATTGGGAAAACCCAACTGTTATAATAGTTGGAGTGATAATTTAATTGAGAAATATTTCATCTGAAGCTTAAAATATATAAAACGATGGTCATGCCTCTTCTTCTGTAAGGTTGCGAAACATGGTCGCTTACACTGAGGGAAGAACATAGACTGGAAGTATTTGAGAACAATATCCTAAGAAGAATATTCGGACCCAAGAGGAACGGGAATGGGGAATGGCGGAAAATTCATAACGAGGAACTACATAATTTGTACGGTTTACCCAACATTGTTAGGGTCGTCAAGTCTAGGAGGCTTAGGTGGGCAGGTTATGTAGCTAGAATGGAAGAAAGTAGAAACGCTTTCAAAGTCTTGACTGGAAGACCCATCGGAAAACGACCATTAGGAAGACTTAGGCGCAGATGGGAGGACAATATTAAGATGGATCTCGCGGAGATTGGAATACAAAGTAGAAACTGGATCCAGTTGGCTAAGGATAGAAATCAGTGGAGAGCTTTTGTGAACGCGGCATTGAACCTCCGGGTTCCATAGGCCATAGAGTTAATATTAGTTAGTTAGTTAATATTTCATAGTAAGACTATTCATGTCTTTGGATTAATTGTTTTGGATTAATATTTCATCTTATTCCACTGCATTTAATTCAACAATGGGAAGATTTTTTTTCTTTTTTACTAAATAAACTTAGAAAGCAAATCTCTGTCCATCACCATGGAAAGATTAATTTTGATAAAAGATTTTAAATAAGCATTTTGTAAAATTTCGAATTTAACTGAATATGTTGATTGATGTGTAATGTTGATAAATATTAACGAATGCAAAACAAGATAACTTGTGAGAATTTATGTGAAATAGTGCAACGGATTATGGTTGGAACAAATAGGATGTTGAATTTATACTGATTTTTAATGAGATTAATCAGATATGTAAATACATTCAATCTATAAATGATTGAAGATAGGTTCAAATTTCCCTGCAATATTGAGAGATTACAAGTAATTTCCCTTTTCTCCAAAATTTACTAAAAAATTCCCTGCGCGAAGGGAAATTTTCCTTCAATTGGCATCACTGGCGCAGGTTCAACTAGTCTATCTATTAAAATGCTACAATAGCAATTAAGAGCGACTGAGCTCCAACCTATAACTTTATTATTCACCCCTTTAATTTACGGTTATTTGTGATTTCACGTTTATAACAAAGGCAAATATTTTTGAAACGGTGTACTTTAAATAAATTACTGAGAAAGATCTTTTTCACAAAGTTTATCCTTATAAATTATTGTTCAAAGTCTTTGCATTTTAATAAGACTTCTGCGAAATAAATGGAAGTGAATTGTGCTGCCATCTCTGGAATTTTTAAAACTATACGTTTGTGGAGGTTTATATGTTTGTGCCAAATCATTTCGACAGTGAGATCTCGGAAACGACAGGCTCTAGAAAGATGACGTTTTCACTGACCGATTGCAAATTTTGCGTATATTGTCCAGGTCTCATTGAATATTTAAAAAACGTTGCCATTACTTCTTTATTACATTTTTACGGGTACACTGGAAACGGTTGAAATTAAAAAAAAAAAAAAAAACTAAAGTATCATATCCTACGCATTAAACATTCCAACACTACATAGTGTTATATTGGGGTTGTATATGTCTCAGGCATTTGTTTCACGTCCAAATAATAATGAAAAAGGAAGGCTAACCATTTCTCCAGTCTAAGATAAATCTTTATTTTTTGAGTGTTTTGTCCAATGTACACCATATATCACTGACATTATAATTAATTTTATGTGTAATGTATTAACTTATTTTACATTGTATAAAACATAATCATGCCTGTTTTCTGTATGGTTGCGAAACATGGTCGCTTACTCTGAGGGAAGAACATAGATTGAAAGTATTTGAGAACAAGATCCTGAGACGAATATTCGGACGGAGAGACGGGAATAGGGAATGGCGGAATCTTCATAACGAGGAACTACATAATTTATACGGATTATCCAACATTGTTACGGTCAACAAATCTAGAAGGCTCAGGTGGGCAGGTCATGTAGCCAGAATGGAAGAAAGAACGAACGCTTTCAAAATCTTAACTGGAAGACCAACCGGAAAACGACCATTAGGAAGACGTAGGCGCAGATGGGAGGACAATATTAAGATGGATCACACAGAAATAGGAATACAAAGTAGAAACTGGATCCAATTGGCTAAGGATAGAAGTCAGTGAAGAGCTTTTGTGAAAGCGGCATTGAACCTCCGGGTTTCATAGGCCATAGAGTTACTTAGTTTATGTATTTGCTTATTACATACTACATGGAAGAAGAAAGAAAACACAGATCATGCATGAATTAAGAACTGCAACCGGAAGTAGGCTCAAATCTTAAAAACGGTGCGAGATATTGAAAGAAATAATCGAAAAAATCTCCCCTTTACGGTATCTCTTGCCGATTTTTACCAAGACTATTTCAGTTGTGTCTGCAAAGGGACATGTACAGATGTGAGGAATTCGAAGGAGATTCATGATCACATATGAATGATGCGCTGTGTAAAGAGCACAGGTTCAGCTAGTCTATATTTTAAAATGCTAGGTTTATACGTTCGTATCCAATCCTTTTGACAATGAGATCTCGAAAACCACAAGTGCTACAAACGTGCCGTTTTCACTAGTCGATTCCAAATTTTGTGTAGATTGTCCACTTCTAATTGAATAGGCTATTTATAAAACATGGTCGTTATTTCTTTATTACATTTTTAGGGGTACACTGGAAGTACTAAAAGTTTTTTGAAAAGCATCATATCCTACGAGTTGTGCATTACTACACAACCTAGTTGTATACAGGGGATGCATGTCTCTAAGGCGTTTGTTTCATGACTAAATGATAATGAAAACCGAGGGATAACCATTTTCCACTCTAAGATGAATTTTTATTATTTGAAGTGTTTTGCCATATATTATTGAAATTATAATTAATTGTGTATGTAATGGATTTGCTTACATAGTGCATGCAAAAAGAAAGAAAACACTGATCATACATGAATTACAATCTCCTGGAATTACATCTCCAGGAAATAGGCTCAAATCTTGCAAACGGTGCGAGATATTGAAAAAAAATATCAAAAAATTTCCCCTTTACGTGGTACCCCTTGCCGATTTTTATCAAGACGTCTCTGACTTGTGTCTGTAATTGGAGACGTACAGATGATGTGAGGAATGACAAGGAGGTTCATAGTCATATGTGAATAATGCGCTGTGTACAGAGCGCAGGTTCAGCTTGTTTAAATTAATTTTACTTTATACGTATAAATAATTAAAATAAACAACTCATGTCAGTTTTTTTTCTTACTCCAGTGTAGCGTCCCTTTTAAACACCGAAGGTGTATGAGACGTGTACCTACAATTTAAGATAAAAAATGAGATGAACTCTGTGAGTTTAACGTCCGACGATTATGTCATTTAGGTTAAGAAAAATGATGATGAAAGTAAGTGAATGATGATGGAAGAATTGGTGGAATGAGACAATAGGATCAAACGGGAATACCCCGAGAAAACCCACCAACACGATGTCCATCACAAAATTACTTGGCCGGGGATCGAAACAGGGACCTCACACACCAAAGGTAGGCACTCTGCCACAGAGCCACCGTGCCGTGCGAGTTTAGGATACAACTCTAACCATTGCTCACACAGAATCGGACTAGGGGCCTCATACACCAAAAGAGCGCGCGCTAACCATTAAACCAACGGGGAGGGAACTCATTTCAACTGTAGTTGGCGTTAAGACATTTCTTGAGTTAAGAAAATAAAAGAACAATTATGAATTTAAAAAATCTGGGAGCAAAAATTAAAAGTAAACTCAACGTTCATGGAATAAGGACCACCAAAATCTTCATTTATCCAATTAACAAAGATCTAGTTGCTGCTATATTACGGGCCACTTGGAAGAAAGCATAACGTATATGTATAATATGATTCTGAACAATATGATAGAGAGCGTTCTTCACTCATCAGAAGCTTGGCTTCCGATAGGTTAATCTCCATATATAAAAGGCCAAGTTCTGACTGACTGATAAACACATGTTGACAAAACATATGATTTGTGATATGAGGTGCCACTAAGAATGGACTTTTGGAATGTCGATGTGGAAAAGGGGAAAGAAGGATGACAATTGTTATAATAAGATGTCTATATCTAGGAATCTCTTCAGGTTAGAGGTACGAAATTTGATATTTGAACGTCTCATTTAAGATAATTAAATTTGTGTTTCAATGTTTTCTTGTGTTTGACCTGCAGTGAAAAGAAAAGAAAAAAAAAAAAGATTGAGGATGGTTTTCTCAAATGTCCATAAGGTCCGCTATACACTAGAAGATAGTTCCTAGGAAATCTCTTACGATTTATCTTCGGAAAAATGTTACGACATATCTTGTAGGAAATCCTACTCTTTTGTGCCATACTGTACACGAGAAGATTTTTTCTGTCTGATCTGATTACGTGCTTGAGAAGTTCAACATGCATTTCTCACTAAATATTAAGCTCATATGTGCAGCGCCCACATGTTAGGATTTCCTGTGAAATGTTCTTTCAAAATTATATTACACTTCACAAATTTGCGAGATAGATAAGATAGCACCATGATAACTACGCCCATGTTTGTCAATTGTTAAATTGCACACCTCTAAAAAAAAAAAAAAAAAATGGATTTCCTCTCACCTGATGTCGCATAAATCGAAATCTTACGAATTTTCTTTCCGAAATAGAGCATGCTCTAAACAAGAGAAATCTCATAGAATCGTTCAAAATATATGAAATGGCATGCGATCCGATGTTATGCACGCTGAGATTTTGAGTCGAGAAAAAATCGTAAGAGATTTCCTAGGAACTATCCTACAGTGTATAGCGGGCCTAAAAGGCATTCAAGTTTCTTGTGAAACTGAGTTCAGACGAATTGTATATCAAAGGTACAGAAGGAAGAACCAGAAATATTGTCCATAGTAACGCATGGGAGCATTTACTAGACCTATACAAAACAAGCTAATTTTTAAGTTATTGGTCTATAACCTTTCATTAAGACCATATATATATATATATATATATATATATATATATATATATGAACCTAAGGTGAATAATGATAAATTTACTTTTACCTTTCTTTCTTCTCAAAGAAGTATAGAATTCTTTCATAAGAGAAGAAAAAAAAAACAAGGTTTATTAATGATACTTGAAGATCACTGACTCAGGGATTGTGCGGTGAAGGCAGACATGAAATATGTTGCAGTCAAAGCAACCAACTGACCACATTCATTACACAGTCATAAAGTGAGAAACAGAAAATGAAAGAGAGGGGGGAGCGATAAAAAAACTACGCACATACCGTATTGTTACGTAATGTTATAAAACGGTAAATCAATCCTTCGAAAGAAAGTACTATTGTCCACTTCATTCACGTGTCTGATTGCAGAAACGATATATGGATACATGAGACTTTATTGAAATATATACATGTCTAGTTCATCCAAATTTAACTTTGACAGGAAAAGAAAGAGGAAACTGCAACGGTGCAGAAACTTTACAGAAGTTATTCTTTTAAAAAAAATCACCAATTTATCGTATATAGATTTAAATATTGAAGAATCATATCCCCGTATAGGTTTCACACTTACGTTGTTTTCTCCGTACTTTATATTTCAGCTGGATTCCGGTCGTTATAATTCTATCACATTGAACCATACCTACATTGACCACCCATTGTTCAACAAAAAAATATCCAATGATCAACCTAATAGAATCGTATATTTGTACTGAAATTAATCCAGAGGTAAATTGGCAAATTAAACAGGTGAAAATTGCAAATTAAACAGGTAACTAGTTAGAAAGAGGTCACTTTAATATATTTTACTCCATATCACTGACACCAGCTTTCTTTCTAGAGTGAATGTTTCCAAAGAAGATAATTTGCATTTAACTAAAGTTTAAGTTAAAGGTTAGATGTATTACACCGCTTTAACCAAAACTAGTCAACGTTAAAGGAAGGTGTGTTTTATTCTTTAAATAATATACTTATTTGGGAGAACAGTATTATAGTAAGACAATAGACTCTACTTTTGAAAGTTAGACGAAAATGGACAATAACTCTGATAAAAATATTTAATACTTTGCCTTCTTGTACAAAACAACCTTCTGTTCATTCTGCATAGGAATTATATTTAGAAATATCAGTAATTAAGAAAGAATAAGGAATAATATTAATGTGTGATGACTTTATCACTTTTGTATGGGTGACAACTTTTTTGTTTGTTCGTGTTTAAGTTCCTTTTTACAACAAAGGTTATATAAAATGTGAATCAATTTAATGTGAGATTCGAAGCACAAGTATTCCCATGAGGAATAGAATGCGGCTCCAGTGTCGAGAGTGGAAATATTAATCATTAAATTATGAATGATAATACAATTCTTGTTTCGTCATTGACGTGTTTTGAGATGTCAATTATGTCAAAGCATTTCCTTCTATGGCTGTTCTAATTGGTTTAATTAAAGTGTTACCTAAAGATAGATGCAATGGTCGAATTGGGAATAAATGGCTACCAGTATGCTCGTATGCATAGACTTGCCTTGAGCATACTTGTACGGGAACTTCAAAAAGATGTCCCTCTTTTGTCAAGTTAATGTGCTCTTTTATTTATCTTTTCCCACACGCAAACTGTAATATAGAATTTTGATCTCGGGTAGCTCCAGAAGCGTCTAAAACAGGGGAAAACTAATAATGATGTGCCCAAGGTTATTTCATAATTATCGTAGGAAACTGATAAAGAAGTGCACTTTAATAAGTTTACTCAAACTTGAACGACAGCGCAATTCAAGAAAAAAATGAGAGAGAGAGAGAGAGAGAAAGGAATGACAAATATGCACTTGAGCATTCTTCAATATAGGAAAGCTGATTTTAAATTTTTACAGCTCCTATGATTTCTGGCACCTAAATTTACTACCAGTATTCCATACTAGATCATGCTGCCACTGTTAACATTATGAAGTTTCGCGATGATGAAATATGAGAATGAGAGGGTACGGAACGAAGTAGGAATGTATTTAAAACTCAATAAGTTTTCACTGCGGTCAAGCTAATCAAGTATCTCCTCCTACTCGCCCCTCCTTAAAAAAAAAAAAAATCTGACCTTCATGAATTGGACCACGTCACCGCAAGTCAGCGTCACTGTGTTTTGCAGCACACCACGCTGCTCTTAGACGCAGCTCTCAGATACCTGCTACCAATGACCTATATAGGGCGGATACTCAAGGAAATCACATTACAGAAAATAAAATATTGGAATAAAATGCAAAGAGGACAAGAAAGAAAATAAAAGAGAATTGAGTAGGTTTCTGTTGACAAAAGAATAACTTACGTTATGAAATCTATACTCTGTGTAACCATGATTAAATGGCAAATTTGTTTTCTCTATGAAGGCTTGGAACTTTCTGACCTTTCAATTCGATACAGTAAAAGTACAATTAGAGCACAATCCATCCGTCAGTTCTTAACTCAACTGCTAAATAACTCAAGAAGAAGAAACCACATGCCAACTTCGGAACTGAGCCCCTTTAAGGGAGCACGATGGTTCTCAACATTTGATCTGAAGATTTCTTGTTCGTTCCGCGTCCATATGAATTAGAGACAACATCGTATCCATGAGTTTTTTCGGAGTTCTCCAGTTTCCTTCCACATTCTTATTCCACAAATTATTTCATAGCTATTTACTTTCATTAATCATCAGTCTCTTTCAGGCAACAGGGCATAACCGTGGAACGCAAAAGTTAGATTCTGCATTTTTGAACCGCTTACAAAGTATTAATAAATGAAACTGTTACTTGTTTTCAAACCCAAATAAAACTTTGAGTAACCAACATTTATGAAGTTATAAACTACCTACCCATATCCACATATCTGGCCTATGATTGTACATCTGAATATATTTACTCGGTTATCTAGTAGCACTCTGTGCACACACTGGCTCAATTTCTAATTTTTCTTACATTTTTTACTTATTTTCAAGTTATTTATTAAAATTTCGGAAAGCAGTAGGAAGTATAGTGAAGACTCTTAACGAGAGACATTTACGTCTCCTCTGAAAACGTTTGAGTGTTTGGAGCGTAGTATAGTGGACAGACAGTGCAAGACATTTTAGCGTAGCCATGAATTGGTAATGACGTCCAGCAACTTGAATAACTTGTAATTAATGCTTAGATCATTGAAGTTATGAAGAATATGTTGCATAAAAACACCTAGTGACTACTGCAGGGATATCATGGGTCACCGGAGTCAATTGAGTCACGACTTTTGTCAGCGTCATCCGGGTTTGGGTCTCCCTTTTCAGACCCGGCAACCTGCACAAAGCAGATAGCCCGAAAGCAAACGAAATGGTAGCTCTACAGCATTACTGCACAATTTGATAGTGGATTAATGATGTCCACTACTCGAGCTCAAATATTTACGTGTTTGATTTTTAATGAAGATACCATGTCATGACTACCTCAAATTTAATTTTCATGTTTACTGAAAACTAATGCAATGGATTGGAACAAAAAATATTTGCAAAAGGATTTAACCTACTGTTTGGCCTCAGCGATATCTCTCACTCATATTCTACACAATAACTTTTACAGGTTCGTTTGATTAAATGTAGACGATCTCTCATAAGAAAACATTTATTTTTTGCGTGTGTGTATGTGTAATTCTCATGCGTTTGTATTCTGATAGACTCTGTAGTTACCTTTCGTTGCAATGCTTCGACACAGGCACACATAACAAGGAAGAAATGCGGTGAAAGAAAAGAGAGTGTGAGTCTTTCTGATATCATTTCATTAGCAGTCCCATACATGCACATATTATCTCGTCGTCTCCAGGTCACAAGTTAGCGGGATTGGTGGGCCTCAAGTCTCACTGATTTCGGGTCACAATTCACTAAGTTCTTGATCCGTTCCATCATTGGACTATTGGAAACATTTCACATGAACTTCGTATGAGTGCTGAGTCCGTTTGAACAATATATTACAAAAACTAAGCTATCGGAAGAAGCGCATACGAATCCAAAAGTTTTATAAATGTACATGAAAGTCCTTGTATGGGCCAGTTCATGTTCTATTTCACGCGTTTTTAACTTCAGAAGCGCTTACTTCTCACCAAAATTGTATTGATGACAAGACATGGTTCTTACAATCAGAACAACCAACGAAACATAAAAATCAATCGCCAAGGCTGAAAAACACATTCCTGTAACTGAAAACTTTCTGCTACAATGGTTTTGGAACGATTACAATGCGTTAACTGTCAATCGCTGTGGGTCCTGTGCACAGCCTTCCAGAGCGAACATGAGGGAAACATTAAAAGTAACGTCCTGTTGCAGAACAATGCTAGACCATATACGGGTAAGCCTACCATACGTCCCGTAAAAAACGGGACAGTCCCGATTTTGGGCCCAAATGTTCCACGTCCCTGAAAATTTAGTCGAGACAGGCAAATATCTGGTATTTTAATTCCATCCCATTTCTGCTATCAATATCAGTTTATTCGAAAAGTGAAAAATCAAAAATTTTGACGTTTGCTGGGGATCCTGTAATTAGTGAATGAACAATAAGCTGTAGCATGTAACAGTACCGAGCAAGTTATCACACCACCCTGTCCGACTTGATAGGAAGCGAAATTTGCAATGTTACTTTTCCATTGCACCTGGTGGAAAGTCGGACACTCTCCAACATCATAAAAACAAACAAAATTAAGATGGTTTTGAGTGTTTCTGCATCTACAAGCGCAGGAAAGATGAGTGACATTTTTCCAGCAAGGCATTAAATAAGTTAACAAAAATTATAATCTTTTTGAGAGGTTAGGAGCACAGAACTGTGCTTTGGTCCAGGGCTTAGAAATATGCAAGCTGGTCCTAACAATTACATACGACACAAGGAGAAACATCAGCTATTTATCAGATTAAACTGGCAAACGTAATTTTGTCAAACACAGCCATGTAAATAAATATTGCTGAATTCGCGAAGAATATTGACGGTAGATTGTATCACTGATTTAAATAATTTGCAAATTGTTTTCCTGTAAAGCATTTTAAAAAGATATCATCTTAAGTTTATAAGGAGAATCTTTTGTAGTTTTTACGGCGAATCTTGAATGTTTTGAATTCAATTGTAAACATCTTCAGTTCGTACAATTAATTGCAGGGAACGAAGAGAGAAAAGTAGCTGCGGCGAAATCTTTTAGTTTTACGTCTCACGGTTATGCCTGCTAGGCTCAAGGAGACAGTAATGATTAGAAATGAATCAAATAGTGGAATGAAGAAAGTGGGAGGAAACGGGAGGACCCAGAGAAACCCCCCCACGGGTTTGTCCACCACAAAGCTCACTTAGCGCGAGCTGGGATCGAACCAAGGACCCCATGCACCAGAGATGAACGCTCTACCACTGAGCCACAGCGGCTTATTATGCTGTTTATAACCAGAGCTACAGTTCACTGGATTGTGTTGGAAAGTGTGGAGGGGAGATCTAAGTTGTCCCGTATTCTCACGAAGAAAATATGGCAGGTTTATATACGGGGAATGTCAGAGATTGCTCCGAGAGTTACTGAACATTAACCCTAACGCCCCTAAGTGCCACTCTGTGACTGTCACACCTTTCAATATGTAAAGAAGTTATTAGAAAGATATTACCTCCCTCACCTCCAAACAGGAAGTTCCAAATATATTGGTTTCAGCAGGAGTCAGTTTCTTTGCGGCGGGTATTAATAAACTGGCAAAAAGTATGGGGCCATTGACATCGTGTAGGAGGGAATACATAACGACAGCGTCACAAAGTGTCGTATCTCAAAAAAAATCGAAAATTGAGATATTTTACTATGTAGTTGCATACACTGACTTCTACAATGTCCCAAAGCGACAGATCTCTAATATGCGTTGTTTTGACGGTGGTGATGACGTCACTGTGTCGTATCTTGAGATGAAGCATATAAACCATTTTCACAAACAGTCGTATCTTGAGTTACGACAGTTTGTGAGCAACAGATCTTTCGCAACTGGACAGTTACGCCTATATTCAAAGCAATTAGTTTATATATACAAAGTGGCCCAAAAGTAGGTATACAGTCCCGTACTGATAAACTCATTGCTTTTTATATCATTTCTTATTGTTATCCATCAGGTAGTCTCAGTTTCTTTATCATTTGTTCCTAATGTATTTTTACTTATATCTTAAGCTCGGAACAGCCGAAACAAATAAACTTATAAGCTAGAATGTTATACTTGATCAATGCGGGGCTGTAAACATATATATTTAAAGGCATGGAGCGTCCTCAGGTTGCGGATCGACATGACATGACATTTTTGAGTTTTACGTCCCACGGTTATGCCGGTTAGGCTAAAGGAGACGGTGATTATGAGAAATGAATGAAATGATGTAATGAAGAAAGTGGGAGGAAACGGGAGAACCCCGAGGAAACCCACGCACACGCTATTTGTCCACTACAAAGTTCACTTGGCGGGAGCGGGGTTGGAACCCGCGACCCCATTAAACAGAGATGAACGCTCTACCACTGAGCCACCGCGGCCCCAGATTGCGGATCGAGGAGAAGGCCTTTAGATATAGAGGTTAGCTGCGAAGATACTGAATAAGTCGCGGGCAGACAAGGAGTGGCCCTCCAGCTTGAGGGTTTGGGTGAGCCTAACAAACTCATCCTATAATAGAAAAAAAGACACTTTTTCAGAAACAATCACAGAAGCCTCGAACCAAGACTGATAACTTGGCACGACATCAGCAAAAGAAAATGGATATGAGATTTGGAACATGGAATATTAGAAATCTTTAAAGAGAGGCGCGTTAAAACCCGTAATGAATGAGTTGGAGAAATACAGGATGGACCTAGTAGGAGATCAGGTTGGTTGCTATGATGGGGTATGCGGTGCAAACACGTAAGAACATCAGAGAAATTTCTCTCCGATTCTTTGAACAAAAATGGCATGGACAAAATGAGGGAGATTCAGTCCACAGTGCTATAAGCACATCTATTAAGCACTGTGGCAGTAATTTTGTACCCTCGCAACTTGAACCGATTGTTAAACTGGCAAGAAAAAAGAACCCATATACCGATCATTGTGTTGACAGAAGCGATGTATGAGACTAGATCTCTGTCCCAATGTCTTTGTATTCTGCTAGCTACACGTGACGAAATTGGAGATCCAATCAATTGGACGGAAATGCGCGAAGTAAAAGTGAACAAAGA
Source organism: Thermobia domestica (assembly GCF_964235325.1). Classification (NCBI taxonomy): domain Eukaryota; kingdom Metazoa; phylum Arthropoda; class Insecta; order Zygentoma; family Lepismatidae; genus Thermobia; species Thermobia domestica. The sequence continues at coordinate 155,837,280 of NC_137469.1, forward strand.
CTATCCAAACTGCATTCAGTTTAAGACAAGTCATTTTGAGGACACATAACTATTTCCTTGAAAAGAACGCAAATTGAATCCACCAGATGGAAGTTCCTACTTTGCATACTTGTCAAAAATTATCGCTCCAGAGAAGTACGAGGACTCGTTTTGATTGATTGATTTTTAACGTCCCTTTCAGCAGCGAGGCTATATGAGACGTGGACCTACTGATTAACGTGGAATCCGAACCACATGAGCTTCCGCCGGGAATCGAACCCGGGTCTCCCACGCCTACGAGGACTCGTTATGATTGTGTCCGGGCCCAACTCCAATCATTCGAAACCCTGAACATGTTCAATTTTACAGAAACTTACCACATTAGCCATCCTTCTCAAGTGCAATATCAAAGCATGCAATTTGCAAATTACTTTGCAAGATTTTATATTCTGGCAACGACAACTTGATAGCATTATTTTATGTTATGGTTAGTATGCTCTTAATATTGTGTTTCTTTTCTGTTCTCAGGAATTTCGTTTTACCCTCAAGAATCTCAGGAAGCATTTGTTAAATTATTTTGTGTAATAAACACGAAGTTTTTCAATAAAAGTGCAATATATTCCGATTGTTCATCTATTAATGTAGTTGTCAGTATAAAAAATATGCGTCGTATCTTTCATACAAAAGAGGATTACCATCGTCACAAACTGTCGTATCTTTTTCCCGCCAGATTTTCCACAAGCTTTTACAGGCAAATTCCATAAAACTTTCTCCATTGACTTCCTATGCTTTAAGTTATAACTTGGTAAATTTTCTCTCCTTTCGGTAAAATAGATTTTGAGTTATGGCTGTTCAAAGTTGTGTGAAAACCTAAAAATCGCTCTCCTGAAAAGTTTAGAAAACTGAGATACGACAGTTTGTGACGCTGTCGACGATATGTAATATGAGTGCAATGTCTAAATCAAAGTATACGACCGTTAGAGATAACTCAGGCGTTATGTGCTAGACTTATGTTTAATTTGAATTACTTGCATCATTACATGTATAATGTAACATTCCACCATGTTTCAATTCCTGCAAACCAAATTACCAATAGTTTGTTGAATTCCTACGAACAACAGTTTGACTTTGAAAAGCCTATACAAATTTCAGTTGTAAATTAAAATCAGATGGTGTTTGCAAAGTGAGAAGGATTTCAAGCTTCTACTGGTCCGCTACCTTACAACGACATCTTGACAATGACTACCGCCTTCCACATACGCCAACAGATGCCTACTTCTACTATATTGAAAGAAATGGAGAAAAGGCGTGTACCTTGTTTCAAAACGTCATTTCGCTTACACAGATGCTTTGTTTCTGCAACAGAAGCTAGCCTACCATCTGTGCAATTACACTTTATAGGTATGATTATGACACAGAGAACAGGTGTAGAATAGTAGCTCTCAAAGTATTCTTTTAATAGATGAATGAAACAATAAATTTAAAATTCTGCAACATAATATTAATCATTGTGGCAGGTTGTTCTTCGAACAATAGGCTACTGCAACATTCTCTGGATATTCTGAAACCAGGTATGTGTTGTACGTACCACGCTTTCCCTAAGAAGAGAACTACAGTTTGGAATGTTTAAAACAGCAGCAAGAATGGTTTGTGTACAATATGTATGTTTTATTGAGCAACTCAAATTCATTTAGAATAAATAGAACTACCATTGCTTTTGTTTTCTGCAAAAGTTCATAACAAAATAAAAGTCAATAGTATAACGCATATTTAAGGAATGGCAATTTCATTTCTATATTATATTTTATGTAATAAAAATTTTATAGGCTGAAATCACTTAGACAAAGACGAGGAATTCTGCATACTTGACACATCTTTCATATCCTAACATTTGAACTTGAAAACAAGTAAATATCACACATATTCTGATAAGTTTCGTTTTGTTTTAGAAATCAAGAGAGATAAATTCTTTAAAATAGAGAAAGACTGAATATGCTATTAGCTCCTAAGACTACTAATTAGCAACATTCTAGAATAATACATTAAGGCTTACAAAAATAATCATCAATCTATTTGTTGAATTATAATTATGGTTTTCCCTATAAGTTAATGCAAATGTAATACAGTGGGAAAACAAAAAATCAAAAGATTACTTTATAGATAGTTCAAATATATTATTTCTGTACCATGATTTTCCTTAATTAACTCAACGCTCTATGCCTTAGGCTAAGGAAGACGGACGATTATTTTAAAGTGAATAATCATTTCAAAAATTAGTGGAATAAGAATGTGGGAGGATCAGAAAATTAACAGGCACGGGAAAATCCCGAAAATAACAATCAAACCAGAGATTCCTCGCACTAGAAATAAGCACTCAACCATTGAGCCACCGTGCCTCAAGAGTTTCTTATCATATTTCCGTTTTCGTTATGAACTAGCTGAAATGTTTCTTCCTCCCACAAAGAGAAAAAGTTTTATGAAAAGTGTTTCAACCCCTCCTCCCTCACAATACACATTTCAATGAAAATATAATGACAAAAATCCTTAGCTCAGTGTTTCTTTCAGAAAAAAAATGTTCCGGGGGGCGTATCGGGAGCACATATTATATTCACACTGTACTATTATATTTATTATATTATAGACGTATTACTTTGTTCTACTCTGGGGGGGCACTTTCAGAGCTCCGGGAGGGCAATGCTCCCCAAAAACATGTCTGGAAGGAACATTAAGCTTCACCCCCTTCCCACCTCCATGCCATGGAAGCTGAACTTGCATTTAAACGGCATCGTTAATGCAACTATTCATCTTAGCTACCTCAAAAACTATGGATTGAACAATAATATCGGTCGTTTTCGATTATTATTTTCATATGTTCCCCCTTCTCATGCACCCCCTCAACCCAATGGAGAAAATTGTCAACGTAATATCATGCAATCCCTGGTTCAGCTGTTTTCCCGTGATTTTATCACACACAAACACACGCACATTCCTTTTCACTGAATTTCAAAAATTCCAACATACACAATTTGGTCCTTTCTAAAGAAATGAGATTGTTATGTTTCTCGAACAAATTTGCTTCCTTCCGTTAGATCTGAGCACTCAGAAAACAAACAAACAATTAAATATATATTTGCTCTTGATGTTTGTGGAAAATACCAAATTCAACTTGCAAACAGGCAAAATATTATGTATATCATATTAAGTTTGATATTCACTTACCCCTTTTGCTTTGAAGATTTGGCCAAATTTCTCAAGCGTAATATTTCCGTCACCACACAACACATATGCGACACTTTCCACTTGTTCCGCGAAATCTATCTGCTTTTCATCCCTAGAGAAACGAGGGAAAAGGAAGTGGCAATTAGAGAGATAATAACATAAATCAACAACACAAAAAATCGTATATTTTCTATTTTAATATTTTAAAGATCAAAACTCAGTAATAATCATGAGTCACACATCCACACAAAATTTAACGTGATCGCACATTATTGAAATAAGGTATATTTTAACGTCCAACAGCTAAGAAACTCAGCTTACAAAAGATGGAAAATAAACAATGGCTTGATACTGGTTTGACGCTTGACTACCACTGATCTCAATATATTACCGTGTGCTACAAATTTCTAACTGGAATGATTTAGTATCTTAGAAACTTTTTATACTTGGGGACAGAGCGTAGCTCATCTGAAATATGTAACACCGTGTATTTAGACAACTCAAGGATGAATTTAACTTATCTTCTTAGATAAGAAATGAAATAATCAATTTCTTTTGGATATTTTCGACATCACACCACAAGCTATCAGGACTCGAAATGGTTTTAACTATAAAAATCTACTAAATCGTAATGGCACAGAAACTTAACCATTATGGTTATCCAACATCGTAAATAGATGTAATACTCACAGGTGGTTCAGCTCTGATAATCTCCAATCGATGTCTTTACACTATGCGATCTTAATTACCACTCCCCAGTCTACCCTCCGTCCTCAACCAGCACAACCCCTTTCCGGGAGTCAGGTGCTTCCTGGTTGTAGCTTAGAGCTTAGCTCAGGTCTCCTTATGAAATGCCTTAATTTGTTATTTCCGTATAGGAAAACTTCCTTGTGGTGTGATGCCTACATTATCTGTTTTTATTTTCCTAAACAGTTTGAATATCACTTCCTTGTTTTACAATAATAAACAAAATAAATTTACAAAATACATGTGAGGATTTTGGGTACTTTATAATATTATTTTTAATAAACCATGTGTAACAATGAACAAATACTGGTTGAAATATTTTTGTTGAACTTCAGTTTTCAAACCATTAATGCCAGCCATAACTAAAGCGTCACCATACCTCTGTGAAATTAATTTGTTGCTGACATTGTATACTGAAACGTTTTCCCTGTGTTGAAACAAATTAGTATCAGGTTTTCGTTCACCAGTTTGCAGCACCAAATAGAAAAGGTACGATTTTGTTATTTGACCTTCAATTCACGTACTGTCGTACTGCTCTTCAAGCTTATAGACATACCTTCTACTCTGTAACAAAAATGCTAGCAAAAGTCGACACTTCTTTCGTCATTTTTCCGCCAGATATAAATCCAATATATCGCGCATTCCCATGGAGTTTTTAAGAAACCGATCAATCCAGTGGCAACTGCCTAACCTGATAGGTCAATAGCACGCTATTAGGATGGAACAAATGTAAATACGGTAGAAAGTGTACAATGTTTGCTTCCATTAGTCAACGGTTTCTACTCCATTGCCATGTGAATATTTAAGGAAATGAAACGGACTGCATACATAAGTGACAGCGAATGTATCTTAATACGTATCACCTTTGCGAAAAGTTTACAGAAACTTCTAAAATTGAGAAAAGATATTTTAGTTGTACAGTTATTGGCATAAGTTTCATATTGTTTTTTTTTATAATGTCCTAGTTTATTGATTTCCAACTAAGTAGTGTGTAACATAGAAGCACAATCTGAGAGAAACACAGTAAGGGAAGAGGAGGAACATATGACGTAGAGGAGCAAATGTTGGCAGTGTACGTGTACTCGTGGAACCACAAATACGCATAGTATGTCTACAAAATCATTGGCATAGCTTTCGATGTTCTTGTTTGCCTGTCATCCTTGTCTTTTATCAGGGCCATTGACCTGCCAGTTCCTTTCACTGAGAAGGCGAGAGGTCAATTGTAACTACAAAAAGCATTCAGTTAAAAATAACTGTTCCGGTTAGCCTCAATATCATACAAAAACATGCAAACACAAACACATCACTGATGAATGCATCTACATGCTTATAAAAAAGGTAGCAAATGCATCCACGTGTCACCACGGTGGTCAATAGTTTTCAGACCGTTCCTCCGCGTTTTCTATATTGAATATGAGCAAATGAATGAAATATTTGTACTCTATAAATCAAGACACTCACTGGACAAAAAATTAGTCACCCTTGTGCAGAAGGAGAGATGAATCTTAAAGCCTGTACAGATGGCGCAGCAGTCGAGTCACGTGCACAACTGTGCGCGCACTGCCTCTACGGAACCATAAGGCAGCTTCAGTCAGTGAGACAAGTGTGTTGCAAGTGGATAGTGTCCGTCAAAAATGTGTAAAAGTAACGATGTAACAGAGTGGCAAAAAGGGGCAATCGTGTTTGGCCGTGCCCATGGCCATACGGCGAGGAAAGTTGTTGGATTTGTTGGTGTTTCGCAGCGAACTGTTCAACGCGTGTACAAGCAGTGGTGTCATACACGTGGCCACGAAACACGGCGTCAGAATTGTGGTCGGAAGAAGATCATGACTGAAAGGGACCGGAGACGCGTTTCTCGGCTTGTCAATGAAAATCGGTTCCAAACCCGACAGGAATTGCTGCAGACAGTGAATGCAGGTCCATCCCAACCTGTTAGCGAAAGAATATTACGACGGGGACTGCATGCATTGAACATTTGGAGTCAGGTACCTCGCAAGGGGCCATTGCTCACACAGGCACATAAAGCTGCGCGTCTTCAATGGGCCAGAAATCACCAAACGTGGACAGTAGCTGACTGGCGGAAGGTAATGTGGTCTGACGAATCACGTTTTTGCTTGTATTCCCACGACGCACGTCGTCGAGTGCACCGAAGGCCACATGAAGCCTTTCATCCTGAATGTGTGCAGGGGCATGTTCAAGCCGGAGGTGGGTCTAAGATGTTTTGGGGGTGTTTTTCTTATCATGAATTGGGCCCACTTACTGAGGTCACCACTACAATGAGCCAGCATGTGTATTTGAACATTCTGGATGAGCAAGTGTTGCCTTTTAGCCAACATCTTCATCATGAGTATGCTGTGGAGACTCCTATTTTTCAAGACTACAACAGCAACGTTCATAGGGCTGGAACAATTTGTGCGTGGTATGATGAACACTCCCGAACCCTCTTCCATCTAGATTGGCCTGCAAAGTCACCAGACTTGAACACCGAGTTGAGTTGACTTTGAGTTTTACGTCCCGTTCAGCAGCGAGGCTATATGAGACGTGGACCTACTGATTAACGTGGAATCCGAACCACATGAGCTCCCGCCGGGAATCGAACCCGGGTCTCCCACGCCAAAGGCGCGTACGCTAACCGCTTAGCCACGGATGAGCTCCAGACTTGAACACCATCGAGAATCTGTGGGACATGTTGGAACAGCGGGTAAAACGCCGAAATCGGCATCCACGCATTTTGGCGGATTTGCGCGATGAAATCCTGAACGAGTGGCTTTAACTGGATGTGACATACCTGCAAAACCTTGTGGACTCGCTTCCAAACCGAATCCAGGCGGTTATCAAAGCCAGAGGTGGTGTTACACGCTATTAATTACTGCTGTTCACGAATTCTTGAGGGGTGACTAATTTTTTGTCCGGTGAGTGTACATGCTATGCATGTGCACCCGGCAGTTCAAAAGAAATATGTAATGCAATAAAACCTGTCTTAAATGGGCGCTTTATTAAACGAACATATTTCACGTTCCCATGAATTTACTGGCGGAAATCCTGTTAAATTCCCTTCGTTAACCAGAAGCTGTATTACGCGGACAACGCAAATTAAAATACGCCTCTTAACCTAAAATTTCAAGTTTCGGAGTGCAACATTTAGAAACCTTTTAGACATTCTATTAGAGGTTAGATATATTTTGAGCAAAACAGGCAGGGATGTGCAGACCGAAGCAGACACGACGGATATACAGATGGTGATCAGAAAAATGGAAACACCTGAACGAAATTGCAACTTACCAGATTAATATGGTGTCGGGCCACCTTTCGCCTTCAGAACAGCCTTGATGCGACGTGGGATGGAGGCATAGAGGCCGTGAATGGTAGCAAGTGGAATTTTACACAATTCCTCGTGCAGGGCACCGGCCAGTTCTGTGAGAGAGGATGGAGGTGGGAATCGTCGCCGGAGTCGTGTTTCCAAGACAGACCCCAGATGTTCAATTATGTTGAGATCTGGGATTGGGTGGGCCAGGGGTGGTGTTGAACTTCATCCCGATGTTCCTCAAACCACGCTGCAACAACGTCAGCTGTGTGAATGGGTGCATTATCATCCTAAAAGATGGCGTCATTGTCCGGGAACAACATCCGGCCCCTAGGATGCAAGTGGTCTCCTAAAATTGCGACATAATCGTTGGCAGTGATTCGTCCGCTAAGTGTGACGACAGGTCCCAATGAAAACCATGATATGGTGGCCCACAGCATCACCGAGCCGCCGCCATGTTCCACAGTTGGGCGGAGACACTGTAGATCATAAGCTTCTTTGGGCGTTCTCCACACATAAACACGGCCCGTGGTTGGGAATAGGGTGAAGGATGACTCATCCGACCATATCACACGTTTGCAGTCCTCAACGGTCCAAGTTGCATGGTCGCGGCACCATTTGCGACGTGCGAAAGCGTTATGGTCCCTGATGAGCGGTTTGGCCCGTGCAACACGACCCCGTAAGTTCATGTCATGTAACTCGCGGCGGACTGTGATTGTCGAAACAGGGTGGGGGAGGTGCTGATTAAGTTCCTCCGTCACTTGCTCCGCAGTGACACGACGGTTCTGCGTGACAATGCGCTTTAATACCCGGCGTGACCTGTCACTCATGATTTTCTTCCGCCCACTGTTCCGCTTCCGCGATGTGGTTTTCCCGTGTGTTGTGTAGGTCATCATCACCTTCGATACTGTCCCACGCGACACACCTAACACAGTAGCCACTGCCGTCACGCTCACTCCACATAACCGCACATCAACAATTTGCCCTCTTTGAAAATCTGAGAGGTCTCCCATTTTACACTACCTCCTCTGCTGCAGCCACTGGACACTGCTGTTCCACTTCGCCTGACGTAGTATGGAGACCAACCTAACACACCACCACCAGCGGTCCGGCGCTGCGGGCGCCATGACACCACTGCCAACCCATACATCTGACGTGTTGCCAACTACAGGTGTTTCCATTTTTCTGATCACCATCTGTACATGACTTAATTGAGAATTATATGGAAAGAAGAGGAGGTGGAGGAAGAAAAGATTAGGATTTAGATTTCTAGGCTTTCGGCATCTAAGGACATTTAGCCCGTTACGTATGAGGGATGACGTCGCTTGGCGAGCACACAATCCGGAGAAAGGGAAGAAAGAAATGATTGGGGAAGGAAGGAAGCGGCCTGGGACCTATAAGTTAGGTACCACCCCGACATTTGACCGGTGTGAATGAGGAAAACCCAGGAAAGCCTCATTCAGGGTGGCTGGACTGAGAAAGCGTTTTACACTTTTTCGACCGAGTGCCCCCACCGGGAATCGAACCTGGGACCGCTCGCACCGAAGGCGAGAGCGTTCGCGACTACGCTACGGAGGAAGAAAATAAATAAGGGATTGAGTTGAAAGGAAAGTGTAGGCTAAGACTTATCAATTTTGTCAAAAGTTTAAAGGAAGTGCGGCATTTGCCTTATCGAAATCACACTGATATGCTTAGCATGATTTCTCAGGCTAAAATCCCTGTGGACAGTTAAGCAGAGAAGCAGAGGTGCGTACAGGAAACCCTTATTTCCTATTGGAAAAATTAAGTTAACGTCTGTACAATATTTTTTTGTGTTCATTGTAAGTTTTGCGTGTATTAATTCATAGTATAAATAAATACCGTAAATTGACTAAGGTATGTACAGCATCGTATTTTATCTCAGTATGTCCATCATATGCATGCACATTTTTGCATAGGTCTATCTTCATTAACATGAAACCTATCTTTAACGGAAATTTTCGAGAGTCCCGTTTGATTCTGCTAAAGACAGATTTTACTGTATTAGTGAAAATTAGTGGGTTTCCCTTTCGCCATCTTTCGAGGCAAATATGTTTAGTCTAGTCTTACGTATGGCTAACGAAAGCAATTGTGACAAAAAATTAAGTTCTTTCCCATCCTATAAGTATTGCATTTTGCAAAGTCTGTCTTGTTTAGTCTAGAATTTAAGAAAAGCATTTCTATAAAATTTCATCACATGTACAAATTCTGGGGCTTTATAGAAGGAAAGCCAGGAAGAAGAAATTCCTAGAATAGAATATCTAGATGCAGTTACGAAGAAGAGACCTTATAAAAGTATAAAACAGCTCTCCCAAGGGTGAGAAAAGTTTTAAAATGTCCATGTTGCCCACCAACCTATGGTTGAGGGGAACAAGAAGAAGACAAATTGAGTTTGTGAATGAATAAGTTGTTTCACTCTTTTACAGATACAAATTTATGGAATAAAAAAGCAAAATAAGGAAAACCCCAAGAAAACACACGAACATAATGATGTTTGCCAGAAGCTTACACGACCTGGAATTGACCGGTGAGCTAAGCAGACTAAAATAGATGTTCAAGAGGTCTCCGTGGAATAGTCTTGTTTCTTACAGTTTTTAAACTAACGGAAAAGCCAAAAATTTGGACTTCTATAGTGGGAGTCTACTGTTTAACTAAGTTGTTAATGTCTTTGAGATCTTATTTTTACTGGTTAATTCCAACACCTGTTGAATTAGTTTTATACTTCGTGTTTGGTATTAGACCGTTATAAGCTTTATTTCTTGATTTTATACTTTATTGATTTTTTTTAAAAAATCCACAGACTTTCTGCTTTATAATTAAAAAAAATATCCACTGTCTTAAAATCTCTCACTTTAGACTTATAACCAGTTAAATAACCAAGAAAGCAAGGTGTGCACACGTTAAAATGCCCTTGAGAAAGTACATGCAAAAATCTTTTCCAAGTTGATTCTTTAGTCATAAACAAGCTTTCCTACTGATCTTTATTTGGTGATTCTCAAATATTTATAGTAGTGAAACCAATTTGAAATCAAGAAGAAGACGTACATTGAAGTCAGAACATCTGTTAACCAGTTTTTATCCATGATTGCAAGAGCCATTAAGTTTTCAAATATTATCAAAGCAGTACATCTCTGGGCCGGACTTCCACCTGCTCCTACTCTAGCACTTCTCAATTAAAGAAAACGCTGTTCTTATTACTTTTATCCCTTTTAGAGAGAAATAAAAATTGTTAGTTGGGTCAATCAACTTGACATTATGTAAATGACATTGTTTAACTTACTTGTCACGTTGTGTGAAGTGCATGAAGAGGAAAGAATTTTCCAAGTGAGATAGGGAAGCACAAAGACATATTTAGGCACCAACATGAAAAATACGCCAGCTTTTCAAAGGTTGAGACAAATTCATGGCTCGAAATATTACGAGTTTTCTTTTATACCAAAAATTATGTTCTTGTACTGACTCTGTAAGGAATAATCACATTAGACTATTCGACCGTTCTTCAAGTATAACGATACTTATATCTTCGCCTTATTACCACGTTTGCTCTCACCATGTGAATACGTACGAATTTTATACACTACTGAAATGCCATTTAGAAGTATGCAATGAATAATTAATCAGGAATATTGGTTTTTGAATTCCATATGGTCAATGACAAGAACAGTTCTTTCTTTCTAACACTAGTTGGAAATTATAAAACCTCTGTATATATATATACACGGCAGCTTTCAACTTGGGGCTGCTGATTTTAACCAACCTCTCTTACACCTTTATACTCAATTCAAGCAGTAAAGGCGCTAAGCCATATTGCATCAAAATTGTACATTTTTTAGAAAAAATACGAAATACTAATTTGCTCAAACTTTCAATTTGCAGTTGATTTGTATCGCATTTTACCTGATAATTCTTTGAGATTTCAGCCCAAACAATAAAGCTTATTTCCTAAACATCAAAGATTAGAACTCTCTTGTGACTATATGGATAGCGTATGGGTCTTCGGCGCGTGAGACCTGGGTTCGATTTCCAGAAGGAGCTGATCTTGTCCGAAGCTCACGACACGCTGTAGGTCCACGTCTCATATAGCCTCACTCCTAAACGATACACTAAACATCAACTCATCCATTCATTCATGAGCTAAGTTTCCGCCTTAAAGAAGAAACGAGCCAAATTTCATAAAAATCTGGAACAGTTCGGGAAATTTGCTGTGAATACATATAAACACGAATGGATACGTAATCCAAGTAGAATGGTAGAAGCTCCCTTATATTATTATTGTTAGTATTATTTGAGGTTAACTAATGAATATAACCATAAGTAAATTAAATAAAAGCTACGGACCACCACATTAAACTTTTTCGCTCTAATTTTTTAAACTAAATCATGTTGTGTTGCAGTTATTAACGAAACATTTTCTTCTGAAATACGAACAAAATTATAAGGCATTTTCAGAAAACTTTACCGAAAGAAAATTCATCCCCAAAAGTAAACTACCTCTTGTAGTTTTTTCCATAAGAAATAATTTATGTCATATGTTAGGGTTATTGATGAAATATTTCTTTATAAAATTATAACAAAATAGCATTTTTTTTTTGTACAAAACTGTTAAGAATAAATAAATAAGTAAACAAACACCCCACGAGTAAACTACTTCTTGTGGGTATTTCCATATGAGTGATTTGTGTAATATGAAACTTTAGGACATTATACTCCACGAAAGCTTTTATATGTTCAGAATGGACCCACCTATGGGCCAGAAGATTGATAATGACGATCACTAATGATATAGTGTGACCAAAAAATATGAGTATCACTATTGCTAAAGAGGCCTCATTATCATTCAGAACACAATTTTCAAAAAATGATGTATTTTTTCGAGAGAAAGTTGAGGTGCTACTCAAGGCGACATTATTATTATTATTATTATTATTATTATTATTATTATTATTATTATTATTATTATTATTATTGGAGGTTTTGGAAGAGCTTACTGCGTACACTATATTATGGTGATGTGATTGAACCAATTAATTGTATTCACATCCATCCCGAGAATCAGATTTCGAAACAGGATATGCTTTAGTAGCCTAGTACAGAACAGACTGTATGTTCTGTACTAATATATTACAATATTGCCCTCAAAGAAAAAAAGTTCTCAATTTGCGTGCCTCGAGGACGTAAGAAGCTAAGGATAAACTGTTATCAAGTTCATTATTTGACTCGTTCTAAGGAACGAAGTGGCTCAATCTAATAAGCAAGTAATACTATGTATCAACCTTCGTCCTAGTGGGAGAATTATACATTTACACATTCCAGTATAAATAACGATATCCTGTCTTCGGTAGTAGTTTTACGATTGAGTTTGGATTACAGGCAGGAAACTTGACTTTATTCTCCCAGGCTTTAACATCATGAGTAGAAAACAAACAAGGGACTAGTTACGACCACCTGACAATGAAGCTGTGTTGAATAGCCTGTTCGTAACGATGGATTCAATGGCTTAAAGACAGCAAAGTGAACAGCTTCATGATAATAATCATATTCGAGACAATACAACTAAAGAAAAGAGAAAAAGAAAACTACGTGTCTACTCGCTACAAATTTCCTTCTCAACATCGCCATTCTTTAGTATGTATACACATGATATACAAGCTTTCATGTTAATGCTGTCGAGCATATTCTTTTGCCTTTAATTGCTGCTTCTTCCTTTTCTCAATTTTTTGCTCTTTGATTTTAGATGGGGAGTCTTTTTGGGAATGAAATCAACTCTCATTCTACAGATCATTTTATTGATATGTTCTTCAATTTTATTTTAATGGCTTGCTTTGTAAAAATGAATAGCCTATATGTTATTTACAAATCCAATTTTACTTTAACCATCTATCTCAACGTTGCAGAAACAAAAGTCAACCAACGGAACCTATCCTATGTAATTCAGTCAGGATAGTTTCTACACAACTTTCTCAGCTCCTTCTTTATTTTAGGCCTATTTTATCATTTTTCTCTCGGCCCACCAAATGCCTTCTCCCTCTTGCTTTCCAACCGATACACTTTAACTGTCGCTCATATTATTCATGCAAATGGCATACTCAACCTACTTTAGGCGCAACAGTGACAATTTAATCTATTTTCAAGTTCTGCATCATGTTATATACTCCACTCGTTGCTTTTAATAGTTCCCTAGCCCGTGTTCGTACCGAAAATTAGAGCTGGAGTTTTGTATACATATACTATACAAAGGAAAAATTATCTAATTATGGATTTAACTTCTATGATTGTATACGGCTTATAAAAGTGTTTATTTTATTGATTGATTAATGTTCAATGCCTCGTAGCTACATGAAACGGGAACTACTGTTTTTAATGAGAGACGAACCACTAACTGGGGTTTTTATTCGAGGCGAGTACTGCTACAGGTATTGAACCCAGGACTACACGCATTAACTACTTTAACTACTTGGCTATGACGGTATTTTAGAAAGCAAGAAACATTATGGGTCTCGGTTAAATTTTTACATTTCCAGAAGATCTTAATATTTCAAAACAGAATAAAGCTTACAGAACAACGAAACTCTAAACGAAGCTTTCCTAGTGCTAACAAGCAGAACACAGTCGGTGAACCAAACTCAGAAGCTCCCGGCGTGCAAGGTTGTGAAACACAGTCAATCTTGACGAGCCGAGCCCTTTCCTGGCCGAGATCGCCCACGAATAACGATATTTATTTCTTAGACGATGGTCTACTTGCCCACCAAACTTGGTATAGATCTGTCTAGTACTTACCGAGAAGTACATTATCATATACACGCATATACACCTGGAATGAAACTATAAGGTTTTGTATATTTACGCCAGGAGCTAATAATAGACTGTTATGACATGTGCTGACAATGCTCATTTATTTATTGAAAAGTAAATCTACACTATAGGCACTACGTCCAATTCTCATTCTGTGTCAAATATTTATGTAAACAGCTTGATTGCATTTGACAATGTCGGTGAATGAATATAGCATAATACTGAAGTTAATAACTTCCAGTGAAGGATCTAGGCCGGAATCGGGGGGCCTAGCCTCCCCCCCCCCAGTTTCTTGAGTGACAAAAATAATTTAAGCTATTATTTATATACTTTTGAAAGTTTATTATAAACATGATATACCTATCATAGTCTGGGTTCTGACTGTCCCCCCAGTTTTTACCTTCTAGATCCGCCTCTGATTACTTCTGGTCTTTATTATTATTATTATTATTATTATTATTATTATTATTATTATTATTATTATTATAAATATACTTGTTAGGTCATGGAACTAATAGGAGATTCCACCCCTCCCTCGTTAGATTGAGGTCTGGAAATATTTCTTGCACGTTTTACAATCTCCAGTTTCCTTTATTAATTCTCAGTATTTCCTTCTATATTTAAAATCATCGGTGTGTAGTGTTCTTTCTACTCCTCGCTCTCCTTCCATCTTATCCTCTATGGCTTAGAGGATGAGACGTTAATTCATTTTTCCTCATTACGTAGACGACATTACTGAAGATCTCAATGTGGCTTCAGATATAATGCATCAAGACAAAATCACATATTCTTCATCAACTTCATTTGAGAGAAATGAGTATACAATTCATTAACTATACACGCATTTAAAGAAAGTACTATATAATTTGGTGAAAAGAGACAGAGTGTCCACAAGAGGCAAAAGAAGCTCCTAGGAACACTGACAAAATTGGTAAGAGGATATTTTAGTAGAAAGGTGCTGAATACTGAATAGGGAGGAAAATACGAATCTGATTGTTTCCGAGTTCTTAGCAAGCAGTCTGAAGTAATGTTTCCCAAGGGACAAGATGGGACAAAATAATAATATTTTCTCCTCTTATCTCGTAATTTTTTTTGTAGAATTCTCGTCTTGTCTCGATTCTCGAAGAATTCATTCTTGTCTCCATTCTCGGAAAGTTTTTCTCGTTTCTCCTCCCCTCCATCGTATCATTCGTAAATTAGTGTATAAAATTTGTGCTATAACTTTTTTTTAAATTTCACTTTAACCCTAAAGTGCGTTTTTTATTTTTATTTTCTTAAAAAAAAATAGTTTTGCAGGAGAAAACAAAAATGAGTAACGGAAGTACCGGTATGCTTAATAGTGCCATCTATGAAGAGATTATGGAATTACAACTAGCTTCGAACGTTCCCAATCTGGTTCAACATGCATTAGCAACTCTATACCGTTATGTAGAAAAGCACAGATTATTTACCACTATGACCCATTATCTGTCCCACTATGTAGTGTAGGGCTAAAATTCTCAGGATCATTTCGCGTCCCGAGATATCCACAAAGGGTATGATATAACAACATTTTAACCATATTTGTTGGCGTATTTTGTATAATACCTTTCGTATCCTTATTATGATAAATGCTCTTTATTATAATCGTGCAATCACTATCAATTTATAGTTTTTGTATTATTTATTTTTTCTATTTGTTTGTGAACAACAACACAATAAGCATAAGCGTAATTACAGTATTAGTGTATTACAAAATAAATTTACTATAGTTTTTTTTTTTAATATATTGTAGTTCATATTGCAGAAGTCAATTTCTTTGTGTTTACTACATACTCTGTTATAAGAAGAGCATGTTCTCCATGTTGGTGATTTTAATAATACATTGGTCCTTACTTTCTTACAATAAAGCAGGCCAGAGTTGTCAACATTAATTTTAAGTGTCGAGACACGAAAATTTAGTGTCGATATCAGATCCGTACAGTTGAATTCGTTTTGTATTATTTTATGGAGAAAAATCAGATCTCTCATATTTCGCCTTTGTTTAAATATAGGGATACAGAAGTTGACTATTAGACTATTGACTATAAGATAGTTTACGTAAGATGGATAGATTCCAGTTCTTATGTATGCTAAGTATTTGATGAATTCAGATTGTACTTTTTCCGTTTGGTGTCGGTGTCGCTCTTGCGATGGGTTTCAGATCACAGCAGCATATTCCAGTTTTGATCAGACATAGGAGTAATACATTTTTAGTCTGGTAATGTTACTAAATTATTTTCTAGTTCTAATTGTGAATCCTAACATCTTAAGAGATTCGTAACTAAGATGTTTACGACATAGTTATTAAATGTTAGTTTGGGATCAAACGTAACTCCAAAATTTTTGGCTGAATTTAATCTATTTAATATGTTCTGGTTCATTAAATAATTAAACTCTATTTGATTTTTGTTTATAGCAAATGATAAAATGCTACATTATGTAACATTAGAACAGTGTTAATGTTTGTGATGTAAGGCTTCGGATGAACTAATGTTGCCCACGAAATTTCTCGTCTCATGAGCAGAGGTAATCTGAAGTAAAATGTTACCTTATTCCCGGTACTTTTTCACTTCGCTTCAGAATATCTAATAAGGACATTAATAGAATAGAATAGAATAGAATAGAATAGAATATTTTATTGTCATTGAGCTTTACAAGCAATAGACAACGTCCGAATGAGATATACATATAGATACAGATATATAAAAAAATAATCATTGCATACAGACAATCAGTTATTGGTTAATTATATAATAAACAACCTAATAATATTTGAAATAAAGTACCACTGCAAATTAGGACACAATGTCTTAACATTCACTAAACTCTTGAATCGAGTAAAATGGATTCGTTATCAATTAATCATAGGCCCTATAACTTTTTCTTATAGACCTTAAATGGCAGCTGTTGTATGGAGGATGTTAGTTTATTAAACAGCTTTGGTCCTATAACTAAATAACTATTTTTGATCTTCGATAATCTAGTGAAGGGTATATCAATTTTCTTACACAATCTAGTATTATATGTATGTACTTCATCCCTGAGTGTCATATTTTCGAGGTTTTGCTTAGTGTAAAGTAGCACTTGATAAATATATACATTAACTACTGTCATTCGTAGTAATAAGGACAAAAAGGGGATTCAAATGAACACTGGTGTAAGTTAACAATGTTGAGTTAATGAGATTAGAGGCAGAAAACAATATCCTTTTGGCTAGCATGAAAAAAGAAAAAAACAAGGTGTTAATATAGATAAAACAAAATATGATACATGTCAACAAGTCAAGACAGTAAACGGAATCAAAGGAAGTGTAGCAATAATTAATAAACAAAATCGTATAAAGAAGACACAAGAACTTAAATACTAGAGTGTATCAATGAAGAAAAATGAGCAAATCAGAATGACTTAGTAAGAAAAGTAAATTAGGTTAGTGAAAGGAAACTTATGTTACTATATTCTGAATAAAAATGTTGCATTGAAACTAAACATCAAAGGAACGAAGTGATAATAATTTACAGCATAATTTTGCTCGTTGTCAAACAATTAGAATACAAATGGGTTTAGCCGAAATTGGTAATATTATTATGTTCTTATTTTCGAGGTCCTGATGTAAAAAGTCCCAATAGAAGTAGAGTACAAAACCCGATTTATTTATTTTTATTTATTTATTTGCTAGGAGTGTCAAAGTGCATGATTTATACAATTTTGTGTAGAATTCTTGGAAAATTGGGAATCGTTAAGTGTCCATATTTTGAATTGTTTGCCTACGAACTTTCGAACAAGGTATGTAAGACACTACAATACAAGAATTAGAGTCTATACAGGAAATTACGGGCGTCAATCCCACCGGGGACGTATCCTCCAATACTTGTAAAACGGTTACCGTCCCCCTCTCAATATTTCAAGTATCTTAGGTCAACTATGACCCAAAAGAGGCTCAACCCTGTAGCATTTTGCTACGTTCACAAAACAAAACGTAAACAAAGGGATATGAAAAGAGTAGCACAAAAGTTTGTTTCCAATTGTGAAAAAAGGCAGTCAATTTTTGGCCCTACAAGGTGGAAGTGGAGTGAACTGTGAACTAACATTGTTTTTGTTTAGATAGCGAGCAGCAAAGCGAGTTTAGTTTACCTAAAAATCCGTAATTCTCAACCAATTTTTTAACATACATTGTTGAGCCTCGTTTATATTACTTGTAGGCTTATAGGCCTAAAACGTGTTTTCAAAATTTTATTGTTTTTGAGTATTCACTGCAAACTACCTTTTATCATTATTTTATTTTTGACACACTTGGTAACATTTAATTAAAATTGTAAAACAAGGTTGAATTTTACTGTTTAAATAAACAAACAAACTGTAAAGTGTATGTGCATTTTTAATACCACATTTCGAAAAGAAGAAAAGCTATCAAAAGTAAAAATAAAACACAAAAAAAATTAAGTTTTAAGTCAAAAATGCTTTAAAATGCAATATACGAAGACTATTTATTTTATTATTTTTCGGGGAGGACCCCCGCTTTCCGAATACGTGTTGTTTGCCACGATGGCGTTTGCCACGACTGAATTTTGGTGTTGTTTGCCACGGTATTGTTCTCTCTGACTTATCTTATGTCATGATCATAAATATTTAAACAAAACCGACTCATAGGCTGAGGGTTGCCAGATGACTATATTATAACAATCAAATCAATTATATTTATCAACAGAATACAAAGAATGCAAATCCACAGTTAACATCACAGATAAATTTATTCAAATTGAGTTCAAGCACTTGATGTAATCATTTGAGTGATTAGAAACTTCCCAAATGCATTTTGAAAGTTGATATGACGTACAATTTTTGTATGTTCAAAAATGAAAATGAAATGAAATCTTTACGTCCCACGACGATGGCTAGGCTAAAGGATACGGTGATGATGAGTAATGAATGAAATGGTGGAATGAAGAAAGTGAGCGGAAACGGGAGAACCCCGAGAAAACCCGCGCACACGGTGTTTGTCCATCACAAAGCTAACTTAACGCGAGCTGGTATCGAACCCAGAACCCCATGCACCAGAGGTGAGCGCTTTACCACTGAGCCACCGCGGCCCCTTTTTGTGTGTTCGAATGTGTAGATAACACATAGTCTAGGTATATCATCAGGATCTCCCATAAGTGAGGGATAGCAATACCGACAAATGGGGACCTTCGGAAGGGGCGTGATAAAAATTGTTTTCTTTTAATATTTCATAACGTTTCTAGAGATTAAATTAAGCAAAATTATATTTAAATATATGGATTTAGCAATATTTTAAATATGTTTGGTGAGATAAAGGAAATTTAGTCTATTGGTAATACAAGAGTTTAGCGACTTTTGTATTGTTACTTGGCTATTTTCAAGCTCATAGAGATTATTACAAATATTATTAAAATACGATCCCTTCTTAGAATTTCTGAAACAATATGGAGTATGCACGAATTATAGTGGATTTGTGTTGTGTCCCGTCCGGCAGCAGGCTTTATGAGACTTGGACCTACAGCTTACCATAGAATCGAATCCGAGTCTCCCACACCAAAGGTGCGTATGTTATCCACATAGCCACAAGGGAGCTCTGTATCCGAATTGAGACAAGCCTATAGCAGAAGTAAACAGGCAGATTACATTTCTCTAAGTTTGAACCATTAATTCTCTTTGGTGTTTGAAGGAAAAATTTAGACCACATAAATGTAAGAAGTTGGACTCTGCAGTTGAAAGATAACTCATTTGATATTGACACACTCCCAGAATAAACCGAAAAAGACAGTGTAAAAGATACATCGTACATAAGATCATATCTCACGTGGATTCTCGGTGCGCAGAAATGAGATATACTTGTATTTGTACAACTTTTGAAGAAATTCTCCGAGTTAACACTTTTGATAACAGTGGTGCAATCAATAAAATATTTTTAATCTATTCTAATGACTTGAGTTATAATTATGTCAAAGAGAAACAAGTGCATAAGTCAGTGTGTGCGTGTATGCAGCTATTATCTCGGATCTTCTCAATGAAATTTATAAATTGAAGTTACAATATTTGTGTTTTCTGAACTTTGCAAGGCATTCAGAATTTTCCTTGCCCTGCTATTGACTGTTGAGAGTAAATTATCGTTAAATCACAAATCATTTGAGATCAAAGTGCTCAACTATAAATACCATTCTTCTTGTGATCTCATACATGAATATATTTAGAAATATTTTCATTCGTTTCAGCGTCCTCCAATTAATTTTAAAGGCACAATTAGACATTTATTCAAGTATGGGTATTTTTTTACTAGTGGCATTGTTGTTAGTTCTTTGGGACAAAAGAATCTAAATCACCTAACACTGTTGTCAATAGAGCATGAACTTGCCTTTAAAATGAATTTTCTACAGGTAATTAATAACTTCAACACCTGCAAGAATAAAAGAATCACTTCTATGTACTTTGCTCAAAAACGTTCAGCTTACAGTACTTATGGGCTCTCCTCCATATCATTAGGGCATCTTGTAACAACCTGTAACCGACCTGAGAAAATGTCTCAGAAGATTGAGCTTTGAACATAAATATCAGTAGTTAAAAATAGCATTTTATTTCGGATTTGTATTTTTCTTTATGGACGACGTGCAGTTTGTACAGAATGCAGAGAACAAGTTTTTAATAGGAGCCGCCTAGGAGTTGAACCAAATGTGATGTGATGTTCTCATTACTTTATTTCATGCTTCTGGATGCTAAAGGCAAAGATCGCTCAATGATAAAGCATTCACATCTGGTGCTTGGGTCTGTGGTTAGATTCCAGCTTGCGTGAAATGTGCTTTGTGATGGATAATCACCGTGTGCGTGAGTTTCCTCCCATTTTCTTCATTACACTACCTTTCATTCATTCTCATCATCGCCATATTTTTTAGCTTACATGCCATAACCGTGAGACGTAAAACTGAAATATTTCAGTTCATTTCCCTTAAGTATATAAAATCCAGTTCTTTAGTCGCGTGATATAACGAAAAACAGAACATTATGTAACAGGAGGTGACATTAAGAACTCCGTTAAAAGAGAAATTGCAATTATATCAATTTACTAAGCAATTGTTATATTAATAATGTTTTGTGTTCATTTGTTTGGAGCTGTGCATTCTATTTCAGCAGCGAGGCTAATTAGACCTCTCTCGTCCCAAAAGCGAGAATGCCTACTACTTGCTCAAGAGGATCAAAAACAGAGGTGCCTGGCAACTCTTTCTTTTACTCCAGATATCTGTGTATCTTCACGATAATGAGAACTGATAAGATCGGAATTCTAATACTGTGGCAAAATAGTGGCAAACAACACTAAAATCGAGTCGTGGCAAACAACACCGTGACAAACAACATGCCACCCGCTTTCCTGGGATGCATTCTATACACCCCAGTCCTCCCGGTAGTCTGTCCCACCAAAAGTTCATGTGCTGCCGACGCCAATGCGCGAAATAGTCAACAATTTTTGTAAACACACTCGCAATTGTAACTAAAATGTTAAATATCTTATCAAGCTATATTGATATAAAACCTTTATACATGTTCTATATCTTTTCTTGTTTTCCTAATATTGTCTATCCTTCTGAAGTTGCTTCAATAAAGAGCATTAGGGCATCCCAACGGCTTAACCACAACCGGATCATATAAAAGACAAAGAAGATATTACTTGTTTTTGTCACATATGACAGCAACCACTGTTGCTCGTATGAGATGAGAGGATTAAGAGACTTGTCTTGCGAGAACCAACAAAACAAAAAGACAAACTCTTCCACTTGACAGGAGCTGAAGAAGCAGCAAAGAAAACAAGTACTGTAGTTGTTCTAGAGTAAAAGAAATAGCCTTCAAAGCTAGAAAAAGTGTCACAAGAAGCTATAAACATGTCATCTGATGGGATTAATCCAAAAAAACGTGATAAGACCTTAACTAAAGAGTAAGTAACCCAGACAATGTTGCGGCCGGTTTTCTTTCACTGAACTCGATTTGCCCTATAACAATAAACCTCAGTATCATTTAAAAAAGGTATTTTATTACTCTTTCAAAATGTTTCGTGTTCTAATTGTTTTCGGCCTTGCAGAACTAAAAACTGGCTTTCTATTGATCTTATTCTTACCCTTTCCTATCTTACTTCAGTATTATGGACTTTGTGGATCTTCAAAGTCCTCTCTTTTATTGTATTTTTCTATCATGTTCAACGGTTTTATGTCGGCTTATTGTATGTGTATCATTATTACATGAACAGTCAATTGCATTGGATCATTACAGAAGAAGAAATAAAACATTTATACGAGTAGTTTCTGTAATCTGAATACCGATCCTCAAGACCAAAAGTGCCATAAATTGAAGGTTAGTCTCACGCCGTGGCGGCTTTATAATCCTGCCTGGCGTAAGCATCCAAGATTCTGTCTCTGTTTTTCTATGCTACTATCATTCTTCTATACTTAAGCTTTTCGCACTACAAAACACGTTACTTGTGAACGTATTCTGCAGACGGCGAATCACGAAGGATATGTTTATCAAATTAAAATTATGTCGCAAGTTTGTCAAAAGAAATGTTGGTCCACCAGTGGGTGTTTAGCCAAATGAGTTGGCCAGTTTGCCTGTTTAGCCAATGAGTTTGCCAGTTACCCAGTTTATTTAGCCAAATGAGACAAGCTGCCGCCGCCTGGGCGCCTGCCTGTCGCTTCCACCATTTCATCTAGCATACTGTTCACAGCCTCCCAGGAGCTCGGGATTAGCGTAGGGATGGTCACAAAGTTTCGGTTTCAGCAGAACCGGTTCTTGGAGATCCGGTTTTCAGAACCGGTTCCGGATCCGGTTCCAGACCTGCATTCGAAGAACCAGTTCCAGACCTGGATCCGAAAAACCTGTTCCGGAACCGGATCTTCTAGAACCGGATCCGTTCAGACCCGAAAACCGGTTCCACCAGAAACCGGTTCTGGCCATCCCCAATAGATATAGGTTATATCAGTGGACCCCAAACTTACGAACCTTCTGAGCTGCTGTGCAATTTTAAAATCCTACTGTGAGCTACCAACCAAAAGAACTACCAACTTTCGTAAAAAAGAAATCTTACATTTGTTTATTGCTTATTAACTTATATTTCAAGGTTATTCAACCGGAATGTTATCACGATCTACCGAAAATGTCCCCACGAGCTACTAGTAGCTCGCGATCATTGGGTTATATAATCAATAATCCATAAACAAAACGTTAGGGTACGTAACACGAAATTAAAGACACTCGTCATAATACAAAGCAGGGAGTAGTATTTAGTATTAAACGCTTCTTACGCAGCAAACATTTGTAAATTTCGTTTTTAAAAAAATATTAATACAAGTGTGTTTAAAGATGTGACTATTATGAACGTGCTATTATATTTGGAACATTTCTAGGGTAATCAAGGTCAAAAATGTACTGGAATTGAATTTTCATTTATGCAATATCCCATCTTGTTCCAATCACCTGAGTAAGCTTTACTGAACGCTGTGTTTTCCAGACACACTTCCTGTGGGCTTTGGTCCCTTCCGGAATTGGCCTACCGCACCCTACAGCTAAGATGTCACTATTACAAAGGATTTCAGTGTAACACCAACACATTATGATTTTGCCCTTCCCCCCTTGGAACAAAATTTTCTGAAAGGAAACGTATCATAGAGTTTATATATATATATATATATATATATATATATACACGTTTGGTTACAAAGCAACGTCTCGTCTTAAAGACCTATCTCCTTCTGTCGCCCCTCCCTTACCAACTCCCTGCGAGAAAGTAATGAAGCAGGTACTGTACAGTTCTCTAAAATAATATTTACAGGACGAGCCAAGTCCGGCCACCAAATATAACAATCTTTATTTCTTAGACGATGGACTACTTGTCCTCCGGATTTCGTTCAGATCCGGCCAGCAGTTACCGAAAAATAAAGTATCACAGACAAGGGAACTGAGCCGAGCTGAACCTGTCTCTGGCTGGGCCCGTCCACCAAATATAGCATTTTTTATTTTTTTGACCATGAGCTATTTGCCTACCAAATTTGGTTTAGATTCGAACAATAATTAGCGAGAAATTAAGTACCCCCCCCCCCACACACAAATAACAGCATTCACCTCCTGGAATGAAACTACAAGCTCCCGTATGCTTACGCCAGGTGCTAAAAAGTCCTCACCATTTATTTACTTATTTATTTTTACCTGAATGGTCCAGTTGTACTAAAATATCAGAATCACACAATCATACTATACACTTGATATCAGACAATTCATAAGTTGATGCAATTTATTTTGATATAGGTATGAAACCTTTTTGACACGTCTTTTTCATGAAGTCTCCAGTAGGTTCAGTAGTCACTAAAAGTATCTCTGTCTCTGCCTGAAATTCTCGTCCTTACAGGCTCCACTTCTGCTTCTATATCTATGATATCGGGGGTCCCTCAAGTTAGTGTTCTGAATTCCCTTTCATGTATTATCTTCGTTCTCATGTCTCCACCCTCTGCAAGTAATATCCTGCTCTTTCCCGATGACTGTAAACTCTTCAGAATTACATATTCTCCCAACGATGCCTTGCTTCTTAGTATATATTAAATTCTTCGCGATTGGTATTTAACTTCTAATTTCCACTCAAATCCAACGAAATGTTCTTCTCTGACATTGGGTTTCGTTGAAAAGGATTGCAATCTTCTATGTTTATTACATTAACAATGCGCCTGTCAAACGTATCTCCTCTCAAAAACTATTAGGTGATGTGTGTGATGAAAAGCCAATTTTTACTAAATCATATAAAGCAATTTAAGTATAATATTGTAGTATATGTTTACTGAAACTCAGAACTTTTTTTTAAAGGGGACTCAAGCCCTATAGCCCTTTGTAAATATACCTCTGAATAATTTAGATCATCCCCCCCCCATGCATCCAAAAATACTTTTCAGATCTTTTCTGAAACACTGGTGTCACTTCTATTGTCAGTTGTAAATATGTTGAGGAGAGAAAGACCTTTAATAATAAAGTTTCTTCTCTAAGACTGTTAGCTTCACACTTAATTCAAGCGTATATGTAAAGAAAAGGAACTTGGCTTAAAAGTCAAGCTATTCGATTTTCATATGTTCATATCTCTCAAAGAATCAGGGCTATATTTAACTATATTTATCAAGAGCTGTGTTAACCTTATTTTCATTCTAGCAATAGTTTTAGAGAAAAATTTAATTTACCATCTGCAACTTAGGTTGTGTGTTTTTATAATTACTGTAGTTAGCGAATGTCAAAGTATTCACCTTTACCTCTTCTAGTTAATGGTGATAAAGAATGTTTCTAACTCATTCTGCTGTTAAGAAAATATTACATATTGTAATATACTAGCTGAACCTGCGCTCTCTACACAGCGCATCATTCACATAGGAGCATGAATCTGCTTGTCATTTCTCACAACATCTGTACATGTCCCTTTACAGACAAGTGAAAGACGTCTTGATGAAAATCGGCATAGGACACCATCAAGGGGAGATTTTTGGATTATTTTTCTTTAATATCTCGCACCGTTTGCAAGATTTAGCTTACTTCAGGTTGGAGTTTGTAATTCATGTATGATCAGTGTTTTCTTTCTTCTTGCATGCAGTATGTCATAAGCAAATATATATTATATACACATTCAATTATAATGTCAGTGATATGTGGTGTTCATTGGGCTAAGCACTAAAAAATATTAAAGATTCATCTTAGACTGGAGAAACGGTTATCCTTCGTTTTTATTTATTATTTGGCCATGAAACAGACGCCTGAGAGATCTACAGCCCCTATATACAACTATGTGGTGTTGGAATGTATAACTCATAGGATATTATATTGTTTTAAATTTCAACACTTCCAGTGTACCCCTGAAAACTGTAATGAAGAAATAACGACACGTTTTCAAATATTCAATTATAACTGGACAATCTACGGAAAATTTGGAGTTGACAAGCAAAAACGGCACGTTTGTAGCACTTGTGGTTTTCGAGATGATATTATCGAAATGATTATAGACAAACATATAAACCTGGCATTTTAATATTATATACTAGCTGAACCCGCACTGTCTACTCAGCGCATCGTTCTATTATGACCAAGAATCTCCTTCCTACTGTTCATGTCTCCTAATTTGTATTGATTTTGGAGAAGGCTTATTAAAATACAAAGGCTTTGAACAATAGTTTAAAAAAATAAATTTTGTAAAAAGAGATGTATTTAAATAATTTATTTAAAGTACACATACTTTAAAATATTTGTCTTTTTTAAACGTGAAATCACAAATAACCGTAAATCAAAGGTTTGAAATCAAAAGTTACAGGTTGGAGCTCAGGCGTTCTTACTGCTACTGTAGCATTTTAATAGATAGATGAAAATGTGTTAAAATTACTCTAATACTTTTTATGTAAAATGGAAGATTCTAATTACCTTCTATTTGCAGAATGTTGTGTCCCTATTTGATGGACATCTGTTTCAAATATATGTGTAGTACTGTACCTATAGTGTTTCGTCTATGTACTGACTTATCTTCCCTTAATAGTTCTTTTGCTATTTGCAGTTTACTATATCATTTCGCCAAATATTTATATTAAACATATTACAAGCGTCAGTTTCAAACTTTCCATATAAAATCAAATTTCACATTTCAGTAAAACTACACCATTCATGTTTGGTATAATGTATAATACAATTTTAAAATGTAATACATCCCTTTGCATTTTTAAATAAGAAATTCTGCAGGATTGTTACTCTTGAGGAAATATTATATTTTGTTAATGGCTTTGTTCCAAGAAAGTTCATACTACCATCATGGATGACAGTACTTCAGGTGTTAACATGTGATATTTGAATAAGATTAACCAGAAACATCTTTCAAGAAGGCGTAAAAGTTATGTTTAGAAAATGCAAATTAAGAGAAACACAATTAGCACTTGCTTGCAAAGGGACTTAACACATCTTCAAGAGCTGTAGATAGGGAGTGTAACAATCCACAACATGTATGATAATATATTCATTTTCGCAATTATTTTAATGTAAGCGATTCGACATTTGTACCTGATTGTAAATTTCATGAAAGAAAAGTACATGTAAAGAGAATATCACACACAGTGCTGACAATGTATTTTGGCATGCCGTCCTAAGGTGTGTTGGAATTTTTCATTACTTGACCCCTGTCAGTATGCAGGAGGTTATTTGAAATAAAAAGGCAAACATTAACAGTACAGGTGATAGTAACTGCCTTCTAATACTGTAGTCGAACAGGTTTGACCAGCAAATATCGCCCTGTTTTACGCATCAGCTGGCGCAAAGAAGTACTGTTTAGTTGCGTAAAATTACGTGTCCATGTTGTTAGTCTCATCATCTGGGCACAATCAGTACAGAGACTTTCTCACAGGAATAGTGCAGCGGAGAAGATTGGGCTCACGATCCAGAACGACCTTAGGAACACCAACGTCTATTTCAATTTTCTCTGCTTCCACTCTTTTCCATCACCATATTCCGTTCTTTAAGATTGTTCTTTGATTTTCTGCCTTCGTATTTATTTATTTATTCTGTACGATACACTGAATTTAATATGACGATGCCAACAATATAAGAAGAAAAATCCATAAGAATTCGTACTAAGTAATTATAAAAGTTACAGGATATACGGTGTGTCCCGTGTTTTAATACGACAATATACTGTGTCCCGCCCTCTACCACATTTCCACTTTGTGAGTTCTTGAAATCGCGAAAGTGAATGCATGTTCATACTCTTTCATCACCAAATTTGTGCTTCGTATACAATACTTCAGTGTAACATGTGATAATAGTTAAAGTGTCCCCTTCTCATTCAGGAAAGAGTTTAAAAAATGAAAATCTCTTTGAAGGTTTTTCTTCCCCCAAACTCATCGAGATACACAAAATGTTTTTTTTTCGTAATGATACAAAGTGTAAAAATTAATTTCACCTTTTTATGTACGTAATAAGCATTTTGACCCGTTTTCTGCACTTATACGATTTCGGGGTTCAATTATCACAAATTCAATATGATACAAGGTACCAGGTACGATGGAAGAAAATACTTTTTCACTGGACAGTATACTAACCTTTTCCCAGCAATACCGTAACAATATCATTATTGTATGTTCTGTTAAAAATGGTTCTCGTAGTAAAAAATATAAAAGCGCCAGTTAAGTTTTTCGTTTACCAGTTACTTTTCTCTTTGGTAGAGAAGACTTTAAGAGCCACTGACAGCAGAATAACGAGCAATGACTTTTTTTTTTTAAGGGTTGCACAAAAACTATATTCGTGTTGATCTAATCTTTTTTGTGAAAGTTGCTGAAATTTTTGTTGTCATTGTCAGGGCTAAAACACTGTTTGAAAAAAGTCCTTGGACGGATCTTTGCAACAAATAAAGTTTTGTATCCATTACGCTGACTCATGTGCCTACTGCGGTTCTGAACAATGCAGCTTAAGAACAGAAGCATCGTTAATAGGGTTTTCCCGGCCACAAATGCGCTACTGAAACAAACATTGGAACACAATCTCAGCCGTATGCGAAATCGCTCAGCACAATAAATCATTCCAAGTCAACATTACAAAGCAAAAAATCTCATATTTGCGAATATTTAACAGAGAGAGCAGCATACAAAACTGATGTGATTAGATCCGCATTAATGTTCAAATTCTGTGTTGCAGTGTAACGAATCATATAAATGAATCTTTGTTTCTTCTATATATCTAGTATGAATGTAATTTAATTACGGTATAGCTCGCCTTGTTTGTTCATTTTTGAACAATTGGTTAGTATAAGCGCTTTCCACTGATTTCAAATCATTTATTTTCGTTGGACAATATTGTGATTATAAGCTATCTAAAGTAAATATATCGCGTTAATATATTCTAACTTTGCAGCTTCTCAATAGCTTGTATCTCGATGAGGAATGAGTGACTTGGATCATTATCATTATTATTATTATTATTATTATTATTATTATTATTATTATTATTATTATTATTATTATTATTATTATTATGCTTTTGAGTGTTCTATAGAAATAAACATAGCGTGGTTTAGAATACTTTTGATTGGTGTTGCAATGCTGCGTTCTGACCAACAAAATCGCGAAGTAAACTATTTATACACGATTTAAAAATATATGTTGGAAATCGAAGAGAGAACTTGTAACGTAATCCCAAAAGTAAGGTCTTATAATTTTTTAGAAATACAAAGAATACAAATTGAACTTTAGTGTTTCTTCATGGATAAATACAGGAGGAAGAGAGAAATATATTTTTACTTGCATATCGTACATATAGAACTAAAGTCAGTTACCCGCTTTACTAGGTTAAAATAACGAAAAATAGTAATGTGTTCCGTTAGTCAGTCAGTTTTTACTGTTACTCAAGCGTTTTCAAATTAAGGAAACATATATGAAACACATTGAAAAATCAGAAAATAATAAGTAATCTATATAAATAGGAACTAAATACGTATTACTATTGTAGACTGAATTTGAATTTAAACGACACTGTTCATCTCAGTGACACCGAAATCTATGGACTCGACACTAATATATGTCATTTTCGATCATTTTTAAATATCTACCCCCTCCCCTAAGTTGCACTGTCAGAGTGAAATAACAAAACCTATCTCAAGCCAAACCTCATCTATGTTGAAAATTTGATTGAGATCGGTTGGGTGATTCAAGAGTTATTAAATCACAAAAAGGGTCACTTTCATTTTTATTTATATATATAGATAGAACATGTGAGACTCACTTCCCTAAGGCTTATTCCTAAATTCGTATTAACAGTCGTAGCTATTATTTATATAAAAAACTAGGGAAAATATACAAAAAAACTTCATCATCACCGTGAAGTTTATAAATCGTTCATAAAGTATGAACATAGATCTTTTTGACAACGTTTCTGAAGAAGATAATTTTCGTGCTTTCGAAATGGAAGAGAAAGTACAAGAAAGATGTGATAACGGAAATATGAAAGAAGATATGCAAATAAAAGGGACAATTTTAAAGAAGAGGAAAGATGTGACAATGAAAATATAAAGGATATTCAAAATAAAAAGAACAATTCTGGGGAAGAAAGAGAAGAGAAATAAAAAATGCCTCATCGTTTCATGATGTATATGAGCATAATTGTAAGGAAAAAAGAGATTAGTACTTCGTGTGTTTACTTATGTTTTGTTATTTGGAACTCTAAGGAGACATTTGTTTGTAAAGGATATAGGGCTAGTAAGGGTTTTAAATGTGAAATAAATCATGGCTGTTTCTTATTACATAAAAATATATTAAAGACACCTATTATTAAAATTATTATTTGAGAACAAGATCCTTAGATGAATATTCGGACTCAAGAGAAATGGGAATGGGGAATGGCGGAAACTTCATAATGAGGAACTACATAATTTATACAGTTTACCAAACATTGTTAGGGACATCAAGTGTAGGAGACTCAGGTGGGCAGGTCATGTAGCCAGGATGGAAGGAAGTAGTAATGCTTTCAACGTTTTAACTGGAAATCCAATCGGAAAACGACATTAAGAAGACCTAGGGGCAGATGGGAGGGCAATATTAAGATGGATCTAGCAGAAATAGAAATACAAAGCAGAAACTGCATACAGTTGGCTAAGGATAGAAATCAGTGGAGAGCTTTTGTGAAAGCGGCATTAAGTCTTCGGGTTTCATAGGCCATAGAGTTAGTTATTAAAATTATAACTGATGTCCAAAGTGAAATTCTAGAAATCAATAATGCATAAGAAGTCATTAATCGGAAAAATACGGAATTTCTTTGAAAAATATGAATATTTAATGTCGACTTCTCCAAAAACAATTGCCGTGTAAATATTTCTAAGTTCCTTAAAATTGTCAGTTCGTTAACAACGCATTCGAAGTAATAGTAGAAGTAAGAGGGGAAAATAGTGAGATTTCAAAACATAGATCACAGTTCGCTGTTTGAAATACTTAGCTCTTCTTTTGTTACTTAATATATGTTACTTTTAGAACAAAATAATATCCTGGGGATAATGTCTTGTAGATGTCGTACACATGTTGATAATGTCGTACATATTCGATACTACTGAAATATACATTTTTGGATTGCATATGTGTGACTTACTTTACTCTGAGAGGGAGATGGAAGAAGTAATTGCGTCCTTGCCCTTTAAACTCACACGGGAGGGTCCCAAAAGTTGTCGCTAAAATCTGATTGCCACACAGCACATCTGATACAGCATCATGAGAAATGAAGTTGAGCAAAATTTAAGGTGCTATGGACCAGAAGAATAGGAGCTATGGGGCTTCAAAATTTGAATATCCAAAGAATTATATCATGGAATTACGTACGTTTAAAGTATATATCTTAAAAACCGTTAAAGCAATCAAAACAAAAGTTACACAATATAATGAGAACAAAATGCCCTATCGAAAACTATAAACAGTGTTGCCAACTCAGCATAAAATATTTTATTATAAATAGTACCATATACAAGTGTCCACAGATTGAAAATGCACTATTATCACTAAACATAACAGTGAAGTGTAGTGGTAGAGTGTTGCACGCTATTGGAGCTACATGTGCTGAAAATGTAACAATGGAGAAGTCTGATATGTGGGAACAAAGGATAATAAAAGAATGCATTAGAAAAAGGTGAGGATTTTGCAATATACTTCTGTAGTCCCGATGAATAAGCAGACAACTAGCGAAAACTAAATGATACACGCGAGGAAAGAAACAGGTGTTTTCTATTTCCGTAAACTGGTTCTCCAGGTTATCTTATCAGTATTTGGAAGAGTACTTTCTTGGTTTGGTCTTTCGTGTTAAGTGACATATTCTTTTACTTCCTCTCCTACATACCATATAATTATGTTTGTACACCGTAATATTACCATATTCACATTGGAAATATAATTATTTTGTTACTACCTCATTTCGTTTTTAGTCGGACCGGATAGCGGTGTGGTCTTGAAGGCTAGACAACCGACATATTAGGTATCGCGAGTTCCAATCCCACCTCGGACATGTTTTTGTTACATTTCGTTGTTATCTTTCTCTTTCATAGTGATTCGAATCCCACTTTGTACTCCTATATAGCTTCGAAGCTGACACAGGACGTAAAAATGGCATCACTCAATTTCGTTTTTCAAATGCATCAATATTTTGTGACTGTTGACATTTTGCTGTTATACTATCTGTGTTATGCATTTGAACTAAATTCATAGTATGAGACCCAGATTCCTTTATTACCATCTGTTGCCACATATCAGAACTCTCCATTGTACACTTTCAGCACACGTAGCTCCAATAGTGTGTAACACTGTACCACTACACTTTGCTGTTATGTTTAGTGATAATAGTGCATTTTAAATCTGTGCACACTTGTATATGGTGCTATTTATTATTTATTTATTTATTTATTTATTTATTTATTTATTTATTTATTTATTTATTTATTTGTAGTGGTCTAGAATAAAATAGTTTATGTTGAGTTGGCAACACTCTTTATGGTTTTCGATAGGGATTTTGTTCTCATTATATTGTGCAACTTTTGTTTTGATTGCTTTAACGGTTTTCAAGATATATACTTTAAACGTACATAATTCCATGATATAATTCTTTGGATATTTAAATTTTGAAGCTCCTAGCTCCTATCCTTCTGGTCCATAGCACCTCAAATTTTGCTAATGTTCATTTCTCATGATGCTATATCAGATATGCTATGTGGCAATCAGATCTTAGCGACAACTTCTGGAACCCTTCCGTGTCAGTACGACCATATATTATAAAACAAGTAGCAGTGGCATGTATATCCCACGTGAAAGAGTTTGGTTTGTAGGGTGTAATATTTTCTCAATTTATATTGAAACCGGAAGTTGTAATAGATTTCTACCACTTCTGGCTTTAGTAGACGGATTAGAGTGGAGACATAATATATTCTTGAGACATAATTGATTGCAAATTACCAATTCTAGCTGTATATTAGCGTATTTACTTTATAGGAATCACTGTTAAAACCGGAAGTGGTCTACTTTCTGCAACTTCCGGCATTAATAGAGAGATTAGACTGGAAGTGAACATTTAATAGCTTCAGAAAATACTTCTCACTATCTCTTACTGTTTTTATTTTATAATGATCAACATTACAACCTGAAGTGGGTAATTTCTGCCACTTCTCGTTTCCGTGAAGATGTCAGAGTAGAGATGAAACACATCTTGGGATGCTTAATCGATTACAGGAAACCATTTTATGTTGTCTACACTGGATAGAATGGACTTCAATCCTGGTTTACACTGGATAAAACGACAAAATATGGTTTAGCCCCCTCCCATGATCATATCCTGGATCTGCCCCTGTATATATATATAGATCTGTCACTAAATTAGGCACACATGCCTAGCACAGTGTCGACTCTTACATGGCAAGATGACTCCACCAGCTTCTAGACGTCGTCTGAACGTATTGCAAACCATGTTCACAGTGGTCCACAGTTGGACAATGTTCACTGATAGGGCTGTCTGGTACATACACTCCTTTTCACGATATCCCACAAATGTTCCATTGGATTCAAATCTGGATTGCGGAGGGGCCCACTGCATTAACTGGAGGAAAGTAGAATGTTCCTCGAACCACTCTGCTGTTGTCCGGGATCTGTGAGCTGGACAGTTGTTTTGCGGGAAAATACCTCTCCCTCAGTTGGCACGGTCATGGCGGTGAATGAGTGTACATTGTCTCTCAGGATGCCCACATGCCGGTAGGAATTCATGAATCATCTTACACGGACTAATGATCCCCATAATGGGAGGCCATAATAGACTCCCACCACTGACATGCGAGATCCATGGTTTCATGTTATTGTCGCCCGATTCGGACTCTCCCATCGGCGTTATGCAATCGGAATCGGAACTCATGGCTCCAAGCTACCTGTTTCCACTGTTTCATCATACAATCCCTGTTCTTTCAAGTCCATGCAAGGTGTTCAGTCCAATGGCGGCCTGTCAGTAAGGGAACTCGGGTCGGTCTGCGGTTCCTGAATCCAAAATTGTGCAGAAAAGATTGAACTATCCGTACACTAACACTTCGGATGGAACCCTCATCCAGTTTGGATGTAGTTTGTGGCAGGATCTGGCCCCTATTAGTTTACTCAATACAGTTAGGGAGGGGGGCGCGGTGGCTCAGTGGTAGAGCGTTCACCTCTGGTGCTTGGGGTCCCGGGTTCGATCCCAGCCCCCGCCAAGTGAACATTGTGGTGGACAAACACCGTGCTCGTGGGTTTTCTCGGGGTACTCCCGTTTCCTCCCACTTTCTTCATTCCACCATTTCACTCATCTCTCATTATCACCGTCTCCTTTAGCCTAACCGGCATAACCGTGGGACGTAAAACTTACAGATTTCATTTCATTTTTCAATACAGTTAGGCCGGCCAGTCCACATTTATTGAGGGCGCACTGACCTTTACACTGTAACCGGTTCCCGGATAACTTCCCTGCATTTGCATTATATCGACACACCCTTGCCACTGTGGTGCGCGAGAATCCTAGTTGATTTGCAATCTCCGAAATGGAGTACTCCATTCATCGAGAACCAACAATCCACCTCAGTTAAAACACGTCTATGTCCCACACTTTTCCCATTCCGCTTGCCATGACTACTGTGCCTTTAGCAACAGATCCTGCCTATATATATCTCCAATACGAGTAATCGGGACAACGTATATGTAAGCGTCTCAATGCGAGATTTCAAACAGTCAAGTGTATTTAATTCGGTGGCACGTCAGTATATATACTCAGGGGTGCCCACATGGGGGGCTATGACGCAAACTGCGTCATTGAAATATTTGGGGGGGGGTAAAAATCTATATAAATATGTTTGAGGGGGTGTAAAAATTAATCGAAAAGATTTTTTTTCATGGAAGAACACCTATGGATAGACAATTGAGGGGGGGGTGCGTCGTGGACATGAGAGGGGGTGGGCACCACTGATATACTTAACCATGTATAAATATATAATACGGAGTGTTACCAGGATGACTGAGATGAACTAATTATACAGGTTCCTTCATACATAAAGAAAGCAAAATGTAAAGGCCAATTCAAATTTCTGTAGAAAGTTAACCACTGGAAAATAGTTTTACTTACGAAGTTTCATTGAAAACAACAGAGGAATGCACCATAATGGGAGACCAATTTGTTGCTTCACTTCAACATGTAGCGAAATGGAAGCTATTGACGCCATGTACGAATGTAAATCAATATGTTGCAACAAAACCAGCGAGTTAAAGCATTCAATTTACATAAATTTTGAAGACAAGTTTTTCTATTTCTCTCTTTTACTCTTCTTCACTTTTTTTTCAATTTTAAATCATCCGCACCAATGTCACGAATTACACAGTCCTTGTGCTGAAAATAAAAGCATTTAAACGGAACTTAAGAAAGGACTAAAATGATAATGAATTTGTTATCATCAATTCAAACTCATTTCACGTTCTGCTGTAGAATGGTTGTGGGCAACAGAAACGCCTTCAGCAGTCCATCAGGACCTGCTTCAGCTGAATTTCAATGAGAAGAATTATTCCACCCGAAGCTTGTTTGCCCAGTCAGTAAATTGTTCCCACAAACTCTCACCCATCAGAAAAGAAGCTTCAATACAAATTATATCACCTCTTCGTTCGTAGTCACACTTCCTGTGATGCTGTCATTGAATATCTTCAGGATCACACACAGAGCTATACCATTTCTTGTTGCAGATCGTCAGATTAAAAGACAAATGGAGGTACATTCTTCAGGATATGAAAAGGTAATACAACGGCAGGTGAATTGCTTCTGCAGAAGAGAATTTAAGTCACATAATAGAGCAATTTAATAGAGGAGTTTTGTTTATTTAAAAAAAATCAAATGATAAGAAAAATACACTATTTTGATCCAACATACTCGATGAAACTTTAATTGTATTAACTTTTTAACGGCGAGTAGAAAAGTTTAATCGTAGGCTCAAGAAAAATTAATAACAAAGATAATAACTTCAAAAAATAATCTTACTTTTAAGTTTGCCTGTGTGTACTGTGATAATTCAATGGAAAACGAAAGATTATACCAAGAGTGGTCAATCCGCAATACAGTAAGTCCGCTTTTTATATACGGAGTTTTGCTTAAACACTATTACACTCCAGTTTTTTTTTTTTTTTTCTGTATCGTCCTTTCCTCACTAGCGACTTCTCGCATGACACTTAAGTGCACACAAACTGCAAAACAAAGAAAAAATGATATTTTCATCATGTTGTTATACGAAATAACACGCTCAAGATTTTTCCTTAATAGCTGCAATACATCTTGGTACACTAGTGTTGTACATGTTTTCTTGAATCAGACGAAACATTACATATTAATATATACGAAAACTACGCAACTCTGAAAATCTCTTGATCGTGGAACTTGGTTACCTATGGATTATCAATTAAGTAAGTAGAATAGAAAGGAATGTTTCAGTTACTGAGAAATTCATGGCTCAACAACTTGTGAGAAATCATAATCGAATTCGGAAAAGAAGAGATTCTAATGGCGAGTGTTGGTTGGTTGTTTTTGTTGTACGAGGGATTATCAGAAAATAAGGTTACAAAGCCTGCAGTGAAACGCGTATGTATTATTTCATACAGCCAATAGATAGTACATACGTTAGGCCCCATATCGGTTGAGATACTTGTCATAACGTGGGATGAGTTTGAAGTAAAAATCCTGTCCTTCCGTGTTCAGACATGTTGTCACGAAGTGTTTCATCTCCTCGTCTGAAGCGAAGTGACGACCTTCTAGGTGCTCCTTCAAGTGCGGGAACACGCGAAAGTCGCTTGGAGCGAGGTTCAGGCTGTAGGGAAAGTGGTGGATGATGTCCCAGCGAAATTACTCCAACACGACGTTTCTCGTCGGTGACGTTTCTTCAACCCCCGTTTCGTCTATCAGCATTCTGTCACATGCTGACGAGACATTACAGTCTCTCCGTAAGCCTCTACCATCTGCCGGTGAATTTCAGCCGCAGTTACATGTTTTGTTCACAGAAATCGAATAACTGAGCAGACTTCTTAGCGAGACCAGTTTTCCAGATGAATCGCGATTTGAGTTTACATACAACTAGCGCTGTAGGTGGCGGGTGACTGAAACTCTGCACAGTTGCCAAATTCATGTATTAAAATTGTCCCACACTCCTCATTCCTCTATATCAGTCGAAACTCCTTTAATATCTACCTTGTAACCTTAGTTTCTAATCCTCCTTCGTATTATTATTTGTGCCTATTTGGGTCCATTGGGGCCCGTGTAGCTCAGAGCTAGGGTATTCACCTCTAGTGCGTGAGGTCCCTGGTTCGATCCAAATTCGTGCCAAGTGGAATTTGTTGTGGACAAACACCGTCTACGTGGGTTTTCTCGGTGTTGTTCTATTCCTTCCCAATTTCTTCATTCCAACATTTCATTCATTCCAGTCATTGCCGCCTCCTTTAGCTTACAGCATAATTGTAAGACGTAAAACTGAAAGATTTCGTAACCGCCATGGAGTTTGGGACGCTTGCTTTGTAGGTACGTTTTATTTTTCCTTATAATATCTCTTCTCCATTTTGGGGAGGAGTTTCAATAAAACACTGTCATCTGCCATGAATAAGTTAAAAAGTCATTCATCATTGTGGGTACAAGTCTCCTGGTAACACGCGACCCACTGTACAGTACAGTTCAATTTCAAAAATTTTATTTTCATTTTGTACAATTCAGTCATAATAAATTGTATTTTAAGTGGGGCCTCTTGTTCTTATTTCAAGCCCTAATATTTAACAACACTCAAAAATTTAAGTTAGGTTATGCAGTGCAATTTAAACCAACTTGAAAAAATTCAGTTTACCTATATACTTATTTACAATGTATTGCTTTTGCATTTTTTAATATTTTAGAATCGACCTGATTCTCTCGCAATGTATAATAGCGAAAAAAATAAATGTGTGTTTACGTAAAGCAAATAAATAATTTAGAAACTATTCAGATATCTAATGTTTATTGCATTTTATCAATTATATATTAAAAATTGTTTTATAATCAGCTATTTTGCACTGTCGCTATTGTGCACATGGTAATCGAACTAACATTTGACCTTAAACGTTGCTCACCACAGATGTGCCAATGACGCGTCGTGAGTTTATTGGTTCATTTCACACTAAACATCAGTTCGCTGCCACACAAAATAGATGGATATCTCTATTCAATAAGCAAAAAACAAAGCATGGAATAATGCGTCCATGGCCATTAACAGTAGCTACACTTCAACACATCTTTTAAAAGACTTCGATTTGAGAGAGATTTATTAATATATTTATGGTTTAGTATCTATATACTCGTATTTCATTTATACGTATTTCCAAGGTATTACGAAACCTAGAATAGAGCTGGAACAAAAATATCCTATTCGTTGCTGGAGTTTCATAATATTTTGTTTTAGTTACTACTTTGAGCACTAGGTATTATTTTTATTTTGCCTTCTTTTAATATGACACTCATTTCCCCACCAAGATCGAATAATAGGTTGCAACTACACCTACTGAAGAATGAGTAATACTTTGTTACATTCGTTAAACACTCCCACGTACTCCTACATTAACGAAATGTTTATAGCCCATACAACGAGATCCTACAAACGAACAGTGCGGTTTAATGTGTTAGTTTCCAGACTGATATATCTTCATTTTATTTCTTCTTTCGAGAGTTTACAGAAAATTGCATTATTTTGTTATTGTATTGTAATGTAATTGACGCTCGAAACATTAGACATGCTGTGACTCGATACAGGGGCGGATTCAGGACGGACTACTGAGGGGAGCGGTGCTATTTAAAGCTAGTTTTAAGAGCTCCAAACTCCGGAATGGGTTTTATTTATATACAAAATAAGAAAGATACCTCTTCTGAGGGGGGGGGTCGATCACCCCGATTGCCCCCATGGATCCGCCTCTGACTCGATATAGTATTTGAACGGTCCCAGGTTTCATATAATTTCAATGGTACTATTCAATATCAAGGATGTAAAGTAGGTGATACAATTATATGTATTAATGTATATATCTATGAATATATTAACGAATTAACTTTCAAATAAAAGCTAATTTCTCTCTGTAACAAAATAATAATAATAATAATAATAATAATAATAATAATAATAATAATAATAATAATAATAATAATAATAATAATAATAATAATAATTCTAAAGTTGTACGTGGAAAAAGTATTCGTACAGTTGATATATTTAAGAAAATAATGGTAATAATAACACCACTTTTTAATTGATTAATACTTTGTAGGGTTCCTTTTAGCAGCTATACTTGCCTGAAGTCTTCAGTAAATAGGAACGACTAAGTTCGTTATATTTTTAGGTGAAATATTGTCATATTCTTCCAATAGAGCATTGTGGAGAACTGCTTTGTTAGAAATAACCCTGTATCTTATTTTCTGGTTAATAACTTCTCATAAATGCCCTATGGTATTTATGCCTGGTCATTTGGAATTTGGACAATTGGACAATTTGGAAAAAGACGTTAGTTATTCACTGGAATTCCCATGTAATTTCCACATCTGATGAATAGGAACTATCGACGAGTACCAGTATTTTTTTATGTTGGGCGTTTTCCCGTGCTTTTCTTTATTTTTTGTTAAATATTTTATAATTGTTAGCAAATATTTTTCATTTCTTAGCACATAAAAAATTAATATTTTACAGTTTTTAGCACATAAAAATCTGGGCTCTAATTATCACATATTTCGAATCTACATATTAAACAGAAACTTACAATACTACATTTATTATTCCATTTTACAAACTAATGCTACATTATCACAAATATCCATTCATAAACAAGTTTTGGAAGCCTCTACAACAGTAATAAAAAGAATGAAATTAAATCTTTAACGTCCCGTGATTATGTCCTTTAATCTAAGGGAGACGGATGATTAAGACAAGTGAATGATGATGGAAGAATCGGTAGAATGAGAATGTAAGAGGAAACTGAAAAAACACGTACACGATGTTGTCTAACACAAACTTACTTGGTCGGGGATCGTACCAGGGACCCCACGCACTAGAGTTAAGCGCTTTACCACTGACCCACTATGTCCCCTACAACAGTAATACCGCAAGTGAAACTAAGGGGCAATGACAATACACATCCAAAGAATCTTCCTGTTGAATACAAAGGTCATAATATACCACATTTTGAATAAAAAGAAAAAAGGTTGAGCAATTGAAAATTTGTTGGTTTTTTTAAAATTTTATTTTGGATTTAGATTTCTGTGCTTTTGGCATCTAAGGCCATTTAGCCCGTCACGTTTGATGGATGACGTCCCTTGGCGAGCACACTATCCGGGGAAAGAGAAGGAAAAAAGGATTGGGAAGGAAGGAAGTGGCCTGGGACCTATAAGTTAGGTACCATCCCGGCATTTGCCTGGTGTGAATGAGGAAAGCCCAGGAAAACCTCATTCAGGGTGGCTGGCCTGATAAAGCGTTTTACACTTTTTCGACCGAGTGCCCCCACTGGGAATCAAACCCGGGACCGCTCGCACCAAAGACGAGAGCGTTAGCGAGCGCGGGGCCACTTCAGTATTTTTATTTCGAAACAGTGAATATATAAGCATTATACCCAATCACGCTAATGGTTTTCGATAGACGTAAAACTGTAATGCTGTTTACAGCAATTTGATATCTCAAACCACTCCAGAGATGAACACTGAT
The DNA here is from genome assembly GCF_964235325.1 of Thermobia domestica. NCBI lineage: Eukaryota > Metazoa > Arthropoda > Insecta > Zygentoma > Lepismatidae > Thermobia > Thermobia domestica. Next base: position 155,878,115 of record NC_137469.1, read on the forward strand.
GAAATTTGCAACCTACTAAAATTATGTAATTGCCAAAAGATTGTTGTAATTGCAACTACCAAAAACTGTTGCTATAATCTTACGGAAGCAAAGAAAACCAACAACAATTACTAAACTGTCTTACAAACAAGTTATTTTAAGCCATACCTAGGTATAGCAAACATTACCATGTTCTTTATATCTCCGGAAAAATTTGAGATACGAGTACGTACGATGTAATGAAATCATGAACTATGAATGAAAACAAACATCATTAATTTTTATTAATGAAAATCATAAAGTTAATTTTGTATGTGAAACTGAACTAAGATTTTTGCAATAACTTAAGTTTTGTACATATGCATGACATTATTTTTAAAATCAAAAAGAGGAGTATTTGTAAACTTTCTTAAATCGTTGTAAGCAAAGGAAAAGTGTTGCTATCAGTGAAAAAGTACTTGTGGTAATATAATATAGTATTTGTCGGTAGATAAAAGTAATTAACATTTCGGATGAAACCATGAAATATTGAAAGCAAACCTTGGGGAAAATTAGACTTTAAAATACTTCTTATTTTTCCATCATTAGATAATAATAATATTTTCTCATTTGTACTTTCCTAAGATTTGGAAACTTAAAAATACAATATAATGGCCTTTAGCAAATTGGAAAGGAAAAATAGTTTAAACAATAACTCATATAAAAAGACCAGGTTTCCAACCGAAAGATCATCCTGCACCAAATCTTCGAGTCAGAATGGAGATGTCTCCAAGACGTTTCCACGACCGTAAAAGTTTCATATACAGAAAGAGAGACCACTGTCTGGTCAAAGCTTAACTTCATCTGCAATAAGGTACAGCATGACAATAGAAAACTTAAACTGCCTCTTTGCATATCACACTATTTTGAGAGGTCTCTAAAGTGACAGGCGGAATTAAATATTTGATATTCAGCTTATAATCGGGTTAGGATTGAGGAAGTTTATAAATTACACAGGTCTGCAAAAATAAAACAATGGTAAGCTTTTTCGCTTTAGTTAACTGATTCGTATGTGTTGGGAGCGCTGAATCCAGGAATGACATCCGTTTTGTCCTGGGACATCTGGGTTTCGAACAAACGGGTGGTCATTGTTGAACAAAAATATGAACACAAATATGCAATTTACAGAAACACCATTAACAGCGTAACACAAATTAATGTACAGACATACGCACACACGATAAGACGAAAAACGTAATACCACCCTCAATCACATTGCCTGTGAAATCGTCTTTTTTAAAGTCAAACTTCGTTTGGAGCTTGTCCTTCTGTAGGTGGCTGCCGGAAGATCCCTAAACAACATCCAGGATTAGTATGCCATCATCGTAACACTCCCGTTCCCCTGGGTCAGTGGGTGAGAGTTGGTCATGGTGGCTAGTGGGCTGTAGTCGGTCACATCCTGTTGACAAATGACCCATTGACCCATTCATAAATCTTAACTCACGGCCCATTGAGCCACTCATCTCTGACTGTACTCGTGCGGATAAGCTGAGATGGTTTCCGTAATAAATACGAGGGTCATTGCAAAAGTCATGGCAACTATTTTTTCTCGAAAATGGTAACGAATAAAAAATTCTGAAATATGCAAAGGGAAGGTTAAATCATATGTAAACATTACATGTAGAGAGATGAATGAACACACACACGACATAGATATAGCACGAGAAAAAAGACAATTTTTTTGTCGTTTCAAACGTGTTTTACTGTCAATTGCAATAGTACACAATAGTACAGGACAGAAACACGTACATGTGACATCTTTTGAGTCCCCCGAAGTACCAAAACCTCAAACATAGACCTCATACCAAAACTGAAAGAGCCATTGTGTTAAACACGCTTTCGAACACGTGAAGAAATTGTCACAGCAGTGACGCGTGAGATCCGAAGATTCGCTCATGGTGAGGCCACGAGTATTTGGCGTCTTCCACAGCGTTGGCAGAATGTGAGGGGTTCTTTGGGGGACTACTTTGAAAGACTCTAAGATGTCACAGCTACGTGTTCCTGCCCTGTACTATTGTGTACTGTTGCAATTGACAGTAAAACACGTTTGAAACGACAAATTTTTTCGTCTTTTTTCTCGTGTTGTATCTTTAGTTAGTAATGTAGTTAGTAAGCAACTGAAGATAGACCTTTTGACAAACAATAAGATGAAAATATTAGACTGTATGCTAAAGAAGTAACAATCTTATTGAGCTGAACAGGATAGGAACCTACGGAGATCTGTGTTCTGATGCTTTAATTTGATAAGCCATTGAGTTAGTTAAACCATAGAACATAGTGAGAAAATCAATTAGTATTAGGATCACTTGAATTTTTTGGTAAGAATTGATGAAAGTCGCCATCTTTCATCCTAATTTATTTATATATTCACCTTGTAGTCCATTGTCGAATTAGAACGTCGAAAGAATACTTGAGCCGATAGAAGTTCTTGCAGTCATAACCTTTCACTCTTCTTTAGCTACTGTGGCATCCGTAAATATAAGAATCATCACGAAGGTAGAAGCTAATTCCAAGTTCCCACGCACAAATAATGATGATGTTTATTATAATTATAAGCATTTCTTATTACTTGTTGACCGACATTCTCCTAGATAGTGGGACAAGGTTACGAAAATTCATCCTATTCACAACAGGTGAGCATCAGGACACTATCATTTTTTCTAAGGAATGTTATTTTTTATTCCTTCTTTTCTGTGTAAGTTTGAATGCAAATCCTATCTAAATGCCAGGATTGCGTAATCTGATGATTTCTTCAGCGAAGTAGAGAAAGGAGAACGTTTTAAAAAATACTACAAATAAAATATTTGCACTTGCTGTTCTATCTTATGATAACCATCAGCAAGTTTTCAAACTAAATAATTCACAGTGTCACCTTGCCACTACAGAAGTAAAAAACAATTATGATTATTAATTATCTTTTCGTGCATGAACTTTTGGCATAACAGTTAATATTTACTTTGTACTCGTGAGTTCAGAATGCAAGTCTTACGATTGCCCAATATATCGTTATGTTGTTGCATTTCTTCACAAACGCCATTTTCCTTCTTTGTCCTATAATTAATACGTGTAGAAAATGATTAACGGCCAGCAATGTTTTAGTAAAAGTTGTAACACAAATTAGCAATTTTAAACAGGAGTTCGACTATTTTATTGATATTTTTTTAAAGGAATATTTTTTATAAAGAGCATAGAGTCGACTCTTCTAAGATAGGGAAACCGTTTTAGACATGGAGTTGGCCCTAAGCAGTGGTGATATCAGAAATTGGGCGCCGGCCATGAGGCCCCACAAATGCGATCCTGAAGTTTTGGACAGAGTTATTCTATACGCCTTTTAAACATAGAGTTCTTAGACTCGGGTAGTAGCATTGGAAAGATCTGGGTCTTCTAAACACAGCGACTGAGTCTCAGAAATTGGGCTCTGGCCCGGAGGCCTCAGAAATTGAGTCTTGAATTTTAGGGCTCGCGTTCTCTCTATTCACCTAATAAGCATATAATTCTTGGACGTGGGTGGTGGCGTTCGAAAGGTCCCGGTCGCCCTAGCACATCAGTGATATTTAAAATGGGACCCGAGACATGATGTTCTAAAAATTAAGTCCAATAATAGAAATAGAAGAAATCAAAGCCCAAAATTATGGGATCTCACCTCCAGGGTCCCATCTCTGACATCACCGATGTGCTAAGGGTACCCGAAAATTTTCAAAGCTACCACCCGCATCCAACAATTTCATGCTTAAAAGAGAAATAGAATGGACCCAGCCCAAAATTTCTCGACCTCATTTCTGGGGCTCCGATTCCAGGGCCCGATTTCTGATATTATCGCTGTACTACAACTACCCGACCCTTTCGAACGCCATCATCCTCGTACAACAACGCCATATTTAATGGACAAATAGAAGAGACCTGTATCCAAACCTTTGGAACGTCATTTCTGGGACCTCAGGGCCAGTGCCCGATTTCTAACATCATCACTGTGCTCAAGGGACTCGCACCTTTCCAATACCATCATCCGCGTCCACCGACTCCATATGTAACACAGCTTCCCTATCGTAGAAGGATTTTAATGCAATTTTCTCCATGTTCTTTGATAATATAGGCATTATGTATTCTATTAAAATGCTACAATAGGAATTAAAAGCGCCTGAGCTCCATCCTATAACTTTGGCTTTCAAATCTTTCATTTACGGTTATGTGTGATTTCACGTTTAACAGAGACAAACATTTTGAGTATTTGTACTTTAAATAGTCTAAATTAGTTAACTATATCTTTTTCATAAAGTTTATGATTAAAATTATTGTTCAAAGTCTTTGTATGTTAATGAGCCTTCTCTAAAATCAATGCATGTGAATTATGCTGCCATTTTCCCAGTTCTTTTAAACTATGTTTATATGTTTGTGGTCAATCCTTTCGACAATGAGATCTCGGAAACTACAGGCTCTAGAAAGATGACGTTTTCACTGATCGATTGGAAATTTTGCGTAGATTGTCCAGTCCTAATGAATATTTTTTTAAAAAAACATGGACATAATTTCTTTATTACTTTTTTTTAGGGTACACTGGAAACGTTGAAATTTAAAAAAAAACAACTAAAGTATCATATCCTATGCGTTATACACTCCAACACCACAATGTTGTATATTGGGGTTGTACATGTTTCAGGCGTTTGTTTCATGGCCAAATAATAATGGAAAAGGTAGGATAACCATTTCTCTAGTCTAAGATGAAACTTTATTTTTCGAGTGTTTTGCCCATGAACACCATATATAACTGACATTATAATTAATTGTGTATGTAATGTATTTGCTTATTACATACTGCATGCAAGAAGAAAGAAAACACTGGTCATACATGAATTAGAAACTCCAACCGGAAGTAGGCTCAAATCTTGCAAACGGTGCAAGATATTGAGAAAAAATAATCGAAAAGGTCTTCCCGTTGTGATACCCCTTGGCTTTTTTAAAAATCAATACGTCTTTTACTTGTATCTATAAAGGGACATGTACAGATGTTGTGAGGAATGAGAAGGAGATTTATGCTCATATGCGAATGATGCGCTGTGTAGAGAGCGCAGGTTCAGCTAGTATATTGTAATTTATACTTGCATATTTATCATAATTATAAAGAGGAAACCTGTGATCCGTGCAGCAAGCTAATTCCTAATAGTAAATGGTCATTCTAATGTGTGTCTCTACTTGCAGTGCCTGCACGCCTGACGCCAATAGATGTCGCTAGCGTACATGCGGTTTGTTGATTTAAAACTATTGTGACTAGTGTAGCCCACGATACAAGAATCGAGATGAGAAGAAATATGTATCAAGTCTCATGGGCAACACTAATCGGCTCAAGTTTTAGATCTCAGACACTGTGTTAGTGTTACAGGACTCACAGTAAAAAGCTATAAATTAATATATATTTGTTGTACGAATACAATGAAGACAATTTATCTACGTTTAAAGAATCTAAGTCATTACACAATATACTTCAATAATATACTGTATATAGTTTAATTGTTGTTATATCACATCCTTCATGATCTTCTCCTGAAATGGAAGGATCCTAGATAAAATTAGGAAGAAAAATTAGGGCATAAATTTGGCATATAAATTTACAAAATGAGACGAGGAGAATTCGAGACGAGACGAGAAAATTTTTCGGAGAATAGATGAAAGAAAAGAATTCTTCGAGAATCGTGGCGAGGAAAACCTTATTTCTTGGCTTGTGCGCAAAACTACTTCAGCCTGTTTAGAATTCTGAAACTATCAGATTCGTATCTTTCTCCCTGTTCACTCTTCAGCACCTTGTAATCTGCCCATTTACATATATCTATTTCTGCATACCAATATGTAAATTCTCATCTAACTACCACCTTTGAATATCAAATTAAGATATTTAATTTGAATATAATTTTAAGAGATTTTATAATTCGATTAGATATATATATATAACAATAATTTATCCATACTTTATTAATAATATTTAATAATAGTCATAATCGTCGTATATCCTATTTCTATCAAGAAATCATCTTCAAAAATTTTAACATCTTTGCTGAAAACAGAAGTTGGCTAAGAAGACAATATCTAAAGGTCAACGACCAAGACAAAATTAGATATTCAAATCGAACTCAGGCTTGCAATTAGGAACTAGGAATGGCTATTTTATGAAGATATCCGCGATACTTAAAGACTATAAATGAAACAGACATTATCCTTAAACGATAGAAACTTATCCAATCGAGTATACTTTTCTTTTAGACAAGAGTAACAGATGTAGTATTTTAGATTATTATTAATAATTATATTTGACAGTACCCAATATAATACTCATGTTCTTAGAAAAGTGTATGAAAATAATATTTTGTCTCTCTACGCTACCATCCCTCGATATTGCTTTTAGAAACCTTTTCTTTTAGCCTTTTTATTTTTAAAGGATTACAAAAATAATTGTGACACCGGTTGGTGGTTTGCAGACCTGCTGTTTCCAGCAGCTGAATGAAAGCTGCCGATAAAATTTTGATGTTTTTCGAGCTGCTGAAAGAATGATAACTCCATACTTAACTGAAATGTATAGTAAAATTAGTGATCTAATTGAATTCAATTATTTCATACATATAAATTATTTTTATGTATCAATAATTTGTAAGAATAGAAGCAGAAGTTCAAAAACAAACCATGTGTACATTGTTTACATAACTTGTTCACATTTTCAGCTCTAGAGGGAGCAATGCGTGAGCATATCAGCCTTGCCTTAGGACTCACATGGTAGATAAAAATTTTACATATCTAAGACAAAGGAGAAAACAAAAGGAGAAAAAGATGTATAAGGTATCAAATTAAACCTAAAAGATTTTAGCATATTGTCAAGCCGTTGAAATTAAGTGACATTACATTGCTAGTAAGGCATTAAAGGAAAAAATCATGGTAGTTCTACGTAAAGTATAGCTAAGGGAATAAAAGCAGCTGAGCAGCTACTTCTCAAAAACAAAGAGAGAGTGCGTTGACCCTTTTGAAAAACTATGATGTAGGGAGCGACCTTCTCTTTCCCGAAGTTCTCAGTGGTTACCTAACATACGTACATCTTTACCAATTTTATCAGTGTTCCTAGAAACTCCTTTTCTTCCTTCCGAACACCCTATCTATTTTGACTGAATCACATACATATTTTCTTCAAATGTGTGTATAGTTAATGACCTGTATAGTCACTTCCTCTCAAGTGTAACTGATACAGAATATTTGATTTTAACTTCAGATATTATACGTGAAGTCACCTTGAGATGTTCAGAAATGTCATCTAAAATGGAGGTAAATTTTGTTGAACTCTCGTTTAAATTTATAAATTAACTAAAATTGTTACAAGTATGTATAACATTTATTGGGGCCGTTAAAATTCAAAGGGGAGAAAGTTTAAAACGCAATCCACGAGTTTATTATTTCAAACATTTTCACACGATATAACAGTAAAAGCAGAAAGTATTCCTACGAAAATGAATTTTTACATAAAATAATGTTTCAGGTTTAAATTTTAAGGTGGTTTCGTTTAAAGTTTAAGAACAACTTCTGAAGCTTACGATAAAGCAATGCTCGAATGGAGAACAAAAAGTATACAAAATTTTATATCAACAAAAATAATTTTACATCTTTTTCTTCGTCTATGCTACTTTTTTCTTTCATGCTATTTTGAATTTAAGCAACCAATAACTCACACAAATTATAATATATATAGGGTGTTAATGAACTATACCGACAAACTGTAAGAGGCGATTCCTCACATCAAAACAAGAGAAAAGTTCATATGGATCTATTGCAAAAATGCATAGTTTCAGAGCAAGGGCTGTCCAAAAACAAGAAAAAGCTAAATTTCAACAGGCTCTATTTCGAATTTCAGAAACTGTGGATGGTGGTCCTTATTAGCGTAAAGGAAGTCACGCATACACAATCCAAAATGCATATTACATCAATTTCCAATGAGTGTGAATATAATTCTCAAATATGCTCTAAATAAAGTTTTTAGATATGCCCTGATTTCAAGGAGGATCTAAAGTAGGCAGGAGGTAAGCCTTGATAACCATCGACATCCAGTGCTTTGGAGGGAAGTCGGAAGTATAAGGAACCGGCAGCTCCATGTTTTTTGTGTCCGGAATAACGTATGATGATAGGTACTTCTTCACGGTATATTTCTCTTTTATCCCTATATAAGCTGGAAAGAAAACATCGCAGCATACTTTTTCCCGAGTACGAGAGACCGTGTGTTGACGATCCTTAACACTTTCGACTTCGCGCCAAAGGATTCTGTGTTCACTGCTGTCAAGGCTTATCGTTTGCCTACTTTGGACCAATCATAAAGTCAGAGCATATCTCAACATTCGGTTGATAGCATGTCTGAGAATTTCACCCTGCAGGGAATACTGTGCACACCCATTCGCGATTTTATACAGTCCTAGCTCTGAAACTATGCACTTTTCCCCAAAGGTCCATAGGAACTTTTTGACTTATTTTCTCTTACAGTTTGTCGGTATAGTTCATGAACACCCTATATAACAAGTTCCAGGTACTTGATAAGATTAGCCCTTTTTGGATCCCATGGTACAGTTTGTACCATACGGGGTGTTTCATGGTACATTCCGTTATAACTCTCCTATTTGAGCTTTTTCGTCCGGGATTTTTTTTTTCAAGTCCAGAGGCATTGTAGAAGACATTACGTATGGTTTCACACCTTCCTGCGTCGAGACATAGGAGGTGATGACGTCATAAGTCTAAAATTTATATTTTCGTGTAATACTTTTTTTTTTTGGAGGGGGTATGTAAAGTATTTTTGGCGAGCTTATTTTTGCACGTAGAAGATTGAAATTTTCACAAACATGCAGTCCACCGAGTAGTATTTACCAGATTTTTTTTCAGATTTCTGCGTTAAAACAGGGTTTGATCCAGAGGGTCAAAAAGTTGAAAAAAGGGAAATTTTTACCCAAAAATCCCGTTTTTCCTCATTTTCCCACCTTAGATACATGATGGAGACAAGTGAATCGTACCGCCTGAAAGGCAGTTCTATTCTGAAGAGGATGATGTGCGACACATGGCCCTAAGATATTAGGGAAGTGTCAGGGAATTTTTACCAAAATATACTTCTGTATAGGGGAATTTTGGACATTTTCGGTATTATTTTTTGCGGGCTTATTTTTGCACGTAGAAGATTGAAATTGTGCACAAACATTCAGTCCACCGAGTAGTATCTACCAGATTTTTTTCAGATTTCTGCGTTAAAACAGGGGGGTACAGAGAGGCTAAACGTTGAAAAAGGGAAATTTTTACCAAAAAATCCCTTTCACGGGATTTTCCCGCCTTAGATACATGATGAGGACAAGTGAATGGTACTGGCTGAAAGGCAGTTCTATTCTGAAGAGAATGATGGGCGAAACATGACCCTAGAGTAATTAGGGATGTCTCAGGGAATGTTTAAAAATTTCCCTTTGTATACGGGAATATGGGACATTGTCGGTATATTTTTTTTTGGCGGGCTTACTTTTGCACCTGGAAAATTGGAATTATGCATAAACATTCAGCCCACCGAGTAGTATTTACCAGATATTTTTTCAGATCTCTGCGTTAAAACAGGGGGTCCAGGGGGGCTAAAAGTTGAAAAAGAGAGATATTTAGACCCAAAAAATCCCGTTTTTCATTTTCCCGCCTTAGATACATGATGGAGACACGTGAGTCATACCGCCTGAAAGGCAGTTTTAAGCTGAAGAGGATGATGGGCAAAACATGACCCTAGGATAATTAGGGATGTCTCAGGAAATTTTTTACCTGATATCATGGTGGTTTACGGTAATTTGGGGTATGGTGGGAATTCCTGATAAAATTTCTCACACCCTTGGTATTCAAGATAGAAACTTGAAATTTGGCACACACATTCACTATACCAAGTACTATTTATCAGATTTGTTTAAATATGTCTTCGTTCAGACAGAGCCGCTCCAGAGGGGCCCAAAGTGCGAGAAAACAATTTTCCGTCCGAAATTTTCCATTTGACATAATTTTTCCCGCTCCTGGTATATGGTATGAGCACGCAAGTGGTATCATTTGAAAGCCAGCTCCATTCTGAAGAGAATGAGGTATGAACCATGATCCTAGGATAAATAGTGACGATGCAGTAGCTGCTTGACTGAAAGTCTAAAAAATAGCCCAAAAAACCAGGTGCCGGAAAGGGTTAAGGAAACGAAGCGACATCTGGCAAAAAGTGCAATTCCAGTTTTGAAAACCAATCAAGGCAACAAGCTCCGAACTGAATATAGGACTCACAAGTAGTGAATGTTGTAAACACACTTTCTTAATTGTAAAATCCGCAATAGGGAAACAAAAGTGAGACTGGAATAAGCAATACACAGAAACGCGAAACTTCCCGTTTCCCTTCCCCGAAACAAAAATAAGCTTTTATGAGGAGAAAACTTAGGTCTCTAAAAAGCCGGTTTTTTTAATTTCTACCAATAACATACATATATTATACCGGTAAGACACATGGAACTGATACGGTAATGCTTAAAGTCTACATTTCAATGACTCTCGTATTATTTTTAGATAGTTCTGTCAAGGAAGGAATTTAGTAGAATTTTGTGAAGAAGTGTTGACTATTGTACACTGAATATTTTAAGATTGATAATAATTCATATCCGATAATAGAAATGCAGATGTTGAAATTTAGAAAAATTTGTTTTGGGGGAACAAATCTCTGTATACTTAATGAAATATTAACTATATACATTCAATCCGCCATTTGGCGAGCCAGCAAATGTTCTTCTAAAATAGAAGATATCTTGATTAAATATAGAGTTAAGCGTCCCTTTTCCCATCAGCTGTCACTTAGAAGAAATTGTGTAAGTAGCTATTCTGTCACTATAATATTCGTTAAGGCGCAAGTAACTCTACAGTTTTTATTTCACAATAGCAGCGGCAAGAGTGATGCTTGTTATGGAAGATCATTTTTTTGTATTTTGACAGTAACATATGACTTGGCTATATATTTATATTTTTTCTTCCTGTTAATCTCTAAGAAATACATAATGAATACTCATTCCTTCGGTTGATAGATTCACTTTGGACACATCATCTTGTCTGTGTGTGCAAATGACTGGATTACTTCTCGCACACAATGTAATCAGTTAGTTCTATGCTTGTTAGAATAGTCCTTGGCATTATTAATTCACTTCTAGTGTGCTGTACACTACAATTACCAGCTGTTGTAAATGTAATAATAAAATATACACGACTAGCTTCCAAGTCAGTATATTACAAGAAGGTATACGCTGTATATTGTATTTGCATGCTTTTGAAATTATTGGGTATTAGATGTTGCTTGGTGATCATCTCGCTGTGCATTAAAATGCGCGAGTTGTAATGGCACGTAAATCTGGAAGTTATGTGACCGGTTCAGATACACAGTCCTTCCCTTCGGCTATTACTCTATCTCTGTCTTCGTTGTTGTTGTTGTTTTATTTGTTTGTTTAACATAAATCATATTACTCCTAAATTGCGGAAGCATCTAACCTTTTCTCAATTCTAAAGTATTGTTGAAGTACTATATTCAAAGGATAGACCACCAATAAGTATTTTCGTTCTAAAGCGCTATAACACCAAGGTAACGGTAATATTTGACATATACCACACAACTAAATCTATAGATAAGACTGTGGTCTTCTATTTCATGCTGGGTGGGCATTCGTTAAACATGATCATATACAGCTCAGAATCTTTTCCCAGAAGAAAAACTAATGATATAGGGTTTTACCATTCAGCAAGAATAGTTTTTTTTTTCTTTTAATGTTTTAGTTTTTCTGATGGAATCGACTGGCAAGCATATTCTTCGAGAGTATAGAAGGAAGTGGCCGCAACTTACACTGCTGGGTTACGGAAACTTGAACCAAAGTGACCATATGGTCCTGAATATGATTACAGTGTAAGTAATACTGAAGTTCGAACAAACTGCACCCTAACATAAGACTGCCATAACTCTAAAATGTCAATTTTTGCAGGTGAACACTCTGTATCTAAAGAAACTTGATCATCTTTCTTTTTCTGTTTTGGAGAACTGTAGATTTATTTTAATATACAGGGTTAGCCTAAACGATTCATCGGGTTTCAAAGCACTGTTTAATGATAAGTATACGACGTACAAAAGACGGGTAATATATGAAATGATAGATATACTCACCAAGTTTATAAACCCCGCCTCTTGGCTCGCATACACGCTAGAAAGCACGTCAGTGACGGCACACTACAAGATGGCGGCAATGCAGGAGAGGAGCTTTTGTATGTTGGAATATCCGGAGTGAAATGAAATGAAATCTTTCGAGTTTTACGTCCAACGCTTAGCCGGCTAGGCTAAGAGAGACGGTCATGATGAGAAATGGATGGAATGGTGGAATGAAGAAAGTGGGAAGAAACGCAAGAACTGCGAGAAAACCCATGCACATGGTGTTTGTTTACCACAAAGTTCACTTGGTGCGAGCTAAGATCGAACCAAGGACCCCACGAACCAGACGTGAACGCTCTACCACTGAGCCACTGCTGCTCCAGAATATGCGAAGTGTTTGTCAGTTACGAGCATTCAGCGTGCATTCATACGCAAATACGGAAAAGCTGTACTTGGTCACTAGAGCATTTTGCGTTGGTTTCGCCAGTTTCGTGATAGTGGTTGTCAATGTAGAGAAATGCATGGGGGGATCCAGTGTCTCAAAGAAAATCGTGGAGCGCGTGAGACAAAACTTTGTGCGCAGCCCACAAAAATCAATCGTTCGTGCAAGCCGTAAACTGAATATTCAGCAGAAAACAGTGTGGAATGTTTTGCGGCGGCGTTTACATTTTAAATCCTACAGTTTGCAACTATTACAACGAATGCACGCTCAACGGTCGTAACCGACGAACACTTCGTATATTCTCACACATAAAAACTCTTCTGCATTGCAACCATCTTGTAGAGTGCCATCACAGGCCTGTCATCTAGCGTGAACGCAAGCTACGAGGCGGGCTTTTTAAACTTGGTGAATGTATCTATCTTTTCATGTATTACCCGTCTTTGTACATCGTATATATGTCATTAAAGAGGACTTTGAAGCCCGATGAATCACTTAGGCTAACCCTGTATATAGCAATAATTACTGCATTGAAAATCTTTCTTAAATACATACACATTATCAACACATTAAAGACTGCTAATTTAAAACCTATTTTGAGTTACGATAGTTCTGTTTTGGGAGTGCGAAATATTCTGTTGTTAGGTCCGCTGCTGTCTGCCTCTGGTATAAATGTTTGTTTTCCTGTCCTAGTTTAGGGTATATAAAGTAAAAGAAAAATCCTATTTCTGGCATGCTTCTTTCTTCTACTTTGAAAAGTTATTGAAAAAGATGAGAGTAGAAGATCGCGAGAAAAGAAACAATTCTATTTTTACTAACCTAAAAATATGCCTCTTTAAGAGTTAAAGTCTGAATTTAGTTACTAAAAAGAGCGTCCCGTAGGAGTCCTCCTACACTTTGTGCTCAGCGTAGAGAACTGAAAACCGCGCCTAACCACCATGCAATGTTCTGTAGGAAGAGTCAAAATAATGTACATGGGGTTTTAACCGTTTACCCTTTTATTATAAAAATGTGTTATATAAACTATTATACAAAGTTTTAAGTTTTCTCTAAGTCTTTGATTACTTCAAAATGTTCTCAGTGTAGGTTATGAATTCCCCTTCGGCATAAGATGTTGCCTTCGGTTAGAAAGGATGTTTGCCCACACCGGCATCAGACGGGATAGGTTATGCTTTGTAACTCAAAGCAGCTCCGAGAGTACGTATTAAAGGATTTCTCCGTAGCCCATGGCGGCCTCGGGAGAAAGGTTTCGTAGGTGAATGATCAGCACTGGCACTGATAACTTCTTGGTCAAGTCGCTCGCTTATATAGCCATCCTTTTGGAGGGAGGACTTGTGGAGGAGTTGTCGGATTTCTTCGTAGCTTTCCGTGTCCTCTTAGTTTCTTCCTGAAAAATGCAATTTCTTCCTGTCGTCTGAACTGTTTGTTTATAATTGTAAAAATATGTGTTTGTAGTGAAAGTATGTGGCTTATAGTATGTGAGGATGTATGGATCCTTGCAATATAATATAGTAATAGATAATATAATCATCTGAATAAAAGCGATCAATTACTGTATTATTTGTAACAAACGACATAGATGTTTTTCAGCGTTAGACACATTCGTTTTTCTCCAAAAATTACACTTACTAATGTCACTCTGTTCAGCTCTATGAGGTCTATCGATTAGTACAAGCTAGTGTTGTAAATAGAAAAAAAAAACGTTCGTAATGTTTCAGAAATGTACGTTTTTTTTAGAAAAAAACATTGCCTCTCGTTTTTTTTCTAAATTTCGTTTTTTTTTTCAAATAGTCATTTCTAATGCATCTTACGTCTATTTAAGTATTAAATATTTTTATGTAGGTATAATCACCGTAAAATACAACATAAATTAAACGATAGATACTGATACGCTACAAATATTTTACAATTTACACGAATGCCATACCTATTAACAATTCGGGTTTCAGCAGTTTTCATCAATATCAACTAAGAAATAAAAGTAGAAATGAAATTTTGTTTTTTCGTGAAAGCAGGCCTATAATAAGTACGAAATTAATGTCACGAACAGTATAAAATTCAAATAACTTGTCTAAAGGTAAAAACTAATACTAATTTGCCTAATAGTATTTTTCTAAATGTCATATATAAATAATTTGTCGACTAGATATATATGATATGCCGGCTCTACCATATATGCAACACGTGCATTTGCGTGGAGCGGCAAGTTTGGATGATTCGGTAAAATCTGTCGTAAGTATATTATTTAAATTAAATATTTCTTGTTGGAAACAGACTTCATGATGATGGTAGTTACATTTACTAAGCTGACCTTCTATTTGAATACTACATTTATAAATTACGTTTAGGTTGCATTAGTTTAAGGCCACATGGACAATGCTAAAGCAAATGGTCGAATAAATCCGAGCACAAATTGCTTGATTGTTGCCAAGTGCAAGAATTCAGTTCTCGAATAGTAGTGAATACCTGTTCCATTTAGTAAGTTATCACAGTTTTGATATGAAAGTAGTCTTGTTTTTTTGTCAGAAACAAGTTCCTTATCATTGAAGATAGAAACAAGTTTTTTTTTTTTTAAATGTTAACAGATATTGAAGGGAAATCAAAAAATAAAGATAAAAGAGCTAGTTACACTGGAACTGCAAACTGATACATTGAGATTAAAGCTCGATAGTAAATTCTATAAAAAGGATTACCAATTTTCCTCTGCAGGTGTGTTTGCTTTATCTTTCACTAACGTAATCGATTAATATATATATATATATATATATATATATATATATATATATATATATATATATATATATATATATATATATATATATATATATATATATTAAAAAAGACATGACGGGATTGCATTTTTAGTAAGTATCTGAGTGCAACTGCACTTACCCTCACCTTTGTTGTTCATGCTGGAGTAGCATACTTAAAATCATGACTTTTAAGATTTGTTCTTTCTAGAGAAAGGGGAGGCGGCAAATTATGCCATTGCATGGGGCGACAAATTGACTAGGACCGGCCCTGATGACATGTATATAAAAGACATGAATATAGGATGACACAATTTGAAGTAATGCAGGGTGTTTCAAAATTAACATTTGGGTTTTGAAACTTTGTAGTATATATTACAATTAACTTACAATTATAAATATTATATCAAATGAAAGAGCAACTCAAACAGTTTTGTACGCACGCATATACATGCATTGTTTCTTCTGCCTGCCGTTAGAAAGAACAAGCAGCAAAGATGTAGATTAGATTGATTGATTGACTGATTGATTGAGTTTAACGTCCCGTTCAGCAGCGAGGCTATATGAGACGTGGACCTACTGATTAACGTGGAATCCGAACCACATGAGCTCCCGCCGGGAATCGAACCCGGGACTCCCACGCCAAAGGCGCGTACGCTAACCGCTTAGCCACGAAGGAGCTCAGATGTAGATTAGAGAGCAGAAAGTTTTTTGTTTTAATAAAGATTGAATCTGTACAGTGCAACGGTCTGTGTGAAGAATATTAAGGAGACGCTTACAACTACGTCCTTATCGTTTGTAGTTGCTACAGGTCTAAAGCCTACAGACTACGGTTTACGTGCCAATTTCGCAAGTGAAATATTGCTGCATAACAATGAAGATTTTCTGGATCGTGTCGTCTTCAGTGATAAATCGACATTTCACCTAAGAGCTAATGTGAACACTCATAATGTTTGTATCTGGCCGTCAGCAAATCCTCAGGAGATGGTACACTTGAAACGAGACTTTCCTAAATTGAACGTGTTTTGTGCCATATGGCGGAAAGTTTATGGGCCTTTCTCGCCTATCGACTAGATGTGTGCCCTGTGACAAATGAATCTCACATTGAACACTTGTAGCAAATACTGTTTGAGATGCTCTTTTAGTTGATGCATTGCTTATAATTGTACGTAAAATGTAATAAGTACTACGAAGACTTAAAACCCCAAAAGTCATTTTGAAACACCCAGCATTTCTCACCAACAGTGTTGGAACTAACAAGGGACATCACCCAATTGTCCGGCTCCGATTTCAATGAAATTTTTATTGCTGATAGAGGACATGTATTCATTACTTGTGATGACAGAAATTTTTGCCATGGTGCATGTTTTCTATTTTTTAATAATTTTTAAAAGTTGTGATGTGTTTAATAGAGATTACTGCAGAACTCCCTTACTACCCTTTGTAAACGGAGTGTTAATGAAAGAACAACAATGTAGATACGTATAGGGCCTAGGGGGAAGTCGTATAGCATGTATGATCTTGACGTCAGCCATCTTGAAATACGCCGTTTTGAATTAAGGTCAAGTTTTTTAAATAGGAATAGGGTAATATGATACATAATTTCGGGCTAGAATTTAATTAGGAAGACAATGGTGAAGATAGTTTTAAGATGCGCCCATTTGGTGAAAAGTTACAGGCATATTAACTGTTTATACTTACTATGTGCGTAAGTCCCTTACCTCCGCTTCTAACCCGCGTATTAATGATAATAAGTGGATAAAGGTTTCGGTAATACATATTATGCTTAGAGGGAAGTGATACGATAAGGGTATCATTGATGGCAGCCATCTTGAAATCCGCCATTTTGAATTAAAGTGAAGTTTTGAAAATTGAAAACTATAGCATGTGGCACCAAATTTTAATAGTAAATTTTCCCCAAAAGCTGGTATGCTTATTTTTGTTCTATAGTTAACCAGTATGAATTTATGACTCTTCTAATGTGCACGAAACGCCCATTATTCAATCTTTCAAACTGGCAACACTCCTAATTTTCACCGCATGTTTTAAGATTCCAACTGGCACTATGCAATTGTTTCCATGGCTCATGTTTTCTAAATTTATTACATTTTTTAAGAGTTGCGATTTGTCAGTTCATGAATAGTGTTGGGATAAGCATCCAGCAATTTTTCTGAATTTTGAAGACTTGTCTTGTAATTATTAATTTCCTAGGCAGTGCAATTATTTATTTTAACCCAAACTACATGAGGAACAAATGGACCTATGTGATGTAAAGAAATACAAATGAAATTATAAGAAATTGGTGTAACACGAACTCAAAATTATCATGAAATGTAGCCTACATATTGCGCAAACGACAAACAGTATATACATACACACACACACACACACACACACACATATATATATATATATATATATATATATATATATATATATATATATATATATATATATATATATATTTGAAATAAATACAACTTTACAACTTTAAAGGAACAGCAGCAATGATAGAAAATATCAAAGAGACATAATATGACTGTTCCCAACACACTGTTTGTACCGTGAACAAAATATGAAAACAGCTAACTTGTTTATAACGAGGTGTAACTTAATCGAGTTCCCGATCGATACTGATTATAAATCTTACAAACACGAACAATTGACAACAATCGCTAGAAAACGAATGACTTTTTTGTCTGACTAGCTAAAATATTGCCATAGAAAATAAATAAATAAACAATAAACAAATAAATATAAAACAAAACAAAAGACCATTGATTGACACAACACTCATATTTCGTTTTCTTTTTTGAAGTGAATTTTCAACTTATTTCTCGTCTCATCTACTATCCATTACAAGCTACGTCTTCGGTATTACCTGAATGCGAAGTTGGAGTTGTTCGTTGTGCGATGATTCATGTCAGTAAACGAGTTTTTGAATGGCAGGTACATGAAATAAATAATTACATTGCCTAGGAAATTAATAATTACATGGCAAATCTTCAAAATTCAGAAAGATTGCTGGATGCTTATCCCAACACTATTCATGAACTGACAAATCGCAACTCTTAAAAAAATGTAATAAATTTAGAAAACATGAGCCATGGAAACAATTGCAAAGTGCCAGTTGGAACCTTAAAACATGCGGTGAAAACTAGGAGTGTTGCCAGTTTGAAAGATCGAACAATGGACGTTTCGTGCACATTAGAAGAGTCATAAATTCATACTGGTTAACTATAGAACAAAAATAAGCATACCATTGGCTTTTGGGGAAAATTTACTATTAAAATTTGGTGCCACATGCTATAGTTTTCAATTTTCAAAACTTTACTTTAATTCAAAATGGCGGATTTCAAGATGGCTGCCATCAATGATACCCTTATCATATCACTTCCCTCTAGGCATAATATGTATTACCGAAACCTTTATCCACTTATTATCATTAATACGCGGGTTAGAAACGGAGGTAAGGGACTTACGCACATAGTAAGTATAAACAATTAATATGCCTGTAACTTTTCACCAAATGGGCGCATCTTAAAACTATCTTCACCATTGTCTTCCTAATTAAATTCTAGCCACAAATTATGTATCATATTACCCTATTCTTATTTAAAAAACTTGACCTTAATTCAAAATGGCGTATTTCAAGATGGCTGACGTCAAGATCATACATGCTATACGACTTCCCCCTAGGCCCTATACGTATCTACATTGTTGTTCTTTCATTAACACTTCGTTTACAAAGGGTAGTAAGGGAGTTCTGCAGTAATCTCTATTAACCACACTACAACCTTTAAAAATTATTAAAAAATAGAAAACATGCACCATGGCAAAAATTTCTGTCATCACAAGTAATGAATACATGTCCTCTATCAGCAATAAAAATTTCATTGAAATCGGAGCCGGACAATTGGGTGATGTCCCTTGTAAGATGTAAAAAGGAGAGAAAAGTTTCCTTATAAAGTTATTGTTTACAACGATATTATTATTAGTCGAGACTATAACTACAACAACAACACGAGTTAGTAGTAAAAAAAAAAAAATGTAATCAAATGTATACTCGGTGGCCCAGGTAGCCAAAGTGGCACACACGGGTGTCATTTGTTTAATCCGCTCCTGTGTGGACACTAATTAAGATATCGGGATATTATTCTTGCAAAATATGGTTGGACTATAGTTTATCATATTTATTTTTTTCTTCTGGTGTCGAATTTCCTTCTCAAATTTCATCCTAGTCAAAAATGCGAGAATTTTCTAATTTCTAATTTCCTTTACTTCTTTTTTCCCTGTAGCTTCCTTCGTTGTAGAAAGACCTCCTTATACTTACCAGGTAGATACCTCGGATGGATATCTAACTGTTGACATCAATTGAACGGGCCTGCGCGCAGTGTTGCCAATTAGGGAAATTAAAATTTTCCTAAATTTGGGGAAAAATAGAAATTTTTGTTTATAAATCCGTACCTATAAGTCTGAGTGCAAGTCAACTTACGCCAATCGAACAGTTGTCCTTACTTAACAAACGCAAGTACAGACCGTTACAATGGGGTAATTAGGGAACGCGCGAAAAATTCGTATTTAGGTTCTAACCCTTGATTTTTCTAGTTTTTCCCTACTTTTCTGTTTACAGTAATATATTTTTGGTAATTAGAAGTTTGGTTCCTTAAATATCGTCGTGTACCAATGTTTAATTTTAGATAGTTTGCGTCTTTCTGGTAGCAGTGTTACCAGCTACAGAAAATTTTAATTCCAGATTTTAGGGGGAAATTTTGGAAAAATTATCTCTTTTGTCTCTATTATTCCCTTTTGTTGGCTATATCGGACCAAACGTACCAGTATCTGGAAGTCTCGTCTTTGCTCTACACAACGCATTATAGAAAGTTTCAATAGGATAATTAGGGGAAGTACACTAGACCTTGTTCTCTAATTGGGAAGATAACTGTGATTTTTTTAAAGGTAGAATGAGATATTTTTTATTGACATGCTTACTGTATTAGATATCGTCACAATACTTGTAGGATATATTAGAGAGATACCAAAGCTTATTTTAAGATAGTTTGTGTGTGTCTGATGGTAGTGTTGCCAGCTACAGAAAATTGTAATTCCAGATTTTAGGGCAAATTTTGAAAAAAAAAATCCCTTTTTTATTTCTATTATTTCCTTCTTGTTGGCTACATTCAAACAAACGTACCAGTGTCTAACAGCCTCATCCTTAGCCTACACAGCGCACCATAAAAAGTTTCACTAGAGTAATTAGGGAAAGTACAGTTGAGGTTTATAATAAACCATGTCCTGTAAGTGGTAAGAAAATGGTGAATTTCTGAGGTAGAATGAGATTTTTTTTTTAATTCATGCTTACTTTGTTATATATCGCCATGATACTTGTAGGATATATTCTTGGAGTACTAAGGACTATTTTCAGATAGTTTTCGTCTGTCTGATGGCAGTGTTTCCAGCCAAAACAATTAATTCCCGCTTTTAGATGAAAAATTCGGAAAATTTCCCTTTTCCCCTCTATTATTACCCTCTTACTGGCTACATTGAAACAAACGTACCACTACCTGAAAGCTTCCTCTTTGCCCTACAGAACGCACCATAAAAAGTTTCAATAGGCTAATTAGAGAAGCTGTAGCCCCGGCATATTTGATTTTTGCTTGTGAGGTGTAAGAAGTGTCAAAATTTCATGTGTATGACAGAATTTTTTCTTTCCCTTTTTGGATGGAAGCAAGCGACTTCAGGATTTCACTGTACCTTGTCAACACACCACAGATTTTTTTAGGCGACTTGAACCCATATAGCAACAGTGGTACTAGATACAAAAAATTTTGAAATTCGGTTAGGGAATTTTTTGTAAATTTTCACCCCTACATTTCCCTCAATAATTTCCCACCCATTGGCAATACTGCAATGCAACTTACACCAAAAGATAGCCACATCCATTTTCTAAAAAACAAGGCCTTAACCATATCAATCGAATGAATAGTTTTTGAGCAATAAGTCACTAACTGGAAATGTAGGAAATCGCCAAAAATGACCTGGGGCCGAAAGGAATAATCACACAATTTTGCTAGTATATAGGTGCAAAGAAACAAAAGATTTGTAAGTTACGAGGGCTTCGACTCAAGTTCTGTTGATTATTTCAATAATCTGCGACGTAAATCAATAAATAATAGTTGCCAGAAAAAAAACAGACATTTGAAAAAAAACATGAAAAAGAACGGTTTTTTATTGAAAAAAAAACTTCACAGAAAAAAAAACCGTTTTTTACAACACTAGTACAAGCCTAGTCTTTTTACTTTCGAGGGACGAGAAAAGAGAAGAAACTATGGCGATGGTGAAAAAAAATCCAAATTGTTATTTCAACAGATTTATTCGGCCCATACATTGCGAAAAAGTGATTTTTCGATATATGTTAGTTCTGATGAACACTCGCCTAGAGGCCATATCGCTCAACGCATATAAACCAAATTTTAAACTGAAGGTTTTCATGTGACTCTCCACGCGAGTTTTCCGAATTTTCTTCCTACCCCTAAAATTAAGAGTAGTTTACTGAAGGGTAAGAAACAGAAATTTCTATTTTCTCGAAAACGGGCTTAACGATTTTGATTATATTTCGCAAAATCAATTTTTCAATAACGCCTGTGATATAAGTTATTTCTCTGGAAAAATCGAGAAGGAGTGGTCATTCTTAAAGATTTTTTTCTTGGACAATTTTCTCAAAAACGAAATGAAATTAAATTAAATTTTTAAGTTTTTCGTCCCACGGTTATGCCGGTTAGCCTAAAGGAGTTGAGTTGATTTTGAATTTAACGTCCCGTTCAGCAGTGAGGCTATATAAGACGTAGACATACTGATTAACGTGGAATCCCAACCACATGAGCTCCCGCCGGGAATCGAACCCGGGTTTCCCACGCCAAAGGCGCGTACGCTAATCGCTTAGCCACAGAGGAGTTCCGGCTAGGCTAAAAGAGACGGTGATGAGCAATGAATGAAATGATGGAATGAAGAAAGTGGGAGGGAACGGGAGAACCCCAAGGAAACCCACGCACACGGTGTTTGTCCACCACAAAGTTCACTTGGCAGGAGCAGGGTTTGAACCCGGGATCCCATGTGTCAGAGATGAACGCTCTACCACTGAGCCGCAGTGGCCCCCTTGTCAAAAACGATTCAGGTGATTTTGTTTACATATCATAAATAAATATTTCACTAATAACGTGACAATATGACATAACCCATTTGTCCTGAAAAATATACAAGTGGTAGTTTGTTCTTGGGGGTGAATTTTTCCGACGTTTTTCTCAAAAATGATTCAGGCGAATTTGTTTCTACTTCACAAATAAATATGTATTTTATCAATAACCTGACAATATGGCATAACACATTTATCTTGAGAAAATCTATGTGTGGTAGGCTTAATTGGTTTTTGAGGGTGAGTTCTTCTTCGAGCGATTTTCTCAAGAATGATTCAGGAGATTTTTTCGTAATTCATAAATAAATACTACATTAATAATTCTATAATTCTGCCTAAATTATTTCTTACAAAAAATCAAAAGAGTTAGTTTATTCTTAAGGTTGAGTTTCTTTTCAATCTACTTGTTCAAAAGCAACTCAGGCAATTTTGTTTATATTTCATATAAATATTTTGTTAATATTCTTTTAATGTTCCATAAATCACTCTCATGAGAATATTCACATGGGATAGTTTACCTTTGAAGGATTTTTTTTTTTTTTTTTGAGTTTTGTAAAACGACTCATGAAATATTATTTTATAAACAAATTTCATTAATAACCCTAACATATGGCGTAAGTCATTTCTTATGGAAAAAATCTACAAGGAATAATCTGCTTTTAGGAGATGGGCTTGTTCGGATGATTTTCTCTAAAACTACTCGGGTGATTTTTTCCTATTTTATAAATAAATATTTCGTTAATAAGTTTATACACTAGACTCGCTAATCCGGCCCTCAATATTCCAGTCTTTCAGTAATCCGGCGCACATCCAACCAAAAACACGTGCACAATGAATTATCGTGCGCATGCGCAACAATGTTTAGTTAAACAAGTAATTTCGTTCGTATATACTGTACGTATTCGAAATTGTAGCGTTCTTTACAGTTCGGAATCATGCGTGATAAAACATGCCACCGTCGCGTATCATCATTGCGACAGTTAAAAGTTAGGGACATATTTCATAGTGAGTGATACTACTCAAGGACTGTTTTCTTTTAAAATTAATGTATATTTGGATTTAATAAAGTATATCCTCTATGTTTTAAAATTATATCCTTCGATTTAATAAAGTACAGTACACTATATCCCCTATGTTTTCAAAATAAATAAATAAATAAATCAAATGTCAGACACTCAATAATCCGTCACTTCCGCTAATAGGCATCCATATGTGTCAGGAATGGCCGAATTAGCGAGAGTCTAGTGTACCCTATAATGTTGCGTAAATTATTGCTTAGAAAAAATCAAAAGAGGCAGTTTATTGTTGAGATGAGTTTCTTTTCAGACTACTTTTTCGAAAACGACTCAGGTGATTTTTTAAATATTTCATTAATATTTCAATACTGTTGCATAAATCACTTCTATGACAACATTCACAAGGGGCAAGTTATTCATTTGGATGAATGTTTACGAGTTTTCTAAAATATGACTTATGAGATTTTGTTGTTCTTTTAAAGTTAAATATTTCATTAATTACCCTAACATATGATTAATAATTGCTTATGGAAAAATCTACAAGAAATAGTTTACTTTTGGGGATAAGTTTTCTTTAGACAAAGGTTTTCGAAAACGCTTTATAATTTCGTTCGTATTTTACAAGAAAATGTTTAATTAATATGGCAGCACAAATAGAATTATTCTAAGGAATTGAAGCGAGAAAGTTTAGTGTGGTGGTCTGTACCTTTTATTTAAGTAGCAGTGCCGTGTATACATCACGTGAAGGACTTTGGCTAGTATCGCGTGCTATTCTCTCAATATTGAAACCGGAAGTGCTAGCGTTTTTATATCCTTCCGGTGTTATTAAAGATTAGAGTAAAGATAGAATATATACTTGGAACGCTTAATTCATTGTAGAAAATCGCTTATCGCTATCTGTTTTCCTTTTTACCCTATAATGATCAATGTTTAAACTGGAAGTGATTTCTTCAACTTTCTGTTATAGTGAAAATTCATAATAGAGATTAAATATATTCTTAGGACCTCAATTGATTTGAGACAACCGTTTCTTGATATCTATTGCGGTTTTTATTCTCTGACGATTTACTTTAAAAACCGGAAGTAGTTGATTCATGCCACTTCCGGTTTAAATATGAGGTTAAGAAAGAAGATGATATGTGCTCTTAGAAAACTCAATCGATCCCAAGAAAACACTTCTCGCTATAGATCAATATTGAAAGCGAATGTTGTAGTGGAACTATATAATTTCTACTTAAGGATGGAGATGAAACACAATGCTGGAAGGCTTAATCGATTGCAGAAAACCGTTTCTCTCTATCTATTGGTCGATAGTGATCAACTTAAAATTCGGAAATGATTGATTTCTACCACTTCTGTTTTGAATGTCGCTCCCAGAAAAGAACTTCCTTTCTAGCTTTTGACCATCTATTATATTCTGACCAAACTTGGTGGTGATCCATCAAGCAGGTGTTGATATTTTGTTTCCCGAAGGACACACTTGGACAAGGTAAATAAATTTTGGTAAACAAATTTCCGTTTTAAAATGTCGTTATTGCCTAACAATATTATATAATTTAAAGTTAATAATATAATAGTAGAGATGGATTGAGTCCTAAATATTCACAAGTCATTCATTGTGAAATTCGTAATTTAACTTTTTAGTGAAAAAGTGCTGTAGACAAATTCCCTTTAATAGAGAAATACATACGCTTTCACCTAAGTTTCTCTCATGTTGTCACATACGATTATTTTAGTTGCATTAACATTTTTGATGTAAGAAGTTCTAACCTTGGAAGACAAACTCCTGTGAAGATGAACGTCCAGACTTCTAAGTGTTCTATGCTTTATTAAATGTTGCTTGGCTATGTGATCAATATCGTCTACTAGTTGTTGAACCAACTTAAGGGAGCTCAGAAAAATGGGGCCAGCAGTATCATCAGAAAAGCTGCCAGTTTCAAACGTGTAGTACTGTTATATGTTGAATGAAATAAAGCAAACAATGTATTGAAAATTTACAGGACAAAAACACCATCACATTTCATACATTGTTTTGCTGCTGAACAAAGAAAAAAAAATACTCATTTTCTCCTAAGCACGGCTTCCTCAAATACGTTGATCATTTGGGCAGGATATGGGGGGGGGGGGATGTTCTTAGTTGTGTAAAAGTAATTGGAACCCAAATTACTTTACCATTTCTTACAGAAAAAAATCTTGTATGAAGTGCAAAATGGCTAGTAGCTGCCACTGAAATAAAGCAGTTTACTATTACTCGGTTATGATCCGAACGCTATGTAGCAATAGGTGTAAATTAAATACACGATGAAAGGGTTGTCACAAAAAAGGTAATAAAAGTTGAGAAACAAAACCGCATATTGGCTACCACAAGTTCATGTAGCCAGAGATCGAATTAGGAACCACTCATATCAGGAGTGAGAAGTCTACTAATGAACCACGATGTTTTATCTAAAGTTTCTTCATGGAATGACTCATCCAGTAGTGATTTAGTATGAACTTGATTCCTACATTTCAAGACTTGCTTTCAAGCTATTACTTCGTCGTGTTAGAAACGGAACATTGCAACAGCAGAGAGGCAGGCGTTTGTCCTTTGAACCTAACTAAGTAGACGAAAGACTATTAAAAGAACATCTTTTAGTGGCTTTCACCCACGCAAATTCTCTTCAAAAAGCAAGACATTGTCCATTAGTCTACTCACGCTTTTTATTTTGAACATAAATTTAAGGCCAAAGTTTACCAACCATCTTAAGTGGATTTTCTGGTTCTGCCTCATGTCTAGACAAAAATGTTCACTTTTATTCTTCTCTTCCATTTTTCCTTTCCCCTCTTTATAATTAAGAACTCTTAAAATACACACAATTATGTCTGAACTTCATTAGTTAATTATATTTTCAAAAAACAAAAATCAACAGGACACTTCGATTGCATTTCTGGCAGAGTGTAACGGAAATCTTAATTATATGTAAAGCTGATAAAAGAAAATATTCATATTGCACTTTGTTGAAATTACAGATTAACGAACTTTTTAGTCTCAAAGAATAGTAAGATTCATCAGTAATCGCAAAAAGTATATAGTCGAGCGAGAAAAATAGCTATCCCGCTGCCGGCAATCATCAGAGATTTCGAAATGGCAACACGCTATGTATGTTGAAGATGTACAGCTCTCGTAGGACTGTAGTTGTGTAAACAGATCGTTGAGTCGTTCTGCTTAGATCTTCTATTCTTTGTGAAAACCAACTTCAATACCCGTCGATCCCTTTCATCTACGCTTGATCTCCGTACACAACTCCTCTTCTCTGATTATGTTTTGCAATAAGTCATGTATGTTGTCATCAGCTTGGACCCTGTTATTCACGATACTCTAGTATACTGACAGTCTTGGAAGCACTTACTTAAATTAACAATGGATCCGTAATCTTTCGTTATCGAAATTCAAAGGGGTTTACGCATTTTGCTCCTCCAAGCTCTATCCTGTTGCACACATGAATTCGAATCATACTACTTCACGCGTTATCATCGAACAAAATACTAATACCAAATAGCATCATAGATTTGTTCTACGTGATGCAGTACACGGATGTTTCCAATGTTTTGGTCATATATATGTATATATGATTTTGATGCAGTGCGGAGCACATGTTACTTAATGCCAACCCATAGCTTGGGGACGAAATCGATCAAGAATAAGAGAGTAAATTTTAGCATCTTAAAAGCTCAAGGAGACAAGATAGTGGGTCAAACGGAAACTTTTTAAAAATATAATAGCCTATGTTCGTTACTATGAGAAGATCGGTGGTCATTTTAGAGGAATGCCATATCGTGGGTCGTGACGCGTTAGTGATCCATCGATGATGTTACGATGGAAGGACGAAGGTCCTACAGCAGACGTGCCACCCAGTTCCCTCGCAACGTATCAGGAAGTGCTTGTAAGAAGGATATTTCTGGTCGCTCTAATTGACAGAACAATGAGTTGTATTGTCATTATATTAAAAAAAAAAAAAAAAAAACGGAAAAGTTTTATTAACAAATAAAGTCACTGTACGGGTGTTCTTAATTTTAACATTTGCTTGTTTGTGCACTTTTTGTCTACGTACAGAGCTTTCCGTTACCAAAATCTGTAAATCTAGCTGCTTAGTTGCCCACTGGAAATCTAACAACTATATGTTTCCATTAGTTGCACCTAGTAGTTTTTCTTATGACAGGGTTCATACTGATCTGGGGAAATCTATTTCCCTGACTTCTTCCTGACCTTCCCTGACCTTTGGCACGAAATTCCCTGGCTTTCATGACAGGTGTGGGATGACGTTGATATGTAAATAAAGAATAAATAACGGTGAATATTTATATATGAGAACATTTATTCTATAGAGATAGATAGTAATCAATTACTCATACATACATTCCACTTACCTCCCATAAAAATCTGAGCAACTTCCCATACTTGAAGCTGAAATAGGTGTACAATTAATGTTAGAAAAAAATATTTCACAAAATTTCCCTGACCTTCCCTGATTTCCAGTCTTTTTCCCTGAGTTTTCCTGACCCATTTTCCCTGAGTTTTCCCTGACTTCCCCGCCTTCCATGACCAGTGGGAACCCTGTATGAAAAAATACAAGAGTAGTAGTTTATACTCTGTGAGAGTTTTAATCTGACAATCTTCTTAAAAACCACTCGAACTATTTTGTTCATATTTCATATATAAATATTTTATTAACAATTCTACAATATGGCTCAAGTCATTTCTCATGAGAAAATCTACATGGGATGGTTTACCCTTAGAGGTGAGTTTGCTTCGAAGATTTCCGAAAACTTTCATTACGATTTTGTTTATAATTCATAAATCGTCGGTGAAAGGGCGAAGTGGCATAGCTCGAAAAATCGTTATATGAGTTATGATCACAATCCACCTAATTTAATCTGCTCTATCACCCCCCAAAAAATCCCATAGCTGGATTCCTTATATTAACGGAGATACGAACTTTCTGAAACTGGCGTATCTTGAACTGAGTATCACAGTATAAGGTTAACACGTTAGTTGCCATGTGAGTACGAATCCGATCGGACATACAATTTCTAATTTATCGAGTTGCCGTTCGAGTACTTGTATTGTAGAATGTTCACTCTAGTGTTAATAAACTGTAGTGTTTCTATCACACACAATAAAGGAAAGATTTATACTGTAGGTTTTCTTGTTAGATATTGCTGATTAACGCCGCTAAAAGCGCTGAATATAAATTAATAAGTGCTTGCTGTTTTTTGTAAGGCCGATTGGATCTACGTGTTGCTTTCTGAATGATATGCTGAAAGTTTAACACTGGATTCGTTATTTATTCTAATTTATTTTGACAAGATGCCAGTGTCATGAAGTCCCTGTCATTCACTGAATTTTCAGAAAGGTCTACATCACTTTACTGTTATTGCTTATTATATCAAGTTTTGTGCATATTTCTTCGTTTTTCATTGCGCAAAGAAACTATTTATTAGCATTAAAAAACAAGAGGAATTCATCACACTTCTCACACAAAACTAGCTTGCTCACATCATAATAAAAAAATGACTATCAAAAAGAGTTACCAGTTCAATAGTAATTTATCCACTTGTCCATAAAACACACACATAGGTCCGATCGGATCCCCAACTTTCATACGTATGGATTCAGTACTTTTCCTTAGGTTATGTTATAACACTATCATCATCTTTAAAAAAAAAAAATATGAACAAAACTAGCCTAGAATAATGTAAGTACGTAGGTTTGGCACTCTACCAGTGAACAACAAAATTCACCCTTGGCAGCTAACGTGTTAAACGTGAAATTAAAAATCGCTCTTCTGTAAAAATGTAAAAATCTAGATACGTCACTTATCTCCTTCATCGACGAAATAAGAATTTCAGTAATAACTGCAAGAAGTTTGAGAGAGATCGTTTAGTTGAGCGGTTCGTACTACTTATTTGTTTTCATATTGACAGCATTCAAAAATTATACAGGGTGTCCCAGGAGGAAGGGGCAATATTTTGGGAAATGGTAATATGGGTGATTCTAAGCAAAAGAGTTCATATGAACATTGGTCCTAATCTCAACGTTTTGAGAGGTGCAGGTTGTGAACCATTTTTGAACTTATATTGCATATTGTTCACCCTGTATTTATTCTACAAAGGTGAGACATAGCGGATTTGAAAAGTGAAGGAATTGCCTTTCCAAGGTATGCAACATGTGACAGTGGTGTCTTTGGAAAGGAAGTTATTGAGGAAAATTTGGGAATCAGTGTTGCCATCCAATTCCCTTAAATAATCTTAACTTTCCCACATAAACCCCTTTTCAAAGACACCACTGCGACACGTTGCATACCATTGGAAAGGCAATTCCATCACCTTTCAAATCCGCTATGTCTCACTTTTGTAGAATAAATATAGGGTGAGTAATAAGCAACATGAAGTCAGAAATGGTTCACAACCTGTTGCTCTTAAACCATTGAGATTAGGTTTCTTGCTTAGAATCACCCATACTACCATTTTTCGAAGTATTGTCCATTCCTCCTAAGACACCCTGTATATAATCAGAATTTCAATAGCGTCGACCAGGCGCACACCCAAAACTTTTTGTTGGGAGGGGTCAAAACTTTCAGGGGGTTCCACTACTACAAGCCACTATGTCTATGTAGCACTGAACAAGTATTATTCTGCATCCGAAAAGACTATAAATAATTGCAAAATAATTCTACTTATATTATCACAAAACAAATGATAGAACTAGATTGTTTTGTAAGAGAAAGAGTACAGATGAATTGAAAGATCAAATTTTCATGCTAAACCAATAATTTTGCTGTTAAATAACTATAGTTTTAATAAGACGATGTACAAATGTATTTTGAGTTAGGTACTTTTTGGAGTGCTACAACAGTACACTGGATTAACAACTATAGACCTATGTGTATTAACACCATTTATGAATAATTAGAAACTTTTCAGAAACAACTGAAACGATTCTTAATTGGAACGATTTATTAAGTTATAATGACAAACATTAACCAGAGATATATTAAGCATTTGACTTTTTTTTTTTTTTTAATGGATTAAGAAACGTAGACACCCTAAAACCTACGTTATAAACACAGAAACCATTTAAATACTATTATTAAATGTGAGTGACCTACTTAGCTCACAAACAAGTTCTTTTTTATTATTATTATTTGTTGGTTCCTTCATGATTGGAATGATGTCATCAGGCAGAGGGAACTTTAAAATTCACAGCACGTACTTGGACGAACAAAGTTGCTGAAAGTAGATCAATACGTAAAAATGGTTTTAAACGGCCACGTGGTAGGAAGCACGCTTCCAATGGAATAGAATTCAGAAGAAAACAATTAACATATAATTGAAGTCACTATTATTGAAGAGGAGAAAACTAGAAATTATTTAGACAATGATTTTGCTTTGGCGTAACATTAGTACATTCTATAGGAGAGTGCTTCTCAACCTTTTTTGACAGACGACACAGTTTACAGAACGTGCAGGACATCGCGACACACTTGTTTGATATTATTATTATTGCGTTGATTTTGAGTTTAACGTCCCGTTCAGCAGCGAGGCTATATGAGACGTGCACCTACTGATTAACGTGGAATCCGAACCACATGAGCTCCCGCCGGGAATCGAACCCGGGCCTCCCACGCCAAAGACGCGTACGCTAACCGCTTAGCCACGGAGGAGCTCTATTAATACTATTATTATTATTATTATTATTATTATTATTATTATTATTATTATTATTATTATTATACACCCTGTTTCAAAAAGAATATACGTATTTAGTTCCTTATCTGGAACAAGGAAGAATTGCCACAAGAGTGGAAAGAATCAATCATTGTTCCAATTCATAAGAAAGGCGTCAAATCTGACTGTAATAATTATCGAGGCATTTCTCTTCTGTCAACATCCTATAAAATCCTTTCAAATATTCTATTAGCAAGATTGACCCCATACACAGAGGAAATTATTGGAGATTATCAGTGCAGATTTAGACGAAATCGATCAACTATCGACCAAATATTTACCATTCGCCAAATACTCGAAAAAAATTGGGAATACAATACCCCGGTACATCAACTATTTATTGATTTTAGATTTTAGAAAGGCGTACGACTCGGTTAGGAGAGAAATATTATACAACGTTCTTATAGAACTTGGAATACCGAGAAAGCTAATTAGATTAATTAAGATATGTTTAAATGAATCTCAAAGTAAAGTCCGGGTAGGAAAATTTTTGTCCACGAGCTTTGACGTCGAAAATGGCCTGAAACAAGGAGATACATTGTCGCCAGTGGCGTATTTAGGGGGGTGGCTTCCGGGCTTAAGCCCCCCCCATAAATCTTACTTAGTATAGTAAAGTAAATGAAATATCTTGCAGAATTTTCACATTTTCAGGCAAAGCCCTCCCGAAAGTTAGCAAAGCCCCTTCCGAAGCAAAATCGTAAATACGCCACTGATTGTCGCCATTATTATTTAACTTCGTTTTGGAATACGCTATAAGAAACATCAAAGATAGCAACCAGGGCCTAGAGTTGAACGGTATTCGCCAGGTTATGGCATATGCTGATGATGTAAATTTAATAGGTGATGATAGGAGAACAATAGAAAGAAATGCAGAGATCTTATTAAACGCTTGCAGAGACATGGGTTTAGAAGTAAATGCAGAAAAAAACTAAATACATGGAAGTGCGTTGGGACCGGAATACGGCAAATTATGGATGCGTTAAAATATTAAATAATACTTTTGATAAAGTGGATAATTTCAAATATCTAGGATCAGTAGTAACAGACGAAAATCATATTCACGAAGAAATTAAATGTCGACTAAAAACAGGGAATTCGTGTTATTATTCGGTTCAAAATCTCTTGTCGTCGGGAATTCTGTCGAGGAATCTGAAGCTTAAAATATATAAAACGATAATCATGCCTATTGTTCTATATGGTTGCGAAACATGGTCACTTACTCTGAGGGAAGAACATAGACTGAAAGTATTTGAGAACAAGATCCTGAGACGAATATTCGGACCCAAGAGGAACGGGAATGGGGAATGGCGGAAACTTCATGACGAGGAACTACATAATTTATACGGTTTACCCAACATTGTGAGGGTCGTCAAGTCTAGGAGACTTAGGTGGGCGGATCATGTAGCTAGAATGGAAGAAAGTAGAAACGCTTTCAAAGTCTTGACTGGAAGACCAATCGGAAAACAACTATTAGGAAGACCTAGGCGCAGATGGGAGGACAATATTAAGATGGATCTCGCAGAGATAGGAATACAAAGTAGAAACCGTATGCAGTTAGCTAAGGATAGAAGTCAGTGGAGAGCTTTTGTGTACGCGGCATTGAACCTCCGGGTTCCATAGGCCATAGAGTTAGTTAGTATTTCGAATGCATATATTTATTAAACTTTAAGACATACGAACATGAAATTTTACTCACATATTTACGAACCTCTTCAGTTCAAATTACATCTCAAAGTTCAAATTACAGATGTTCAATATGTCCTCCATCAGCGACACGAACAATATCACATCGATTCTCAAATTCCTCCCATACTCGGGCAAGCATGTTCTGCGTCACTGATGTTATGGCAGTATGGATCCGGTTCTTCAACTCTTTCAGATTCTGTGCGAGTGGTGGTACATAAACGTTGTCTTTAATGAAACCCCACAGGAAGAAGTCACAGGGTCAAATCCGGTGACTGTGGAGGCCAGCTGAGGCATGCTAAGTAGCCAGCTCCTTGACGACCCATCCAACGGTTCGGTAGAGTTTCATTCAGATATTCACGCACTTGGCGACTCCAGTGAAGGGGTGCCCCGTCTTGAAAAATGAAGTTGTCTTCGTGCAGCCTTGGAAACAACCAGTTTTGTAACATAGCGAGATACTGCTGACTGTTAACCGTGTTTCCATTAAAGAAGAATGGGTCGTAAGCAGATGATCGGGATAAAGCACAAAACACATTGACTTTGGGCGAATGTCATACATGTTCAATGACTGCATATGAGTTCTGTAGATCCCAAATTCGAACAGTTTGTTTGTTTACCTGACCACTAACACGGAAAGTCACTTTATCACTGAACACGATGCGTTGTGCAAGTGTTATCATTTTCAATAGCATCCAGGATCTCGTTACAAAATGCCACACGTTTGCGTTTATCGTCAGGACGCATAGCTTGTACGGCTTCATAACCAACCGACGTCTCAAAACATGCCAAATTGCTGTTGTCGGCACTTGTGACACCTAACTGGCACGACGAGTTAATTTTGAAGAACTACGTTGGAAAGCAGTTTGAATTCGTGCAACATTTTCTTCAGGAACACTAGAGTGGCCAGGACTCTTTCCTTTACATACACTACAAACTGTCGATACCATCTGCGAATGTTCCACCCATTCGGAGGATCAATTTGGTACCTCAACCTGAAACGTCTTTGCACTGTAATCACGGAATTGCACTTTGCAAACTCGAGAATACAAAATGATTTCTGCTGCGGAGTAGCCATTTTAAACATATGACGGTTACCAAGCAAAACAGAAGACAACTTATATCTAGCGGCTATTAATATAAACTAGATTATGTATTCGTTTCTCCAATAGGCGAGCCGAGGAGCAGCGATCGATAGCTTGGACAAAATTATTCTTCGTAATACATATATTCTTTTTGAAACAGGGTGTAATAATATAAATTATACGTAAATTTGATTTAAACTACTTGCTGAGCAAAACAATACATTTGTTGTGAAAATTATTATCGTATACGAGTTTCGCCAATCATCCACTTTGGCTTCATCTGACACCATCCATTTATCCATACACATCAAAATGGCTAATGTCTGATGAAGCCAAAGTGGATAGTTAACGAAACTCTTACACGTTAACATTTTTTACCAATGTGTCGCGACACAATGGTTTTGAACTGCTGGTATACGATATAGAAAACTCTGCATCCATCCTTAAATTAATCGACTGACTGCATAAATTTACAGTCAGCGAGGAAGATCAAATGTATCAGTATAACAAATTGTTAGTGTGTTTTGGTTAAAAATATCCAAAGATAAATCAATCGTTAAACTTCATTAAGCATAATAAAATGATATGGGTGAGTGTAAACCTCCATGCATAGTTTTCTTTTTAACATGTTATCGGTCCTGTACGATAACTACACAGCTTATTAAGACGAAAATGATGCTGAAGAGTACCAGCATTAAATTTTCCATTATTACAATAGCAAGACGAAATAAAATCTTTCAGTTTAACGTCCCACGTTTATGCCTGTTAGGCTAAGGTAGACGATTATTAAATCAAGTAATTGATGATGGAAGAATTTGGTGAACCCACGGACACGATGTTGTCCACCGCAAACTTACTTGGACGGGGATCAAACCTGGGACCCCACACACTAGAGGTCTACTACTGAGCCACAGTGTCCCCATGAAGCATGTATGAATGACATGATGGAAATGAACTAAATGACATGGTTGAGCGTAAACCCTCATTTGTAGTTTCCGAGAAAAACTAGACACCTAAATGTACGTTGTTTGTTGTTAATTAATACTTTCTACTTTAGCGTATGTATGTTTATTTATTTATTTATTTATTTTTATTTACGCAATGTATTTTTACAAAATTGTCAAATAGCAGACTATCATTTGTTTTTATATTCTTATAACACACTTTTAATAGTGTTATATACTGCTTGTAAATTAATATCTGTAGTATCAGATATTTACAACTGGTATAGGTATGGTGTTAGTGTGATATGATTTGGTGATCTATCTTAGTAGCTGGGAAACTGTCAGATAGAATGACCTACGTAAGTTGTCTGTTTTATTCTTGTTAAGGAGCTATATTAAAGTCTTCCCAACATGAAGATTCTCTTCAGCTCTCGAAAGTATTCAGGTATATAAGTATATTTACAACAAACAAGTACCACAATTACAATAATAATAATAAATAATAATAATAATAATAATAATAATAATAATAATAATAATAATAATAATAGTGTTAGTAGTAGTAGTAACAGACATGCTTTGTGTCTCGCGTGATAGCTTTCGTATCATGATCATTAGACAAATGATAGGAAGATACTAAAAATCACTAACATGTTCTTTTTATAACTTCCTAGTTTTCCTTCCTTCGTGTTTCAAGTTCACTATCTTGAGATTAAATGCAATTATTAAATAAATTTTAATGTTAGTGATGCCTTATACTACTACTTCATTAGTATACGAAAAGAATTAGGTTTTCCATATTTCTTCGTTTATAGTCTGGCAACCCTAATTTGGAATACTCTCTTTAGTTCTGACGCGGCGAGTATCTAATTATTTAGTGCTTTGGAATACTAACGACCTGAGCACTGGTTCTTCTATTGCATAGAATTCCAGCAGCAGTGTGGAGTTTTTAACTAGAGTGACAATAATGACCCCAAAGACACTCTTGTTAATGGTAAATTGCTCTCATATATACTCCCTTGCCTTCCACTTACATCCACAAGGACCGGTTCATCAAATGTTCAAAGCAAACAAAAAACAATCAAATATTAAAAACAATCCGTATACGTACTGAACATCCATTACACGCCAATTATATACACGTGATTAGATATGAATTATATGTGCTACTTGACGCAATAACATGATCTTGAATTCTCTAAGTAATTTGCCTTGACGCTGAAGGCATAAAATTTTACTTGCAGAAATATTCCTCTTCTTAGATATTTTACATTTTACTGCAGTCTTATACTGTAAAAATGCATAGCGGTACCACAACTGTTTTTATAGGGGCACAATATTCCAAAAGAAACAACACCTAAATTCAGTAATATTTATGAACTTCTCAATATTCGAAGTATAACATCTTTAAATTCAACACTTCAATTCAATAACATGTACATTTGTTCGTCTGCACTAAACTGCGACGGCATATAACATCGACAGCGAAATCATCGACAATACAAACCATAAACAGTGATTAACATAGACAGTACAAAATATAAACCTGCCATACGTCCCGTAAAAAACGGGACAGTCCTGATTTTGGGCCCGAGTGTCCCGCGTCCCCGTAAATTTAGTCAGGACAGGTAAATGTCCCATATTTTAATCCCTTCCCCTTTCTACTATCAATATCAGCTGATTCGAAAAGTAAAAAAAAAAAAAAAAAAAAATCTGACATCGACTGGGAATCCTGTAATTAGTGAATGAACAATAACATGTAACAGCTTCCAGAAAGTTATCACATCACCCTCTCCGATTTGACAGCGAGCAAGCCAATAGATTTGCACCGCAGAGTTACAATTGTCCGTTAGTAGTCAAGGGGATCTGCAATCTTTGATAAAGTACACGAGCTGAGCTGTCGTTGATAATACACTACAAGTAAGTGTTTCAAATTTTGTATCAACAGAATGCCTAACCTGAAGTGTATGTTTTCATCGAATTTGAAGAAGAAATCCGTTTCTGAAAGCAACGAACTTGACTAAAATTTGCATTGATACTTTTTCCATTGCACCTGGTGCAAACTCGGACACTCTCCTCAACACCAAATAACAATCAAACATAAGATAGCTTCGAGTGCTTCTACATTTATAAGCACAAGGAACATGAGTGACTTTTTCTCCAGCAAGACATTAGATAAGTTAAAAAGAAATATAAATCATCTTTTTGAGAGGCTAAGGCACAGAATTGTGGTTTGGTCTAGGGGTTATCAATGTAAATCTGGCGCTGACAATTACACACGACGCAAGGAGAAAAATCAGCTAAGTTTTCATCAGACTAAACTGACAAACGTAATTTTGGCAAAAAGAGCCATGTAAATAAGTATTGTTAAACGTGCGAATAATATTGAAAGTAGATTGTATCACTGATTTAAATAAAACGAGATTATTTGCATATTATTTTCCTATAAAGCATTTTTATAAGACGTCATCTTGTGCTTTTAAGGCGATTCTTTTGTAGTTGGAATATAAATATCTTCACTCCGTACAATTATTTGCAGGGAACGAAGAAGAAAATCACTCTGAAGAAAGAAAAGTAGCTTCACTTGTGGAAGCTTTCACCTATTTTACTGTTGTTCATAACCAGAACTACAGTCCACTGGATTGTGTTGAATAGTTTGGGTAGTGAGATCGAAGATGTCCCGTATTCTCATGAGAAAAATATGGCAGGCTTAACAAAACACGAACGCTAGGTGACGTCGTCTGTGCAAAACATCAACACCAAAACATTAATGAGACATAATATCAAAAGAAAGAAACTGTAAATTAGTATAAGTTTAATTAATGCTTATCAAAAGTCAGTAAATATTCAAATTAAATTTGTTAGTGCAAATGAAAGATGCACGTACAAAACAAAAGTCATCATGTGATTGTACCGGTATTCTTACCGGTTTACTTCGTGCATGCGAAAAGATAATCACTATAAATAAGATCGTATCATTATACTAACAAACACCTATTGCTAGTAGATTAGAAAATGGCATTCAAGTAGCGAAGTTACATTCTTTAAATCAGTTCAGATGAAGTGCGCATACATGAAAAAATGAAAGAAAAATATTTTATTCGAAATTGGAGTTAAGCTCAATCAAATAGAAACTTATCTTACCTAAGCTATCGGAAATTAAGCAGCAAGCTAATATAACCTAACCTAAAAAGAAACTATTCTAATCTAACTTGCGCAAAATTTAACTTACTTAAGTTAGTTCACAAAACTAACCCAACTTACGTTGTACTTAAATGGAAGCTAATCGTATATAAAGCAACTCAATTCAACAAAGCTAATTTAACAGATGTTTATGTAAAACTTGTCTAAAATAACGCATTTTAACGGAAATGAACCTAAGCTAAGCTAACGTAAGATAAAACTACGTACAAGACAGGGTTGCGAGAACTGAAGGAGACAAAGTAGTTAGTGCATTTTATACGTCAGTAAAGAATTCTTGTGTAATTACAGTGTTTGAAAAATTCACTTCGAAACTTACATGGGTCACCGTGACATTCAAACAGCAAGCAAGACACATGTGACAGCAATACTTTGATAACTTTTATAATCAGTGTGACGTGAAATCTCCCAAGTGTTGCAATCAGAGCATCAATACATTATGGCATCGAATGAAACAGGTATTGGAGCTCCTGTTTCAGTTCCTGAGGAATGCTTGTATGCAAGCCCACAAGGCATCGACAATGTCTGCAAGAGCCGTGACGAACAAGGTGTTAACTAACCATATCTTAAACATGTTCAAATAGCTACCCTGTAGTCCAGGAAACCAACAGGTACACATCTCTCCCCCTAAGAAGCTTGCAATTCCGCGATACACGTGCTGACATTGTTCTGATTAAGTATGGCATTTGCGTGCTTGAAAGAAGAATACGGCTTAAACATCTAAAACTTCATAGAATGCCCCAATAAGAGCAGCCAAGGTTGATGTTGTATCTAATGGAACCCCACACCATCACACTTGTTCCTCGCCCGCTGATTTTTGACAATGCACGCTGACAGATTACACTAACCACGATAGCGTTTAACTCATATGTGGGGATTGTTGTTGTTCAAGTTAAAGCGGACTCGTCCGAAATACAGCTCACAGATGACGAGAAGAACCCTAGCAGAAGTAGTGTGACGTAGGTATGGGCTCGCCTACTTTTCGCACGGGGGTTTCAAATGACACCACGGAATAACACACAGATAACTTTACCCGGAGTAGCAGACGACATCTAAGTATAGACCACACCTCAAAAACCGAAAACGGACTTGACCGTGTCATTGACCTTTCCCCGCTTCCCCTGTTTTAGGGTTCTTCTCGTCATCTGTGAGCTGTAAGTAAGTCTGCCACTCAACCCGGTGTTCACGTATTCATCCTACCCTGAAGCATTAGTACTTTTAGGTCATAGAAGCCAGCGCAATGGATTCATGCCACTAATCCAGCGTTCAGCAGACGCTGTCAAACTGTTGACGCAGACGAGTCTACACCCGTTACGATACTGTAGTGACCAGGTTAATACTGACGACACCGCCTCTCTGTGGTTTAGATGTGCATATGGACAAGATCCTTGTCATACTAAAGTCGTATTGTGGGGTGCACTCTCTGATTGTCGTTGCGTACATTTCTGTCCACTGTTTTCACATACACGTCACTGTTCTTATAGTATACCCTGTATAATGCACACATTTTGTAGTGCGACGACTTCTGCCGCAGGCCGAACATGTAATCCGTACTAACGCGGTCGTAGTTTATATTAAGCCTATGGAAGTGCACACAGTAAAGCTAATCCAATAGGTTTCATGTTTGTTTGTCTACGTTCAACTACCTGAATACTGTGTACACCGTCCTGTCGCGTTACTTCGCCAGGCACCGAACCGAGGTCATTGCAGGGCCGACGCATGTGGTAGCTTTCGATATTGTAATCGTTTGTACGTCATACCCGGAAGTACCGACACTAAGTCGAGACGTATTCCTGTCATTCCTTCTTCGTGTGGCAATTTTCACAAACAGTAATATACTTCATTTTTTTGCAGGATTGATTTTCAACTTGAAACAAAAGAGATACACATACTATTAATTAAATTCCAATTACTTGCTCATTTATCAAGTGCTATAGATGCCAACGAAAGAACAATCATATGCACAGATAGTTATTAAAATAGTGGAAATTTTTGAAGAAAATGCAACTTCCCTAATTAATACTAAGCGAACCACTGTTAGCTCTGAGTCATCGTAAAATGGAGACATACGTGGGGTGTAAATGAAGTACTGGAAAACTGTCGGAAGGCAAGTATATGTATGGCCATGAGTGAAAAGTATCAGGAAAATGATAGTTCCAAGTATTGTTGAGGTGCGCATTATCAAAAACAGAAGGAAACGCGAGCAGTTACGGTTGTGTGCTTGGTTCAAGTGGCTAGTGTTGTATGAGATGCTTTAAGGTATGTTTACGAAACATATCGCAGGATACATGAAAGACCAGGAAATTGCAATCTACAGCATAGAAGAGAGCCGTCATGCTTTAAGGTAGAGAGATATCAATGCGAAGCGTAAAGTTCTTTGGGAGTCGAGGATGCACATACATGGCTTGGTTTTGAAAATAAGGTGAAAGAGGACTTCGCAACAATTAGCCGTTTACTCTTCATGTTCTAGATTATATTTTCTTTGCATTTGTGTTGCTGGTTGATAATCAGATGTTTGGAAATTGTAACTTGACCGGACCATGAATGTTCAGGTTATTCAACTCGCGTCGGATTGTGATTGTCACAATAGGCTGTTTTAGAAGTTGACTGGTTTTACAGTCACTTTTGCTGCATTCGCTGTACTTTTGTTGGTGACAATGACAATCCTCTTCAAATTCAGCAATCTCTGTCATTGAGATGATGTCTCCGTCCACTATTGCTCTTCGCCAGGATTGTTTCACCGTGAGTTATGAAGCCCGTCATCAACTTGTGCTGTTCCTCGCGACACACCTAACACTGGAAAACTTAGATTCACCTTGCGCAAAGTAACCGCTCACTTCCATATGGAGCGTTCAGTGCACAAGAAAAGCAAGTTTACTTTTGGTAATTTTGGACATTTTTCATCTTTGAGATCCCTATCTGAAGCCTCTTTCAGAGCTTACAAGAACTTCCATATACTTCAGCGTACGGTACAAACTTTTGCTTCTTTTTCTCTTAACTTCGGTAACTGGTCTTGATTCCCTTGTGCTCTAAACACAACTATTTTGCATCATGATTTAGGATTTAGATTTCTGGGCTTTCGGCGTCTAAGGACATTTAGCTCTTCAGGATTTCAGGGATAACGTTCCTCGGCGAGCACACAATCCGCGGAAAGGGAAAGAAGAAAGCGGCTTGGGACCTATAAGTGAGGTACCACCCCGGCATTTGCCTGGTGTGAATGAGGAAAACCTTATTCAGGGTGGCTGGCCTGAAAAAGCGTGTTACTCTTTTTCGACCGAGTGACCCCACCGGGAATCGAACCCGGGAACGCACAACTGTTTTGCATCATCACTGTCAGTCCATTTGAATACACGACTCTGTTCTACCCACCTTGATGGCTACAGACGATCATCTAACAGATTATTAACAACGACCAGGCCTAGCACACGCATCCTTACCGTTACTACCTCATATATCTTACGTGTAATATGTGTTACAAATTACGTATTTCCATTTTTTTATAACTGTCTGTACATCCTTTTAGTCTGTACAACTTTTATATATTTGGAAACGCTTATTAGTTCAGTTAATAATATTTTGTAGCTACTACCTGGCTTACTTTGTACATTTTTGATCTTTTCATTGTCCTTGCGGTCGCTC
This sequence comes from Thermobia domestica, assembly GCF_964235325.1. NCBI lineage: Eukaryota > Metazoa > Arthropoda > Insecta > Zygentoma > Lepismatidae > Thermobia > Thermobia domestica. The sequence goes on from NC_137469.1 coordinate 155,920,027, forward strand.
GAGAAGACTAATTGGAGACGATTAAATCTATAGTAGTAACTGTCCTAAGTTATTCACTGAAATTGAAAACATAGGGATGAACATATCGAAAAGTTTTGTTCACTGTTACTCGCCTGCCTTTTTTGTATTTCAAATCCTAATCTTTATTGACAATTCTTTTCACTTTCATAATTAAGAAATCTAAAAATTTGCAATACAGCAATTTGAAATCCAGAATGTTACAATGTGGGGTGTAATATAACTGACCTCGCTTTGTATTTAGTCCTCTTAATACATGATGCATTGAAAAAGAAATTCTGGTGATTATCATGTTAACAAGTGTGTTATACCTTATTCGAGTTTATTTTTTGAATCAAAAGATCGAATATATGTCAATCAAACATTTTCTTGTAGGTATTATATCTGTAGAACTACATATAGTGTAGCCAAACCTAAACTATCACTTAACTCAGTATGAGGTGCCTACTCCGTAAAAAAATACGAAAATTCGATTTAGGGACCGTTCAAAAATTTTGTGGCCGTTGATCCAAAAACTAATTATTGGCTAAGATCGCAATCTTTTGATGTTTTTTCTTTTTGGATCATTCCTAAAATTCTTGTTTAACTATATTTTTTTTCAATATTTCTTGGAAGAAATTTCAAAACATTTATTAGAAATTGTGGGAGAGAAAAGAACAATTTTAGATATTATTAAAAAGAGGAAGAGAAACTGGTTGGGACATTGGCTAAGAATGAATTGTGTCATAAGGGTCGTGCTAGAGAGTATGGTGGCAGGAAAGACAGGGAGGTTCAAAGGAAACTACAATTAATGGACGATATCATAACAAAAATCGTATGTGAAGACGAAGAGGTTAGTGAAAGAACGTGCAGCATAGAAGCTTCTCAGTTGTGGGATGAGACCTGCCAATAATGGCAGAATACCTATGATGATGATTATGATAATTCTTGCTATAGGTCTCTAATTTTTTTTTTTAAAAAAAACTTTAAATCAAGGTTATCTCGCTGATCCTCTATAGCTATGAAGTTCAGCAACCGTTCATACACAGGTAATTGACTCTGAATTCTGGGGCTGCAGAAGACGTCAACATTCACTCATTCAATACGCATGCTCATTCTTCCATTAGAAACCTAATGGTCGCGGAATGAGAAGCCAAATGTTTTGACTGGCTTATTATGTTTACTTAAATTCGAAAATTATGTTTTGAGTAAAACCGCACAAAATGATTATACTTGCGTAGCTCTTATTTTTAAACTTAAAAATAATGATATAAAATGAGCAAATCACCTTGTTGTCAAAATGAAATAGTAGTTTTATAAATCATGTGGAAAAATTCGCTGGAGGAGAGAAATCACTTAAAAACGTATCAGATTCCCCCATTTTAGACACTTGAAGCAGCAGCTGCTTAAAAATGAGTTTTTCTCTGCCTCCTTGCACAGTATACATGCTATTACAGTGTACAAACATGTAATCATGGGTGTTTTATGACATCACCCTAAGTTGAAAGGCAATCCACGCAAATGACCTGGGTGCGAGAGGTTGGCAGACAGAAAGATGAATGAAATGTACACATGCAATTTGCTGTCTTAACACGACCTTACATTGCTTACGAAATATATCCATTTGTCTTGAAGAGGAAGAAACCTTACGCATTCATTAATGCCTTCATGAGGTTATTACTATGTGCACTATATGCTGAGACCCTGACTCATATTCTGATAAAAGATATATTTAAGGTCACTTGGTAGCATTTCTTAGAGTGATTATTTATTGCAACGGAACGTTATGGTTTGAACACAGGTAAAGACTATGATTCACCTGCATGGCTTCTTTGCATCTTGAATGGATTTGACGAAATTAAAGGAACTGGTAAACATTAAATATTACACTGATGCAAACATTATTAGATCTTTCAACATGTAATTAATTTGTGAGAAGTTGGTAATTAGCAGGATATACAGTACGTCGTAATGTGAATTTTGAGCTTAAATGCGGGTAGCTCAACATATAATAATTATTAAAAAAATGTGCGTATTTATAGTTCATATTTACATAGGAACTATGTTTGCTTTTATTAATAAAAGCTTGTTGTTTACTTCTTTTCTTTTGCATTGCCGTATGTACGTATGTATGAAAGAACAAGTTTTAACTGACTGACTTACCAACGTCCAGACCAAACTGCTTAAGTTTGAAATCTTGATAGTGTATAACATACGTAGCGTAAAGTACCACTAACAAGAATTTTTGGAAATTCGACAGAAGAGGTGGAAAATGTGTGTTTCTTTTTCTTCTATGGGAAATATCAAAAACGGTGAAAAATATATCTAATTATTTTAAATAAGAAATCCATATACCAAATTTCATGTCTCTACACTTCCGAGATTTGGAGATATGGACATCATCTCTCTATACAAATCTCTTTATATAAAAGAAGTCTTGAGTGAGTAAGTAACTGATTGATCAACGCCCAGGCTATATTGCTTAAACTAGAAACTTGAAATTTTGAGAGTGCATAGAATTTGTAATGCAAGGTACCACTAAAGATGGATTTTTGGAAATTCGACGAAGAAGGAGAGAAATGGGAGTGGCAATTATTATAGTAAAATGTTTATATCTCCGCATCTCTGAAGGGTAGATACATTAAATTTGGTATATGGACTTCACGTTTGGTGGGAAAAAATAAAATGAAATCTTTGAGTTGATATTTAGTTTAACGTCCCTTTCAGCAGCGAGGTTGTATGAGACGGGACCTACTGATTAACGCAGAATCCGAACAACATGAGCTCCAGCCGAGAATCGAAGGGATCCCACATATCAGGGATGAATGTTCTATCATTGAGCCACCGTGCTTCTCCCCATTGGTGGAGTTACAATTGTTATAACAAAATGAACACATCTGGAAATCCTTTAAGGTTAGTCATGGAATTTGGTATTGAAAATTTTCATTTAAGATAACTAAAGAGTGAGACACGTTTCAGCCGGTTCTCTTTTTGTTGTTTCCGCTAGAATGAAAAAAAAAAACGGATGGAAAAAGAGTGGAAGTTGCGATTGTTTTAATAAGACCTCGCAATCTCTTAAAATTAGAGACATATTAGGGAGATGAAACTTGGTGTTCTTATTCAAAACAAGTGAGAAAATGCCACAGCGTTTCCGGAAAAATTCTGCCGCAGTGCTTTCTGAAATTTTACTTCTAACGAGAGAAGAAGGGATTTTTTAAATTATATCTTATATATAAAAGAGAACGTACAAATCCTTTGTTCCCTCATCACGCTAATACGGCTGAACCAATTTCTTTTATTTTTGGGGGGTTATTAGGATTTGGACCCTAGATGGTTTTTATCATATCACTTTAATTTTTAATTACCAGTGTCTTGAGATAATTGACCATTCAAGTGTCCATAACGTACAAATCCTTTGTTAGATCATCATAGGTAAAAATAAACGTATTTATATGCAACCCGCATGACCGTGTCACTCGGCGGGTTAACATAAATTACAGGCGCTATAATGTTAACATTTACTGCAATCACTTGAAAGCGAAAAAGTAAAAATTATCTAAGTAACAAATTTTATTGCGTTCCGGGGTGACCGCAGCGAAGCGGGGCGGGTTAACATAAATGACAGGCGATATAATGTTAACATTTAATGCAATCTTCTATGGTTTTTATCATATCACTTGAAAGCGAAAAAGTAAAAATTATCTAAGTAACAACGTTTATTGCGTTCCGGGGTGACCGCAGCGAAGCGGGGTGAACGCTGCTAGTTATATATATAATATGACTTCGAAGTTGTAAGTCTCATCATCAAGGAAAGAGGATGGCAGTAAACTATTTGAAATATATTTTTAAACACAGTTAGCTCTTGGGCCGACATTTATTAACATTTTACTTTAATGAAAATGCATATTCTAAGTGGGGAACGAATTTAAATGAACTAAATTTATTCTTGTAAGAAGAACGGAACCAAAGGCTGAAATATGAGTAGTCGGCGCCGACGGGTCTGTAGGCGAACTCTCTAGCTAGCCAAAGGCTAGTAGCAATATAAAATTTGATATATTGTAATGTATACCTATTATATATAAACGAAAAGAATCTAATTTGCGATCGCATCACGGGAAAACCACTGAACAGTTTGAAATGAATTTTTTGGATATAGTAGTTTGGATATAGTTTAGTTACCTCTAATTGAACTCTCACCATCTTACTTTGATTAAGAAAGAAAACGGGGGAAGGGAGATTAAAATTTATGAAAAAAATCAGTTTTTCTCGATCTGTTAAGTTAGGAAGATGGATCTCGGTATAGTAACTCATCATTAAACATAAGTACACGTATCCCAGCGGTTTTCAGAATTTCCGTTTTAAGGGGATAAGAGGGCACTTTCTGTATTTTTCCTTCATGTGAAAACGATGTTGCTTGTTATTTGTGGTCGCACCACAGGGAAACGGCAGAAGCATCATTTCAGCTTTTGCTTGGGGGTGAGAAAGATTCCTTGATATAAGAAAAATTTCACATTTTTTACTGGTTTACTACTATTTTATTGATAAAATCTATATAAATCTCAAACTCAGGGAGGCAATTGCCCCCACCCCTAAATGACGCCCCTGGGAAACGGTTGAACAGTTTGAAATGAAACGAAAAGTTTCAGTTACACGTTGCACGGTTATGCCGTGTATGATCCGGTTTGAAGCTTCATTTATAATTGCATTGCATCGAATCCTTTCACATAAACCTTAAGAAAATTGCAATTTTTAACTTTTTTCATTTACATTGTGTGTCTTTCTTTACACACAAAGTGCCAGGAATTTGCTTATGGAATATATTTACTATAATAACACGAATGTACCAGTGTTGGTAGAAACGGTCTGAACCGTCGTCACATCTTCCCTTCATGTTTACATGTATCATTGGAATCACCAACTTCTACAACAATATTTCTTTGTTCGAGTGCATGTTGGGTGAATGATGTTGCATTACTTTACACACATCTGCACCTAGTATACAGTAAAATGGAATCCAAAACTTTTTTTTAAAAAAATGTGATTTCAATATTTTAGTTTCAAAGTGGAAGATATAAATGCGTACTATAATATCGCAGTTTCAATCAAATATAGTACTGAAAATAAGATACCATCATTCAAATATTATATATCTGTAATAATAATAATTAAATAGCCATGATAATATATGTACTTAAAGATATAGAAATACTTTCATAACCTAATATGAACTTCATCAAGCATATATGGAAACGTCACGTCTGAAAATCACTAATGGAATCTTCTCGGAAAAACCTACCAACCAGAACACATAATGAAAAAGAAACAAGATAATGTTCATGTTTTGTTCTGCATTTTGATTGAATTTAACATTGTGAGATCTGCTTTAAAACTCCAGAAACTATTTGCGGGTCTCCAATGCCTCATTACGCAAAGATGCCGCGGAAGAATTATTCTTCTCATAAAAGTGTAACTGAGAGTAAGTTATGATCTTTTAGTGAGTTAATGCTCTGAAGCTCTTAAGTCTGAGAAATATAAGACGTATTGTTTTTTTATAATAAATAAAAACAATGTTTTCGCTGTTCACATTTCAGTAGTTTCAATTTATTCAAGTCTTTAATCACTGCCTGTAGCAACATTCGTTCTTGTACGACGTCCGGTGTTAAAATCACCATTATGACTTGTCTGTGAAGTCCTGATTTTTTGCATCCATTAAAGAATTTTAACGCCACCTTCTGCACAACGGAATACACCTTTCTCTGTCTGTTCCTTCAGTCTGTTCTTTCTTCTGCAGCAGTTATCCATTTCTTATGCAGAAGTCAGCCAAGCAGAACATGATAGTCTGATGTTAAAACGTGAATAGATTCGACACGTGTAATATATATATCTTCCTAACACAGGAGGTGCTACTTGTCGAGGCAGGGAACATTTACAGCACCTGTTGTGTAGACCAAATAATTGCATCTAGTTTTATATAAAATTATATTTTATTAAATTTTACTTTAGAAATGTTCTTTCGCATTTTAAAACTCTCGTTAACCAATTCCAAAACCTTAATTTAATTAAAGTTTAAGTTTTGTTGTAAATGAAATAAAAGAACAACTTCTCACAGCAACATTCTAAAGTTGATGAAAGTAAATGAATTAAGTAATTAGTCTTCATGTGAAGGACATTACATTCTATTCACGGTCTAGAGAATTCTCTGCGTGTTATCGTGGACATACACGAAGTTTTGTATCTAAACGTCTACCAGTTCAAAAAAGTTCTAATCATCTCTCTGCATCTTCCTTATGAATCCTGTAAGGTAATTATATAGTTATATATCAAAAAGCTTTGTTGTGCCAAAGGGCCTACCGGAATAAGCATGTGAAAACTGCCCCCAAGCATATCTGCACCAAATTTACAGTATCGATTAACTTTTATGAGAAACTCAGTTTCCAGAAGTTTCAGTCCTCCAAGCGCTTTTCGAGGGGTGTTAGGAAGGGGAAGGAAAAATGGATTTTTTTTTTCTCCTAAACGGATCAACCGATTTGCATGAAAAAATAGGTTAGGTGTTTTCAACAAGAGAAAAGAGGAATATATATAAATAATTCTTATCACTCTTTTCGTCCACTACTGGAACAATTTCGGTTTTCGTGAACACAACTGTTGGCTGCTGTTCTCACGTTGCTGCTATTGTGTATTATCATATGCGAGATACTTATCGAAAATCATTCGACCAGCTGAAATACTCAGTAAAATGTTCATGAAAACCGTAATTATTCCAGTAGTGGACGGAAACAGTGATGAGGAATAATTTCTTTTAATTCATTCCTTATTTGATCATATTAAACACAAATATACAGTAACACCATCGAACGAACTAAACACATAAATACCTATTAACAACAGGCATATTATTAACCAACTGTTACAAAACAAGAACAATTACTAAAGAAAGATCTATATATATATCACAAAACATTGATTATGTACAAAATTAACACAAAATGCGGGAATGTATAATTTCAGTTGATGTACAGCAGTGGCGTAGCCAAGGGAGGTGCGAACAGTGACGAGAACCCCCTTCATCCTCAGAGACCAATTACCATTAGGACAAAAAATACTTGGTATCATAATATTCCAATGTTATAACAATTTCATACCCCCATTCAAAGTATTGGTTATCCTAGTGCTGTACAGTGTGTATCATACGTATACCACATAGATGCTGACCTATGTACGTTTGCCTTTTTTCACTATGAGGTACACTTGCAAACAAAATGAAAACAATATATGTTGTTAGGGACCCTCTTTAGACAAATATGACCAAAAAACCTTGATGTCCCAGTTAGTCTTCCACTAAAATAATTTTTTTGAAAATTTCAAATGTTTTTTTGACCAATTTTCAACCCCAAAAAATTTCAAAAAAAAAAAAATATTTTCCGACTTTTCTCTTGTTGAGAACACCTAACCCTTTTTTTCATACAAATCGGTTGATCCGTTCAGGAGAAAACAAAATCTATTTTCGTTCCTCCCTCCTAACACCCCTCCAAAAGCGCTCGGGGGGTTGAAACTTTTGGAAACTGAGTTTCTCATAAATGTTAATCGATACTGTAAATTTGGTGCAGATATGCTTGGGGGCAGTTCTCACATGCTTATTCCGCTAGGCCCTTTCATGCCTTTACGCTCAACGATTTAAAAGGAATATGCAATTCAAACACAAAAATAAACTCAAACGTTCTTAATTCTGACTGAAGTGAGCTTCTGTTGCTCGACTCAATACATGCTTTGTTTCCTTGTTTGCAGCTAGTTTCAGGATAACTTCTACACGTGTGAAGTCCATCCAATTTTCTTTAAACTTCGTGTGTAGCTTTTATGAAATTTAGGAAACAACTTTATTGTTTGGGATTAAAATAAAAGAAAGAGAGAGTTACCTGGGTATAAAATTAACCTCAAGTTGAAAGTCTTCGCCTACAAATTAGTGTAGCGAACAAGTTCTCCATTATAGCTTTAGTTAGTGGCGTATGTCCTGCTCGACAACGCTTCATATTCTGACATATCTGACTTTTATTTTATATAGACCAAGGAGTTATGTTTAGCCCTAAAGTTACTGAGTCGCCACCACGTTTATGCAAAACGTGGAAAATCGGATTTAGATCCAGATTCTTGATTTCGGAAGTAAGTGAAACCATGAAGATTTATTTGATCACATTGCACGGTACGAGATGAAAAAGAAACCGTGACTCACTGAGTGAATGTATGAAAATCTCTTCAAGTAAATTTCGGATTTCAATAACATAATTTAAATAGATAACAACTAATTTGAAGACAAACAAATAATACTGTTTTGAAGTAGCTTGTTTATAGCATATCTTCATAAGGAACAGATTATAAATAGGAGTTCAAGTAGTTAATATTGGGCATGCCACTCATGACAACTTTCTTCGTCACGACCACCTTAAAATGGGTTGGTTCCGGTCACTGAAATTAATTAGTTACAGAATCTTCGCGTAAGCATTACCCATGGTCAGAGTTTATCTTATTGCAACACTAAAGTTATTCTTTATACAGTCAGCATTATCCAGAGCTCATAAATTCAACAAAGGCAAACATACATTAAATATAAATTCTACCATATATTAAACACATTATTTAGAACTTCCGTAAATACATTGATCTTCTTTAATATTCCTTTATAATTATATCTTTTATCTCTTTAAATATAGCCTTTGTATATACCATAATCGTTTTGGCATTGCTGTAACTATACGATGTCTAACTTCATGTTTCAATATGCAAACTTTATTGACTAACTCTGTTTTATCCAATGGCATAGACTACGTTTAATGCTGCGCTGATTCATATTACAGGTATCAGTTATATAACTAAAGGGTCAGTAACATAGTAGACGTTATGATTACTATAAAATCATGCCAAGGCAATAACTAATTTCAAATGATATTTGTTCCCGAAGATATTCCATTTTACAGAAAATTACTAGAATTTTGATTGTATACTTGCCGATTACACAGTAATTTCCATCAGAATATGTTTTTAAGGTGAAGTGGCGGTATGGAAGAATAAGGGCCTAAGCCCCAGAAGAAAGTATTTAATTATTCATATTTATTAATTTACTGCCACCGTTAGAAATATCCACAACACGTTCAAAACTTATATAATTACGGATTAATATATAACTTTTACCAGATAACGATTCAAACACATTAATAAGTTCTAAAATTATTATTTTCATTAAATTTGCAGTTAAAAGAATTAACGGATTCACAATTACCAATCACAATTACAATTCTTTCTTTTTTTCTTATATCTCTTTCTTCTTCCTCTAATATTTTAAATAAATTAAATTTAGTTTTCCAAGGATTAATTTCTGATACCGACCAAGAAATAGGTTGACATATAACAAAACATATAACAAATAAAATCTACATAATGGACAAACACGAATATAAACAAGGAAAGCAAAAGATACAAATAAACAAACAACATGGAAAGCAAAAGGTATAAACAAGAATAATTGTGGGGCATAACAATTTTCCCCTCCTTCAAGAAAAAAAAATTATCAGTGATATTTTTTTTAAGTCACCTCTATAGCATATTTTTCCATTAGTTTAATTTTCTGTTCAAGTTTTAGGTTTCAAAAGCAGCATAATTTCTTCAGAATTCAGTTATTATATAGGGACCAGTCAACTAAGATATAAGTGTGTAATTAGAAATTCAATAAACAAAATAGCAAACAGAACAATGGCAATAACATATAACAACAAGAAGAAAAAACAACCATCATCCATTTATCGTTGTGTTTTCTCTTTCTTTTCCATCTTCTCCCATTACTTATTCTTTCCTTATATTTCTTTTTCTTTTTTTCTTTCTTTCTATGCTTGTTTCTCCCTCTTATTTCTTTTTTCCCTTTGTTGTCTTTCCTCCTATGATGTTTCCATCTCTTGTCCAGTTCAAATTTCTTTCTTCTCTTCCTCTTTTTCTGGAGGTTCCATAGTTTTTCTTGGGATTTTGTGCTCCTCTTCTTCCAGTACTTCTCTCTAGGCTTCTTTCTAGATTTCTTTCTGTTCGAACATCCTGTTCTTCGTGGCTTCTTCTTCGGCCTGTTCATCAAATATCTTTTCTTATTTGAATTCTTTCTCTTCCTTTTCTGATTTCTGATGTCGATTTCTGCCATTGTGATTTTTCTTCTTTTTCTTTTCCTGCTTCTGCTTTGCCTTTTCTTCTTTCTTTTTCTCCAGTTTCTATCTTTGCATATTCTCATATTTGTTTTTCCCAGCTGTCGTATTTTGATCTCTTCTTTCGATTCTCTTAACTTCTTAGGAGGTTTCTCAATTAGCCCATTCGAAGTTTTCGAACTTCTACATGAGAAAGTTTCATACTCGATTCTTTCATCACACATACTAATATCTTCCATAAATTTTGTTACTCCCTCAGTGGTATTCTTCTGACTATTTTCTATCAAACTGTCACATGGTTGATGCTCTTCTTGATCTACAATTTCTTTCTTTAAATCTCCTACTGCTGATTTTATGTCATTTCGGATTTCTTCTTTCAATTCCTTCCCGAAAGTTTGCATATTATTAGCCAATGTTGTTAGATTATTGGTAACTTCTAATCGAAATAGGGATAATTGTTGCATAAGCAGTTTGAACATTTCTTGGTTATTTAGCTCTGATGATGACACATTCGGTTGTTCCTTGGCTTCGTGTAAAACAACTGACTCCATCAGAATACAAATATCTTTTGTTTTATCTGCCTGCGCTTTTTCTTCAATTTCTCCTTCTTCCTTCGAATTCTGCAATTCTTCCTGTCTAATTTCTTCGTTTGACACTTCTTCTTCATTTGAATTTTGTACTTCTTCTTTCCGTTGAGCTTCTTCTTCTTTTCCCAGCTCTCTCTCCTTTTCTTTTTCTTTGTCTTCTTCTCTAGCAATATCTTCGAAATCATCCTCACTATCTGTCTTGTTATAATTCTCACTTCCTTTCGATTGGCAGTCTTGACAGTTCCAATTCGTAAAATATTCAGTACCTTGTTCTTCTGGATTTTCCATGATTCCCACACATCGCTGGTGGAACAATTTTGTGCATTTAACACACGTAATTACTTTGTCTCGTACATTGAGTTTCCTCTTGCCTCCTTTCTTTATCGTCGGAACTACTTCCCCGCAACACTTAAAAAAGTCTTTTTCAACTTCAACACTGGACATATTAATATTTATAGTTTCTAGGACCATAGCACCTTTTCTTCTTTCTCGCCACACTCACCATATTTACTTCCTCACATTCACAGTTAGTATTTGGGCGGAATTTCAACAAAATTCCTTCATATATCATACATCCGCTCCAGCAATTTATTAGAATCTTCATGACGACTTGACTTCTTTATCCAATCCTGGCTGAAAGGTCGCCAAATTCTTTGTCCTGCTCGACAACGCTTCATATTCTGACATATCTGACTTTTATTTTATATAGACCAAGGAGTTATGTTTAGCCCTAAAGTTACTGAGTCGCCACCACGTTTATGCAAAACGTGGAAAATCGGATTTAGATCCAGATTCTTGATTTCGGAAGTAAGTGAAACCATGAAGATTTATTTGATCACATTGCACGGTACGAGATGAAAAAGAAACCGTGACTCACTGAGTGAATGTATGAAAATCTCTTCAAGTAAATTTCGGATTTCAATAACATAATTTAAATAGATAACAACTAATTTGAAGACAAACAAATAATACTGTTTTGAAGTAGCTTGTTTATAGCATATCTTCATAAGGAACAGATTATAAATAGGAGTTCAAGTAGTTAATATTGGGCATGCCACTCATGACAACTTTCTTCGTCACGACCACCTTAAAATGGGTTGGTTCCGGTCACTGAAATTAATTAGTTACAGAATCTTCGCGTAAGCATTACCCATGGTCAGAGTTTATCTTATTGCAACACTAAAGTTATTCTTTATACAGTCAGCATTATCCAGAGCTCATAAATTCAACAAAGGCAAACATACATTAAATATAAATTCTACCATATATTAAACACATTATTTAGAACTTCCGTAAATACATTGATCTTCTTTAATATTCCTTTATAATTATATCTTTTATCTCTTTAAATATAGCCTTTGTATATACCATAATCGTTTTGGCATTGCTGTAACTATACGATGTCTAACTTCATGTTTCAATATGCAAACTTTATTGACTAACTCTGTTTTATCCAATGGCATAGACTACGTTTAATGCTGCGCTGATTCATATTACAGGTATCAGTTATATAACTAAAGGGTCAGTAACATAGTAGACGTTATGATTACTATAAAATCATGCCAAGGCAATAACTAATTTCAAATGATATTTGTTCCCGAAGATATTCCATTTTACAGAAAATTACTAGAATTTTGATTGTATACTTGCCGATTACACAGTAATTTCCATCAGAATATGTTTTTAAGGTGAAGTGGCGGTATGGAAGAATAAGGGCCTAAGCCCCAGAAGAAAGTATTTAATTATTCATATTTATTAATTTACTGCCACCGTTAGAAATATCCACAACACGTTCAAAACTTATATAATTACGGATTAATATATAACTTTTACCAGATAACGATTCAAACACATTAATAAGTTCTAAAATTATTATTTTCATTAAATTTGCAGTTAAAAGAATTAACGGATTCACAATTACCAATCACAATTACAATTCTTTCTTTTTTTCTTATATCTCTTTCTTCTTCCTCTAATATTTTAAATAAATTAAATTTAGTTTTCCAAGGATTAATTTCTGATACCGACCAAGAAATAGGTTGACATATAACAAAACATATAACAAATAAAATCTACATAATGGACAAACACGAATATAAACAAGGAAAGCAAAAGATACAAATAAACAAACAACATGGAAAGCAAAAGGTATAAACAAGAATAATTGTGGGGCATAACACGTATGTAGGGGTGATTTCAGAGCTTTAACTTCTCTTGAGCAAGACATTACATAAATATTTACCATATTAAGATATGTATACAAACACTTGTAATTATATTAACTTGGGACCTTGAATCCCCCCACTGACGAACTTCTGCATAGGCTACTGACTTTATAGTGACCACGACGACTCGTGAAGCCTACGCTCTACACGAATCATACAGCCCTCCCTCATGTTGGATGCGTCGGAAGAATTCGGTACGATTCGTGGAGCTGCCTTCCGAACGCACATGAGCGAAAGTGAAACAGCAGAAGTGCACCAACAAACAAGCGACAACAACAACTACAACAACAACAAAAACTTACGTAACACCACTAATAATTGTTTGAACTAGACGGTAACAATAATAATAGCAAAATATAAAACAACAACAAAAGGAAACTAAGCGGGAATCCGACAAAACTGCAGTCTCAGATATTCTCCGTATAGCGTGAGATGTGATACTGGCGAAATCTCATGGGTGAAAATTGACAACTAGGACACAATGTTGCATTCTATTGGATGCGGGAATTGGTACATCTAACTCAAGCTTCACGACTCTTCGCGATCACTATAGCAGACATTGTCTGAGTTTGATGCAAAAGACTGTATTTTCTTCATACTATCCAATCATTCTATTGATTGGTGCTGAAATCGGTTAGTTCAAGTTAACCCATCTTGAAAAATATGATACAGTCTTGTAAGAATTTTACGATTTTCACGAAACAGCGTAATTTTATTTTATATAAAACTTAAGAGTTGTTCGTATTACTGGCAATAAAATTAGTCAGAGGTAGAAAACATTGAAGGGGGCCGCGGTGGCTCAGTGGTAGAGCGTTCACCTCTGGTGCATGGGGTTCTTGGTACGATCCCAGCTAGTGCCAAGTGAGCTTTGTGGTGGACGAAAACCGTGTGCGTAGGTATTCTCGGAGCTCTCCTGTTTCCTCCCAGTTTCTTCATTCTACCATTTCATTCATTTCTCCTCATCCCCGTTTCTTTAAACCTAGCCGTCATAATCATGGGACGTAAAATTTAGATTTCATTTATTTTATTTTCACAAATACGTGAATTCAACCCCTTTTAAGGAACATATTTGCCGATTAACTTTCCCTTTTAAAAAATGTCAGATTTTCATTACATATGATGTGTGCTCTTCGTTGCTCAATGAGTCCTGTTGCTTACAATCAGAAATGTTAAAATTAAAAAAAAAAAAATAATAAGGATCATATCCTATGCATTATACATTCTTCACAACATAATTATATGAATGGGTTGCATATCTCTCAGGTGTTTCATTGCTAAATTATGAAAAATGAAGGATAAGCATTTCTCCACTCTAAGTTGAATCTTTATTGCTTGGATGTTTTGTCCAATGAACACCATATATCACTGACATTATAATTAATTGTGGTGTAATGTATTTGGTTACTACATATTGCATGCAAGAAGAAAGAAAACACTGATCATACATGAATTAAAAAGTCCAACCGAAAGTAGGGTCAAATCTTGCAAACGGTGAGAGATATTGAAAAAAGTAATCGAAAAAATCTCTCCTTTATGGTATCTCTTGCCATTTTTAAAAAAAAAAATCAAGACGTCTTTCACTTGTGTTTGTAAAGGCACATGTACAGATGTGAGGAATAAAAAGTAGATTCATGCTCATATGTGAATGATGCGCTGTGTAGAGAGCTCAGGTTCAGCTAGTCTATCTATTAAAATGCTACAATAGCAATTAAAAGGGACTGAGCTCCAACCTATAACTTTGGCTTTCAAATCTTTCATTTACGGTTATGTTTGATTTAATGTTTAACAGAGATAAACATAACATTTTGAGTATGTGCACTTTAAATAAATTAGTTAAATACATCATTTTCATAAAGCTTATGTTTTAAAATTATTGTTCAAAGCCTTTGTATTTTAATAAGCCTTCTCTAAAAATCAATGCAGGTGAAGTGTGCTGCCATCTTCCGAGTTCTTTTAAACTATATGTTGTGGACGTTTATATGTTTGTGGTAATCCTTTCGACAATGAGATCTCGGAAACTAAAGGCTCTAGAAAGATGACGTTTTCACTGATCGATTGGAAAATTCATGAAGATTGTTCAGTTCTAATTGAATATTTAAAAAACATAGCCATCATTTCTTTATTACATTTTTATGGGTACACTGGAGGTGTTGAAATTAAAAAAGAAAAAAATGAAATCTTTAAGTGTTACGTCCCATGTTATGCCGGTTAGACTAAAGGAGACGGTGATGATGAGAGATGAGTGAAATGGTGGAATGAAGAAAGTAGGAGGAAACGGGAGAACCCCGAGGAAACCCACGAGCATGGTGTCTTTCCCCACCACAAAGTCCACACGGCGCGAGTTGGGATCGAACCAGGGACCCCAAGCACCGGAGGTGAACGCTCTACCACTGAGCCACCGCACCCCCTACAAAAAAGACAAAAAGTAAAGCATCATATCCTACACATTCCAACACCACATAATTGTATACAGGGGTCGCATACCACTCAGGCGTTTGTTTCATGGCCAAATGATAATGAAAAACGAAGAGTAACCATTTCTCCACTCTAATAGTAAGTTGCATCTTTATTGTTTGGAGTGTTTTGCCCAATGAACACCATATATAACTGATATCTTAATTAATTATGTATGTAATGTATTTGCTTACTGCATGCAAGAAGAAAGAAAACACTGGTCATACATGAATTAGAAACTCCAACACAAAGTAGGCTCAATATTGCAAACGGTACGAGATATTGAAAAAATAATTTTAAAAATCACCCTTTTATGGTATCTATTGCTGACTTTTATTAAGAAGTCTTTCACTTGTGTCTGCAAAGGGACATGTACAGATTTTGTAAAGAATGACAAGGAGATTCATGCTCATATGTGAATGATGCGCTGTGTAGAGAACGCAGGTTCAGCTAGTTATTTTTAAATATTTTCACAGATATTATTCTGAGGCACTACAAAAACAAGGAATTATATTTATAATGTACTCCTAAATTCCAAAGAAAAATTAATTGTTTTGTAACTAACTTGGATTAAATCTTGAAAAGTTTCAGAAGCATTAAACAAATGGATAGGTGCTGATTGCCACGGGTGCTGACTACCACAGCCAATTATTGGTGCTGATTGCCACGACTGTGGCTGATTGCAAATATGAAGGTGCTGACTGCCACGACGGCGTGCTGACTGCCACGAGCCTGGGAGAAACTGTATTTGTAAAGAGAGGAATTAATCCCTCATACTAAATTTATGATTATTAATTAATTTAGTAGAGAATAATTAGGGATTAATTTAGTAATCATCACAGCAAAACTATGTGGCATCCTATAAGTTACAAAGTTGCTCACTAAGTGGAACGACATACGCTTGGATGTTTATAAAGGGATTGTCTTTTCTGTTATATGTACAATTTGCACATTTCGTTGTTTATATTAATTGTTTTATTGTATTATTTAATGGATATAAGGGTCTGAAGCCAGCTGACAAGGGAAGTTTGGGAGAAGCACTTGCCTGCAGAGAAATAAGCATGTCATTTGAAGGACCAATTCATGCTGATTTCAACAGGTAATAAAACTCCTGTACGTTGAGAACTGTTCGAGATATTCAGCTTAGAAGTTTATATGAGAAAATTAGTGGATACACATTTTAATGCGTTAAGTATTCTCTCCCATGGCGAAGCCTGATGGTTTGAACTTGCTATTGCTTGATCACTATTGTCCATTACAAGTTGCATGACGGATGGCAAAGACCTAATGGTTGAGAAAATACCAAAGAATTGCACACGATTTGTGCAACTATTTGATGTGTTTTGATTCCGATGAATCAAAGATTATGGCAGGAGATTTGTACATAGTATGAAACTTCTTCATCTGGACGCTATAATGTACTAACGAAACAATCAAATAAAGTTCGTGTCCATACGAATCACTTCCGATCACCGCTATACATTGGATTGTTTCAGTTTGCGTTCTACAAGGCAGGTTACGAACAAATTTAAGGCCTATAACTTTTGAATCACTTGTCGAATTTGCTTTTTGCTTTGGTTCTGCGAACTGTTCCCTTGATGGATGCAACACAATTGCACATATAAAATGTTCATGGTGCAAGGGAGTCTTTTGCTTGCGTCATTTCTTCATAAAACAGAACAACAACAACAGTGATCAATTTTCATCTCTAACCTATGATTATTGTGAACAATGTAATGACTAATTGTATCTAACAAACCCGTTAGTTATTGCGAAACACTTTTTTTTTCTGTTACTTCCGATAGCTTTCAATTCGTATGTCAATATTCGTTACTAATTATGTTGTACTTAACGCGTATAAATGCGTATATCCTCATTTTCTCATATAAACTTCCAAGTTGAATATCTCGAACCGTTCTCAACCGTTCAGGAATTTTATTAACTTGTTGTAATCAGCATGAATTGGGACTTTAAATGGCATGCTTAGTATCTTTGCAGGCGAGTGCTTTATCCTGAACTTCTCTTGTGAGGGACAGCCAGCAGCGCTTTTTTGATGGAACTTTCAAGAGCTGCTCGAAACAATTTGCGCAGCTGTACACAGTTCATGCTGATATAGTGAGTTCAAGTGAGAATACATAAATCGTATCAATTTTGTACGCACCACTCCCTGACAAAACTGAAGTACACTCATGTCCAAAATTATTGTCTCATATCTATAACTGTCTTCTTGTAAGAATATAATTTGATAATTTTGCAGAGTACTTTTAATACTGATATGTATATAATCAGGAAATGTATATTTGTGGTAAATTTCATAGGAAAAGAATTATAAATGCGAAAATCATAATAAGTAAAATAAAATGTAACTGATGGACAAGAAAAAAATATTTTCGTTTTACTGTTCTTATTTACTGCTCTTTTGACATGAAATTTACCACATACTTGTCTTTGCCGATTATACACATCCTAACATTATAAGAAATACCAGGCGAATTCGTTATCAAATTATATTACTAGAACTACATATTTATAGTCATGCGACAATAATTTTGGACATGAGTGTACATACAGAGACCTGTTTACCTTTGTTAGGTGTTGGTCTCAACAACACGATCCTAAGGTTCATCTAGTTTCTTTCATGCTTCTTGGCGTCCGGTAATGTTACGTCTAGCAACTTTCTCTCAGGCTCGTGGCAGTCAGCACGCCATCGTGGCAGTCAGCACCTTGATATTGACAATCAATGCCAGTCGTGGCAATCAGCACCAATAATTGGCTGTGGCAGTCAGCACCCGTGGCAGTCAGCATCCCACCAAACAAATGACGATGTGAATGATAATATTGATATCCATACGACGCCAAAAGACTTCGCTAAGTTCTTTTTAGAAACTTCCCAACAAAAACTTGACTAAATGTTGGGATATTTAATCAAACGGTACATATTTGAATAGAACAAAATAATAAAATTTTAACCAAAACAAGCTAGTACAATGACTCGACCATATTATTATTATTATTATTATTATTATTATTATTATTATTATTATTATTATTATTATTATTATTATTATTATTAGAATTAAAATTAGAATTAATCATAATTTAAACAGTTATTTTTGATGTGTGAGAAAAAGACCAAAGGAAGAGAGAGAGAGAGAGAGAAAATACCCAATAAAAAGTTGCATTAATTTCGTATCATACTCTTTTTTCTTAAGAATTTAAAACATAACATATTGTAAATACGGACAGAGAAACGATTAGGAAAAAAGGACGGAGCACCCATGTAATGATCGCTTCCATTCCTTGCGGCTTTTTCTAGCGAAAGTAACAAGACATGCTTTACCTATATAAAGAACGCAGTTACGACATTATCATGACTCTTTGACGTGTTTCACATAAAATCATGGGTTAGCGTGCATCAAGAAAAAAACGTTCACAACTTAGAAAACCCACACAAGTAACGAGCGCGATCACCTCATGCAGTCCAAACGGGCAATTATAAGGCCTTAATATGCAATCAATTATACATGAAGACGCGAAGCTTCAAGGAGAGAACGGGTGTTATTGTCGTTATTAAGTGACGGTGTGGCCATTAGCTGGACGCGAGCGACCCCTTCAGGGAAGACGATAGTTTTGATCTCGATTCAGACGTGCTGTTATTAAGCTTTCATTTTGTTCGGATGCCAAGTGGATACGAGAGCGCTATTTAGATTTATAGATAAATTTTATTGTGGTTAATGAGCTATTGTATCTTTCATTAATCAATGTTTAAATGTAGTGAATAAGAAGTGTTAATTATTCAATCTGTTTTGCCAACCAAAGGTAGAGGAAAGAGACCGCCTTTTATTACGTTTATTATAGTAGCGTACAATGCAAGCTCTAGAAAGTCTATATAAAACGAAGGTACCTAAAGTAGACACAAACTGTGAAGGAATATACGAGGATCACTAGAAAAATTTTGAAATAAAATCAGCAGAATTTGATTGTTTTGAAACGAAAAATTCCGCGGCCACACGTGGTATCAATTGCGAAAGAAGAGATTTTCGAGCAATTATTTTGTACGACTAGTAAAGTGGTTTAAATTAATCACAGTCACCTGAACTGTTGTTCTGTACCTTAGTAGAACTGTACTTCAGTGTACAACAATGTTTCAATGATTCACGGAGCTTCAGCGGGACAGTCCTCGCTAGATGATGAGACGTGCAGTACAAAGCCGTCCACAGCAGTGGCAGATTACAACACTGAAGTTGTGGAGATTACGAATAAGGACGATCCACGGTGTAGCATACACTAACATTGTGTGTGTCCTTGAGATTACTTTACCAAGTGTTTCAACATTCTTGCACAAACACCTTCGTATGCGAAAAAGTATCTTTTCGTTGGGTACCAAACAACTTGACAGGGACATTGAACCAGACATGAGCGGGATGATAAGACATTCTCACGAAATTTCAGAATGGAAACGCCAAGAGGTTTTCGGATATTTTGAGTGGCGGTGAAGTATGGATTTATGAAGAAAGCGCTGGTCATCTGTTTATTTTGGGATAAAAAAGAAGCATCAAAAATTAAGCGGTCAGAAATTGTCGGAAAAGAAATATTCTCAGAAAGCATCCTTGAGGTTACAATTCTTTTAGAAAATCAACGAGTGGTTACCACAAGAGAGTACATACAGTAAGTGTTTGGCTTCCATATGTATTTCGCAAAATCTAGAAACGGTGGCCCTGAACCTGCTTGACAAAAATTCTGCTTCGCCATGAGAACAATTTTCCCCTTTCTGCCAATATGACAGTTGAAATCGTCTGGTCCATTCCTGTGTACAGATCCAGCCTACAGTCCCGATTTAGAATCATGTGACTGCTTTCTGTTGTCTCTGATGAAGAAGAAACTTCGAGGGTAGCGATTTTGATTTCCTCATGAAGCTGTTAACAACGCATACAAAGAATTAAGTGCAATGCTTGATGCCTATTCCCTGTTCGGCCTAAGCTCTAAACTGCGATAAACAAAGCCACGTGAAACCAAATCTCGCTGATTTGCTGTTGAGCTACCGGCATTTGTACTCCTCCGCAAAATAGTTCATATGATATTATGATTACTTTTACTATGAAGCTCCATATAAAACTGCTATATTATTATAAATGACAAAAATATAATGCGGATTATATAATAATACTGCAATCAAGTGTGGTTAATAAAACAATAGAAATAAACACTAAGCATGCGCAGTAATTATGGCGCCAATTCAAGTGTGAAGGCGTGTTCTGCTTTTAAAGTCTGAAAGATGGCTGGCATGAATCCCGGTTCCGCGAGTGTTGTGGTGAAACACCAACAAGGCAAACCTTTACTCTTTAAGTAGCAATTGTTTACCAGCGAAATTCAGATATATTGTTTTAATCTTTCGAGTTTTTTCTTTCTTTTCTGCTGCTGCTGTAAGGATCTGGACAACACGAGACAGTATTGTCAAAATGCACTATATAATTTGCTCCTCCCCGTGGAAAGTGGGAGTGATACATTACTAGCAAATCGTAATTGTGAGAAGCGGACGGATACAAATATTTTGTTTATCTGGAGTTTAGAGCTTACGCTGAACAGGGAATAGTAGTACAAGCGCTTCCAGGATTGGCTTAGAGGAATGAGACTGTGTGCATGTAATGTGAGAAATAATACTTTGAAAAAAAAAACTGTAAAATCCGTAAAAAATGTTTCCCTTCTCACAGGTGCATGGAATTTTCAAATGATCCTCACACATCACAGACAAGTCAACCAACTTTTTCTGTAGTGCTGCGTTGTTAAATGAACCCCTTCATGTTCGATTTGGTACATCTTTTCGTAAGTCACACTCTTGCCGTCGCTGTACGTGTGACAACAAATTTAATAATTGATTTTCGCGCATATTTTTATAGATTCTGTCCAGAGCCGTAGCTAGAGATTTCGGCGCCCGGGGCGAAGTAGAATTCGGCGCCCCTTACACTCACCTTACCAATAATTATGATATATATATATATATATATATATATATATATATATATATATATATATATATATATATATATATATATATATATATATATATATATATCAGAAAAGCAGCTTTTGTTGTTATGGTACACTGAATTTTTATTAATCTTCTTGGAAGACCATTGCAGGAACCAAAAACGATCATTATGTATCCTTTTTCAAGAAGAGTCTTATTTTGGACTTTTTGTTAAACTTGACAAAACTATCTTTGTTTGTATACAGATTCACTAGGAGAACAGTTATGAAGAGTTACTACTATTTACAACGTTTCATACTATCGATAAGAAATGAAATTTTAATACATTAAAAACTATGTGCTTTTAAATTGTTCGAAATGGGTGACAGTATTAATTTCCAGTAATAAATGTAAAATTTTAAATTTTATTCTCTATGTGACCACATCAATAGCATTTTGATTTCGATCTTTTTACGGTAAGAAATATTTTGTAAAATGTAATGGAAATTCAGAAGGAGCCTTCTTTGTGAATTTCTAAGTATTGATCGATGGTGGTGAACAATATGTTCAATTTTTGTACTTAAAATCCAAAATATACTTTGGCTACTAGATATGTCTGAAATTATAGTAATTACTTAATTTCTTAATGAATGAAAGTTCCGAATTTAAGATACTTATTATTAATTAACATATTAAAATACACTAACACGTACATATATAAAGAGTGTGTGTACTTATGTTATGTATGTACGTAGGCAGATAAAAACATCACACAACTAGACACGTATGCACAAAATAATATGCTGGCGATACAAAAAGTTGATGAAAAAATGACCCTAATAAATTCCTCCAAATTGGAAGCATTTGATATGTCAATGAAATTTAAAAATAAATCATTGGTAGTGATAAGTGTCGGCAAAAGTCGAACTTCGTTGGGCAAAGTTCTGATCCCTTAAGCCCCTATTCTATTGAAGTTCGAAAATGTTATTGTTCCCCTCGTTTACCTTTTTTTTTTATATTCCCGCGCAAACAGCAGTTTGAATGTGTCTCTTCACTCTTCTCACTTTCATACCTTCATTCTCACCGTCGCAGTGGGACCAAACTAGGCAATTCTTAGCAAAAACTCGAAGAATGAAGTAAAAGATTGACTTGATATAATTTGTTGTAATGAAACCTTAATAGTGTACACATAAGACAGTGTGCAGGAAAAGAAGTGATAGCAGTTTACAATGAACTCATGGGACGTGTAAATTTGGTTATCCGCCGAAGTCGAAGAGGCGCTGCTTAGTGACAGAAAATAGGAAATTGGTTTTGAATGCGACTATTCCTCCATTACGTGTAGATATTCAGTGGCTGGTAAACATGGTGACACAACCGACATGTATGTATCGTTTTATATCATATATTTAGAATGTTGATGTAGTGCGTAGTCAATAATCATATTTGGAATGATGCTAATATCATTATCATATTCCTATGATAATCCCCTACTTAATATCATATTTGGAAAATGCTGTGGTACTGAAAGCATATAAACTATGGTCAAATGATAGAATGGCATTTTAGTAGAAAATATGGCATAATATGTCTGAGAGTTTTTAATATGCCCGTAGCGAAAACATTGTTATTACTGTATGCAAAGAGTAAACCTGCACATATTTGCACTTTTTGGAAAAATAGCGCAAGAAAATGTTTGAGGAGAACCGCCTTCTGGATGCAATGCTGCTTTTGAATTGATTTGGGATGAATGTGAGAATAAGTGTTAGGTTATTAGACGTGTGTTCCACATGTACGCAGTGACAAGGTTGAATATAGGTCGATTCTGGTAATTTTGCCCCCAGGCCTCGTTGGGGCTTCGTCCCCAGGACCCATCTTGATTCCAACATTAGTCATATTTCTCTGGCATTCTCCAACAGAACTAAACTCTAGTCAAACATATTTGATTAATGGTGGCGACATTTTGAAACGCCAATGTATGCTAAACAATCTATGGACCATAAGGTAGAACCATATTGAAAATGGTGTTGATCAATTCAGTATTTTTATTTTTCATTTTATTTATTTATTTATTTTATTTTATTTTTTATTTTCTGTGACGCGTGCACAGAAGTGTTCCAATCAAGCCCTGAAATGAGCTCACGTAATGCACGATGCAATATATGAAACAACCTGAACAGGTTACTGATGTTTGTAAATCATATATTTAATATATCTGATAATATATTCATATCGAGAACTTGTAATGAGATATTTTTTATGCATTGAAGCGTCCTTGCATCCTCATTGTCATAACGAATCCTCCACAACTTTGAAATAATTTTGAGGAGCAAGAACGTTTCTTCAATTTTATTACTCTTCAGTTGTAAAATGAATAAGTACACTTTTTCCTTTCATGCGTAAGAATGTAAGCCAATCATAAATTGGCAAATCAAAGCATATTGCCCATGCGTTTCTTTATGCCAATCATATAATCTGTTATATAATTTAGGCGCGAATATAAGGAATATTTCCTTTTATGATGTAAAACTCTATGTTTTTGATTAAATAATGTCGAAATAATATTATTGTAGCAACTGCACACACTGAACTAATTGCTTTTCTTTCAGTGTTCTGCTTCATATTGCGAATTCTTATTTTTGTCAAGAATTCAGTGCTTTGGCCCCACTGTGTTTCGTGATTAATCCGATTGGGTAGAAAAACGTTTCGAACTGAGCAACCTCATCACTGTCAAAACACCGAACACGACTTTGCTCGTTTCGGATTTTGCAAATGCTCCTGCGTACACTATAAGTCATTACTCGGCGCCCAGTATACCACATGTCATTAAGAAATCATCTTGAAACTCTTGGATTGCGAGCGAAGCGAGCAAGAAATTTTTTAAGAAATCTACGTATTTCAATGATAACCGACAGCAATATTGATCCAATAGGGCACTAATACTTTCTGGGGGCGACTCATCTTTAATCATGTCCAACACCACTTTTTCTTTCTCCTTGTTCGTTCGGCGCCCCCTTGCTATCAGCGCCCGGGGCGGGCGCCCCGCTGGCCCCCCCTTAGCTACGGCTCTGATTCTGTCCCTATTGTAGTTTCGAAGACTTACATAATGTCTTTTCGAGTTAAGACAGATTTTGCAAACGATCACATGTTTAAACGTTCGCAAAAATACTTTCAAGTGAACTGAAATATGCGTTTAGTTTGGTACGTTAATAAATATATTGCATAATAAAGAACATGATGAATGAAGACCATTTGAAAAGATGATAGAAACCAAAAGGAACGAGAATATCCCGAGCGTCGACACGTTGCAAAGCCGACCTTGTGATGTGGCATCTAGTCGTGTGGTGTGTCGCATTTGAATCAAAGTGAAATTATGAAAATCCAGCTCGTTCCAAGTGCTATGTTCAAAAATATATTTCAGACGGTGCAGCCGTTATTCTTTGTAAAAATGCAACACTCCTTTCCCTTTCAAGTTAGGTATTTCAATTAAACTGAACTGATAAAAATCCAAGTGTACTCAAACGATGACCATGTTGAAAAATTAATTTCGAATGGTTCAAGCGTTTGCCAACTTTGGCCATTTTAAGAATATAAAATGGAGAATTAGAATATTTTTAACAATGACCTCTTCACCCTAGAGAGTTTCGAAAACAGAGCATGAGATCACTTATTTTTAATCAGGAGTTTATACACTGAGTTTCATCTAACTAAGATGAGAGGTTCCTGAGGCACACTACTTTTGGTGTCCCTCCTTAAAACAATGACTCAAAATAAAGAAACGAGTTCCCTCGTAATTATACAGTTAACTTACACACCTTCGGCTCAACAGAGCAGGGTTCGAATCATGTTGGATATTCATGTGGTTCGGATCCCATGTTAAATTGAATCGGTGAGTAGAAAAAGGAGAACATTCCAAAAATAAAGGGTAACATTCCACGATAACAATTTCTCTGTAACTAAATATCCAATTCCATTACGTTTTTGCAATTTTGGGGAATGAAAGGTCTTAACATACTCTACAAATCTCCCATACAGATATTTTTACATAAGCAATGGTATTTCCGGTAAGCAGTTTTAATTTTCGTTTTTCAGAAGTAACGTGTTGGGGAATATTCTCCTTTTTCTACTCACCGATTCAATTGTAGGTTTACTTCTCGTATACCCTTGGTGCTAAAAGTAATGCTAAATCTCAATGAACCATGAATATAGAAATATTTCGTCTGAAATTGCCGCCAGTTTCAGAGCCATGCTTATTAAATAGAAGCATCCTTGGAGAAAGTAAATAATACTTTAACAAATCAACTAAAATCACATCATACAAATAACAAATATTTATAAACTAGTAACAAATAACCAACAACACATCTTTTAATATTTACATAACGTTTTCATCATTCATTTTAAAAATAAGCTTACTTTCCCCCTCTTGATATGCAAAGTGATTGCTTTTAATTCTTGAATCATTTGTGGCAAATATATAAAGAAAAAGTGCATGCATTTAAGACGTGTATCTAATTCTTATCTAAATTTCCCAAATTTACTTTTAATTTTGATTTTGCACTTTTTGTGAAATATACTATATATCCCATTCTTACCTTTTAGTTAGAGAGGAAGTATTCTACACCATTTTACGAGAGAATATTTTATGTATGCTCAGTCTCAAATATAGAAATACATAAACAGAAAAATCGTCAAATTTAGCGTCTTTTAAGTTTCTGGACTACAACGCTTACGATTTTTTGTCATATTTCAAGAATATGCGTAGGTCTGAGAACAACTAAGCCACGTGGTAAACTCCTACTGCATCTAATGAATAGAAACATAAATGCTGTGTTGATGCCTTGTTTCTTATACAAGATGGCCCCAAAGTAGGTATACAACCCTGCATTGATTAAGTATGACAGTTTATTAAGATAATGAGGTTATATGCTTCGAACTATTCCTATTTCAGCGTATAAGTGAAAAGAAATTAAAATCAAATATTGAAGTAGCCTAAGTTAAACCTGAATGGATAACAATAAGTAAATTATATAAAATGCCGTAAGTCGATCAGTACGAGACTGTATACCTAATTTTGGGCCGCCCTGTATATTTTATGCAGATCAGTAGTAATTCGTAGGTAAACCGAAAGTTCGACCCAACAGCTTTTGCATTATTTTTATATCGTCAGAAGGTTTATTTAGCTTGCCTTTTTGAATTTAACAGGAATGAAATAGGCAGTAAGCAATAGTAGTTTTCATTACTGATCCTTTTATCAATACACTACGAAAATCTAATAATACATTTAATATAAGTAATATGAAAGAAAAAAAGACTCATAAAATGCTTTGTGTGGAATATTGTAATGTATGGGATAGAAACATAGATATTACACGAAAGCAATTTTAAAATGCTGGAAGCTTTAGAAATACGGATAAGAAGAAGAATGAAAAGAATTATGGTCGAGCGGTAAACGAATGTGAAAGTGTCAGAAATAGAGGAGGTGAAAAGAGTATTATTAGATGTAATTGAAAAGAGGGTAAGAAACTGGTTGGGACATTGGCTGAGGAGGAACCGTATCATGAGAGACGTGATAGAAGGATGGTCGCAGGAAAAAGACAGACAGAGACGAAGGAAGCTACATTTGATGGACGGTATCAAAACAAAATAATAATAATACACGAAGACAACGAGGTAAACTGAAGACCCGAGGAGCATGAAAGCTTTTCAGTTACGGCAAGAGATTTGTCAATACTTATGATACTGCAGAATACTTATGATGATGATGATAATGATGATGATATATGGTCTTAATTGAATGATTGGTCAAAGGATGTTTTTTTACATTTATCCAAAGATGTTTGAATCAAATTTCTGTCATTTTGGCCAAAAAGATTCAAACCCTACCAGCAAACTTAGTAAGACCTACGTAGACTAATGGTCGAGTTGATTGAGAGTTGGTAATAACAAAATAAAGTTGAAAGTTAGATTGGTCCTACGTAGTTCAACGTGTGTATTGGCCAGCCAACAATTTGCCGTCATGTATCCAACAGTTCCGATCTAACTCTTCCAATCACAACTGTAGGTAACGTTGCCAATTGAGTAGGCAAATGCTCGACAAAATGGCCAGTTACAAGAAAGAGTCAACGTTAGAAGGTAGCTAGACCAATGTATCCCAAACTTTTTTAACTGGCGACATATTTTACTGAAACTTCATGACATCGCAACACACTTGTTTCATATTATATCCTGCAACCAAGCACGTAGCCAGAATTATTTTCGGGGGACAACCAAGTTAAAAAGAATATATATATATAAGTCTCTTAAACCACTCAACAACACTTGAACCACTCAACAGATTTCGATTAAATTTTTAATATAGATGAGGTTCGGGCCTAGGACTGTTTTTTATCATTTCACTTTGATTTAGGGGACGAGGAGATGGATAAAAATGATTGAAAATGACCTATATTAGTGTCGAATCTATAATTTTCGGGGTTACTGAGACGGAATTTCCAATGTCGTTTAAATCCAAGTTCATACCTCGTTAGTACTCCTAAGGGAGAATTGAAAATCACCGATACTAGTGTCAAATTCATAGTGTTTGGGATACCTAAGTTGATTGGTGGCAGTTTTGGTGGCATTTATGTCCAAAATGAAACGTATTGTTCCCGTGTCCTCTCATTCCAAACATTCTGCTGGTTAATAATAATAATAATAATAATAATATAACAGTGCAAGGCTCTATAAAGTAGTGACTTTATGCAATACCGATCATTCTTGCTTTATTACTACCATTGGAGGCGTTGATTGACAGTAAATGCTTCTTTATTTTTAAATTCTAAAAGTTCTTGACACACCTAATAGAACTGCACGACAAACCGGTTGGGAACCATTAGTTACGCTAGAGTACTGTTTTCCGTTGTTAACTACTGTCTATACTGACAAAGAAAGTGCAAATGCAATTAAATCTTTCAGTTTAACATCCGATAATTATGACCTTAAAGCTAAGGGAGACGGGTGATTAAAGCAAGTGAATGATGATGGAAGAATTGGTAGAATGAGAAAGAGGAGGAAACAGAAGTACCTCAAGAAAACCTACGGACACGGTGTTTTCCAGCACAAACTTACTTGGTCAGGATCGAACCAGGGGTCCCAAGACCAGAGGTAAGCGCTCTCCACTGAGCCACCGCGCTCCTGTTCTGCTAAGGACCACACGTTTTGCCTGAGAATATGCAGGTCGTACGTGAAATTTTAAAACTTCTTTTTTTCTCTCTCTCTCTCTCTCTGTGAAAGTCAACAAAAATAAGTCAACATAAATATTCAGTAAGGTCCGTGAACTTAAAATGATTAAGCAACGTTAGCCTACAGGAACTATTTTATGTTGTAACTTGGACCATCTTCGCTCGAAAAGCATTCTTATGCTCAACAAAAGGTCGA
Source organism: Thermobia domestica (assembly GCF_964235325.1). Lineage (NCBI taxonomy): Eukaryota > Metazoa > Arthropoda > Insecta > Zygentoma > Lepismatidae > Thermobia > Thermobia domestica. Next base: position 155,948,849 of record NC_137469.1, read on the forward strand.
TGTTTAACAACCTTGTTTCCTCCCTATGTAACCGTTCCGTCTAACAGTTAACATTTTTTTTTTTTAAATCTAAAATATGAAAGTATATTTCGGCCCGGCCCTGAATGAATGCTTCATAACACAGTTATTTCTTAGCATTTCGTATGCAGGTCAGGAATGAGCAAAACGATACGAATAAGCTTCATTTGCGTGCGTGTGGCGCATAGTGATGCATGTCAAGAGGTGTATGGTGTCACTCGTTGCAAGCACTGACAACAAACAAACGCCTTCGGCATCAACATCATTGATGTGACTCGAATATCTCTGCGCCTCCGCATTAACAGTCGCACGCATCGTACAACCACAGCAGATAGTTCACGAGAGACTTCCATAAACCCTGAGATATACGTACTATACAGTAGTAGTCAGCGATGTATTTACAGGCCCTTCCCCCCATAAATCTGTTAGTTTTTCGCATTTCACGTACAACAACAATACTCCGTCTTGCCATTTGCAAGAATGTCATTGACTTTCCATTTTCTTACGCTCTTTGTTCAGAAATAATACTGTACTTGTCAAATTTCATTCCGTGTAAGAACTGTGTTATTTTTTCTTTCTTTCGCTTATTCTACTCTTCTGTTTCTTTTTCTTAGTTGTTACTTTCTTTCGTTTCTTCTATTATAATTTCGACTGTTGTTAGTTGTAATTCAAGTCTGCCGTCGTCAGTAACACCAACACTAAGAGGAGCTGATAAGCGAAACTGGTGTTCCACACCAACTTGCACGGATATCAACATAGCGGGACTTTAGTTGTTATGGCAAAGAAATATTTACATCATTTAGTTATAAAGAAAGCTAAATATCTGCAGTAAAGAAAATCAAGAAGGAGGAATAAGTAGCCCGGAAATTAGGTAAGCCAAGAGGATGCTTCCTTTCAGGGTTGATATGTTTAAAACAAAATGTTTAAAACAAGTGTTTAAAACATGTTTAAAACGAGGGCTGTTGTTTTATTCAATTTGCTTTAAACTGTTTAAACAAAATGTTTTAAACGTGTTTTTTTCGATGGTGGTTGAACATGTTTAAAACAACTAAAATATCAGATTGAGTAAGTTGATTTAATTTTGTAACAAACAACCCATCCTCCACAGGATTAGTGCATGGAGTAAATTACAAGCCGAGTTATATTCTTATTATAACAGCAATTACTGAACGAAATCCTGCACATCAATATGCGTATAACTAAACCAACATAAATTCAAATGAAGTATTTCAACATTTCTTAATTTCCAAGAATAACGGAGGTTAAACACACTATACACTATTCTAAGATCCAAATTCACAAATTCAAACCTTAGGCATTTTTTGATCACTATCATTTCCATAATAATGAAGAGTTCTCACATCATAAGATAGAAGAAATTCTCTGATAAATACAATACAACCCATAGAAAAGAGCAGTGACTAGCCTACAAGGAGCAAATGACATATTTTAACCAAACAGTTTACAAGATACATTTCTATCTGCAACATGGGTAGCTAATAATGATTAATGTCTACGGTATAACAACACAATTAACTCTAGACGCCCGCCAGGGATTTTAACAAAATGATAGACTCTCACGTTTGGGGTTCTGGTGACCTCTCTAATTATCATAGAGTCATGAATTATACACCATTGGAAAGCTTATAAACCACAAATTCCAATGAGGTAACATTCGTGAAATTCCCGCCGTATTCGTAGAAAAAGAACAGACATAAAAAAAATCATTAAAAATATAAAAATATTGACTTTGCGGGGCCCTGGTAACCCTTGCAGCCACTCTACGCTGACAAAATGATGAATGTGTAGGCCACATACTTGTGGCAATAATGTAAGAAATGGTAGTCATTGCTGCCATTGCGTAATGAATTCGTTTTATGTAGAAAATATTTTCAAAAAAGAAAAAATCCGCAGAAAACATTCATTGAATTAAACATTCTCTCCCCTCCCCTACTAGTACCACGTCCATGTGCAAATCATTTTTGCTGCACACATTATGTATAGGAACAAGAATTATGCTTCTAGACCACTTCAGTGAAATATATCTTTTGTTAGATGGGACCGTCCCGAAAATAAATGTAAATTAACCAAACCTCATTGCTTTGCATACCAATTTTTATGGATGTACCACAAAGGGGGGAGGAATACCCGCCAAAACCTGATGAAAAAAATTTGATGAAAAATTAAAAAACGAACTTCATCCTCCCTTTCTCGGCCGTACATACGTACCCCTATATACATAAAATGAAACTGACGGAAAGCTTCATCCCTTAAAAATACTTTGGTACCAAATCATATTTCTAGCTTCATTAGAGGCTGAGCTATTGATGTTTGTTGTAAAAATAAATGTCGTAAATGTAAAAATAATTTACGTCAAAAAACTTAAACTCCAAAATTTGGCTAACTTTGTCCCCTCCCTTGTCCCTCTGTATATAAGCAAGAAGTACAAATACATGATATTACCATGTAGTGGCCTACTTCATTGCTTCACGTATCAATTTTTATGAATCTATCCCCCAAGAGGGGTGTAAGTGGATATTTTCGATCCACTTACTTGTAATAAATTAACTGTAAAAATATCTGGTTTAAATATAGATATATATAATCTAATAGTTTTTAAGTTAATTAAATTCCAGGCCTGGGTAATTATTTAGGTGCTTGTATATTTATATAGTTTATAATGTTTATATAATTTGTATAACTTATCTGTATATAATTTGTATCATATTTATCATATTTCCTTTTATTGCATATAGCATTAGAGAGATTGCCTTTAAAGATTTTCTGCCTACATAGATACACTGTTACATTTGCTTGCATAGTCTAAGGATCGGATACGTGCTTGTTAACTGTTAGAACTTCAAGGGAGGAGGTTGGTAGCGTCGGTTTTTTTCAAATTTGCAACGAACTTTCTTTATTTTAGCTAGAGATCTTTCCGTTTTTGGATGCTGCCACGTGTGAGCCGGATCGTATATATACCGAGCTGTTTCGCTTGGTAGGCGTTCTTCTGACACTCTGGACCACATGGTTACGTTTCGACCGACGGTCCTAATGTCTGTTCGATCAACCAATTTTTTTTAGCTATGCTGTTTAAGGCTGGCAGGTTAGGATGGTCTCTCGGAATGACCAAGGATAGGAAATAGGTTTTTCTTTCGCAAATAACTTAAGAATAGTTTTCTGGGAGAATTCTTTTTTGTTTATTAGGTTAAATTTTAATCACGCCGAGGACGTGGGGATGCGTATTTAATTGATTTTGTATTTTAAGATATGTTTTAATCTTTTGATAGGACATTAAGGAATGCTAATTTCGAACTCCAAATGGTTTTGGGTTCGAGTCCCCTCTGGAATGAGAACTTTGTTTCTCAAGTTAAAGTTTATTGTTTTCCTTTTTGATTCCTTGATCCTAATCCTGTTAGTGATTATCTCTTGAAAAAGAGAGAAGTTTCTGGTCTCTTTTAGAGCGAGACCTTATTTAGGGCAAGGCCTAGTTTTTGGTGGCCAGTTTAGTGTCTCGAAGAGAGAGACTTGGTTAGGGCAAGGTCCACAGCACGGGCCAGTTTATAGTAGGGATGGCCAGAACCGGTTCCTGGTGGAACCAGTTTTCAGGTCTGAACGGATCCGGTTCTAGAAGATCCGGTTCCGGAACCGATTTTTCGGATCCAGGTCTAGAACCGGTTCTTCGGATCCAGGTCTGGAACCGGATCCAGAACCGGTTCTGAATTAGGATCTCCAAGAACCGGTTCCTCGTGGAACCGGTTCCGCTGGAACCGAAACTTTATGACCATCCCTACGCTAAACCCGAGCTGCTGGCAGGCTGTGAACAGTATGCTAGATGAAATGGTGGAAGCGACAGGCAGGCGCCCAGGCGGCGGCAGCTTGTCTCATTTGGCTAAATAAACTAACTGGCAAACTCATTGGCTAAACAGGCAAACTGGCCAACTCATTTGGCTAAACACCCACTGGTGGACCAAAATTTTTTCTGGGGGCACAAGCGGGTCTGGACGGGGAAGGCACAAGCGCATGGTCCTCTTAGCATTTCTTTTGAAGGTGAACTTTGTGCTTCCTTTACGGGTCTTTGGGGGCTTTCTTATCCAGGTCTGGAACCGGTTCTTAAGATCCGGTTCTGGAACCGGGTTTTCGGATCCAGGTCTGGAACCGGTTCCTAAGATCCGGTTCTGGAACCGGGTTTTCGGATCCAGGTCCAGAACCGGTTCTGGAAACCGGATCTCCGAGAACCGGTTCCTCGCGGAACCGGTTCTGCTGGAACCGGAACTTTGTGGCCATCCCTAGTTTATAGTCTCATGAAAGAGACTTATTTCTTACCTTAACTTAACCTTTCAACTCGTATTGTTATTTAGCCAGGGTTTCCTTTTCGCAGGTTCTCTAGAGTTCTGGAGACCTGTGTAGATAGGCCAAGCATTTTCTTTGATTCAAGGAATTGCTTTTAAAGTTAAGGCAGAGTGGAGCTGTTCCGTTAAAGAGGGCAGAGAAACTTATGCCACAGAACCCTTATAATTTAGAGCATAAACTAGCATGTATTCGTATCTAAGTAGGGAGTGATGGGTTCCGAGTTCGATCCCTCACGGGTAAAGTTTCCAGAGTCCTGAGAGAGAACTCTTTTGCTGCTTCTCGTAGAGAAATTTTTACTTTTTTGCTCATATCTAGTCTAAGAATAAATTATTAAAGAAAGCCTAAGTAATGTTTCGTTCTTTAAAACAAAAATTTCCCTGTGCCCGGACGTAATAAGAATAACATTAATCATACCCTAGACAACTAAGTTTTCTTGAGAGGAGCCAGTGAAGAAGGATTAATTAGACAATATTTTTTTTTATTTATGTAGTATATTGTTCTTGTAGTTCAGTTTTAAGAAGACTGCTAGATAGAGAGGAATTAAATGGTTTTTTGTGCCATAGTAGTATTAGAGATACTACTTAGTAGTGGCGTAAATATATATAGAGCTTGAGATATAAAGAGTTATAATTTTAAATACTACAGGGGAAATGGCTCCCCAAAAAAACTGTTGAAAAAAACAAACAAAAAACAAAAAAAACACGATATTTACCCTCCTCCCATATACATAAAACGCACACCAGCAAAGCTGCATCTTTCAGGAATAAATTGGTACCAAAACCATCTTCCAGCCTTAATTTGAGGTTTAAGACTGAGCCTTTAAGGTTTGAAGCCCTGACACAGCAGTTGCGTCAATGGGCGTTTAAAGATTAAGAATGCAGACGACCAGTAGAACGTAACACGAAGAAACTAAGCTACATATTCCGTGAACGGAGATCGGGAAAATCCCGATTTCTTTCTCCGAAATTGAACATTTGGGCGGATCCAGATTAGGGAAGTTCCCGAAATTTGATCTAGCGTTGAATATAGATGGGAAGCAATACCTAAGAGTGTAAAAATGTAATATATATGCGTATTTAGATTATTGTTTTAAACAAAATAAACATTTTAAAAATGTTTTTTTTTGTTTAAAACAAAGCACTTTGTTTTAAACGTTTAAAACGTTTTAAACAAAAAAACCTGTTTTAAACATAAAAAACGTTCTTTTTGATTTTTTTTTAAAAAAAAACATGTTTTTTTCAACCCTGCTTCCTTTTACATCTATGAATAGAATAAAAGGTTAGATTCACTGTTAAATTTCTGTGTGTATCATATCACATAAGACTCACCAGTCTGCAATTCTTGCATTAAAACTGCAATCAGTATATCTCATCTTCAACTTGTCTTAACATTTTTCTTCAGGTAAAACACTACACATAGGGATGCGCACGAGACAAGATTTGTGGCTGTCTCGTCTCGAAAAATGTATATTTCTTCTTGTCAGGAAAATCCTGTCTCGACTCGTCTCGTGAGCATCCCTAACTACACAGATAAAACTAAAATGAAATCTGTTAAACTGAAATGTAATTACAAATATTCAACGTGTGTTTGCAGGAGGCTCATTTCAGATTTGCCTGGGAGGGTTCCTGCACCGACATATAAGTTTCACGTTCTTTCCTAGTGTATTAGTAGACAATCGATTAACATATATTTAATTCTCAAACTCAAGGGGGTAATTGCCTCCCTGCTTCCCCGTGCTGTGCACAGAGGTGGAGTGGGTCAGTGGGTCAAGTTTTCTGAGTGGGTCAGTGGGTCGTGGGTCAACAGCATTTGACCCACTGTGACCCACGACCCACCGTGACCCACTGCGACCCACCACCCACCATGGCCCACTGTGACCCACCACCCACCGTGACCCACTGCGACCCACCACCCACCATGACCCACTGCGACCCACCACCCACCATGACCCACTGCGACCCTCTCTGCTCACTGCATTGTAGAGAGTATCTTCTGAAGATCGGTAAATTTGTCTTCGTTTTACTCCCAAGACCTTCATTTCCCTTCCTTTTCCACTTGTTTCTGTCTACTCACCTGAGGTGAGTATATGTAACCAAGTGAAAAAAGAACTTCAGGAGTTTTGGATATTGATATTTTTAATTGTAATAATAGCAATAGGACTTCTACTACTACTTGGCTTTCGAGATATGTGAGTTTTTAGAGGAGCTAACTACTAGAAAAAAATACATTTTTGAATCACTGTAATATATAAATTATTATATAAAAAATTGAATGTAACTATGTGTGCCTGATCATCACGGTCAAATTGCAAAGTCAAATGAAATTACTTTTGGTATATAGTTAGGCCTTAATCCAAACTGGGATGTTATATTGCTTTAATTATAATGCATAATATCCTAAGGAGATAGAGAGGATCCGAATTTTTGCGAAAAAAATTAGTATCTCGCAAACCGTTAAACTTACGGAGCTGAAATTCAGTGTATTAACTCTTTATTGAAAATAAACAGAATATGTCCTAGCATTTTTGAAAATTCTCCTTTATGTGTGTGTGGGGGAGGGGGCACTTTTTATATATGGAAAATTGGTAGTGAGTTGGTTTGTAAAAATAATCGAAAACGATCGATGTTATTTAAGAAAAAAAAATCAGAAACAAAAAATACAGTGCTTGGCTTCATATATCCATTGCTTTCTACTATAATAATTGCTGAAACTTATGTTTATTATATGAAGCGCTTACAGTACTGGGCAATCAACCCAAAAACTTGTGACTAAAATAGGTACAAAATTTGTAGTGTAAGCTTAATTACACGGAAATTTTAAGTTTGTATTGTACGCATAATTATATGGAAAACTTTACAATTTTTTTCCTTTACGTTGGTCTACTTACCTTGATTTGGAACTTTCAAATTTCATCCTTTTTTCCACTGAAAAGTATCGATAATTCAACAAGGAAATAATTATACTATGATAATTTAATTGAAATTCATCGTAATTTGGCACATGGCAAACAGCAGTGTGGTAATTGAAGGGGAAGAAGGAGGGAAATTCCCATTCACCTCTGAACACTTTCCAGAAACCTCGTTCCCTTTCGCTTTCTAGACGGGGTAGGGAACTTGGTAATGGCATCAAACCTTCATGTGTAATTACAAAAATTAAATTTATAAACAAATAAGAAATAATCAGTTTATCAGGCTTTAATTGATAATTTATTCACAAGATTCCCTGTCGAAGGCGTAATAGATGAAGTTTCTGTTCTCCATGAGTCGACATTGCCAACTGACATGGTCGATATGGAAAAGATGTTGTATGGTGATAGAGAGATTATACTTCTTGCTGAGTATTTCAAAACTGACTAAGAAAAATCGTTATCTGACTTAAGTCTAACAAGCAGATTGTCGATGAGGAGTTGCAGAAATCGGGTAGAAGTATTATCAATTTCCACGACAGAGTGCGAACGGGATTTCCTCTTATGAATTTACAGATGACTGATATTAGAAATAGACTAAGTGCTCAAACATTGTCTAACTTGTTGTTCATCAATGTTAATGGCCTACCGCTAGACAAGCTCAAAGTAGACGAGCTAGTTATTTCTTGGCTGAAGGATGGGCATCATTCCGCTGCGGATGATTTACCATGAAAAAGTTACCAACGGGAAATAAATCCGATTTCAGATTTGTTTTAAGGTGGAAAATTACGAGTTATAGAAAATGTATACTTGTATTACACTCTGTAAAGAAAAAATAGCGACACCTCAATTCTTAAACTAACTTACACAGAAAACCATAGTTGCAGCCCGTTAGAAGAGGAATAGAAGGAAATGAAGAGTGGGATAGTTCATTTGCGTTATCTGTGACACCTGTGGTGTAGGACATCGCTTGTCAATTGTTTGTGTATCACTAGTATTTTCGATAGATGGCACTGAGTGCGTCTCGTAAATTATTGTAGTAAGAATTCTGCATTGCATTTGTAATGTGTAGGCTGAGGTAAATAGCATTTTATGATTGTTCTTTGCTTTCTCATTGTTTGGACAGTGTGTCAAGTGGCAAAATTTTTGTTGTGCAGTGTTGTTTGTGTGTGATATTGTTGCTACATGTGGACTGTAAACAAATAAGATGGGTAAGAAATGTGAGTTGTGGCAAATCTCTAAAAGAATAGATGGAATTCTGAAAATCCATCATTCTACGGCAGGAAGAGTAATTCACAAGTGCAAACAGCATAACAAATCGTCCCTTCGTCAACAGTGTGAAAGAAAAAAGAAAGCATCACCCAGAGCAGATTGCTAAATGAAATCAATAGCACCGCAGATTTAATGAGTGATTTCCCAAAAAAATCGCTTTTGTAGTTTGACATGATCTTGGAACTGCAGTTACTTGTACAACTGTATTGTCTTGACTGTATGAAGAGGATATTACAAAGAAAAAACCGCGTAGAAAGTCGAAACTGACAAAACACAGAGGACTTCAACATGTAGTTTTGTGAGTCGATATACAACTTGGACTTATGACAACTGAAAGCATGTCGTTTTCTTCATTGAAAAGAAGTTTAGAATAGTGGGAAACGATAGTGGTGTGAAGTTGTGGATACGAACAAGCAAGGAACTTGACAAGGATTTTGTTTAAGAGATTCAAATATTCAGTTACTGAGTGATGATATGGGCATGGTTCACCGTTAAAGACGTCAGAACGACGGATATATGTGAAGGATCGTTTGATGCACGAAAATATCATCAAATTCTGGCACGTAAAGTTCTTACAACAGCTAAAGATGACTTTTCTGAAGAAGATATGGACTACTTCCTTTCCCAGGACGATAATGCTTCATGTCACCGAGCCAAAATTGTTAATACGTGGTTCAAGAATATGACTATTTAGAGACTCGTGTGGCCTACAAACTCACCCGACATGAATCCAGTTGAAAATTTGTGGATCAATATGAGTAGAAATTTCAATAGACAACTATCTCAAATAGAATGGAATTCAAGGAACAGATAATCCGGGTGTTATTCCGTGATATCGAGGTTGCATTTTGCAATAGCTTTGTTACCAATGCGGGAAGCCCATGGTGCACATACAAAATACTAGTTTGGTGTATCGTACTTCTCGATGTTTGCACACAATATGTCTTACCCTAAAGAAATTCCATTTCTTGTTTTCTGCTATTGTTGTTGATCTTTTTCAGTTTTATGAATTACTCTTCCTACAAACGATTTTGCTCAAAACACACATAGCTTCTTATATATGCATATAAATTCACCAAATTCATGTCAAAAGCCTGAAACTCTGGCGCAAGTATTAAGAATGAACTGCTCATTGGGAATATGCCTTGTAATATTATCAGGAATTCATGTAAAAATTCATATTGATTAAAGTATGTTGAGAAAACCATATTAGAGCAAGTGTCGCTATTTTTTCTTTACAGAGTGTAGTAATGGCTTATTTGTGTTATTCAACTTTGTACCTATTTTTTAGTAAGTCTCTTCTTTGCTTTAGGTCAACTACTTTGAATAAATATTCATAATAATTGCAATTATGCATATTTGTAACTTAAATTTAACGTGGTGTTTTAGTGATTACACAAATTACAATTATAAGCATACTTTAGGGTACCCGAGCACCTTTATAAACTATGAAAAACTGATTTTTCGTCTTTTGTGAGAAAAATACTGTGAACTGAGAAACCATAACCTTTTCCAAATTGTACAGGGGTATTTTCCTGCGAATAAAAGTTTCTTTTGGAATGCGTTTAGATATTAACACTTGCAAGAATACTCTCTTAGTACAAGTATCTTAGGCACACACTAATTTCCCCCCACCTCAAACTATTTCAATTTCCTCACTGACAAACACTTTACCATTTTATATCGTAAAGGTCAGATCCACCATTATTGTAACAGAGTGGTGCTTGAGCGATTGACTAGAAATTCAAACTCCGATTAGTGACAATTTCACAGTCTTGTTTTATTTCAAGTGTAAACTCTTTGTCAGTACAGAAGAGGCCGTGGATCGTGTTCACAGAGTTGATGACGATGGATTTTGGTTAGTCAGAATAGGTCACAGTGGATGAGAGTGGTTCATTGTGGGTGGTGGTTCACGGTGGGTCAGAGTGGGTCATGGTGGGTGGTGGGTCACGGTGGGTGGTGGGTCAGTGGGTCTTGGGTCAAGTTTTCATTGACCCACGCCAACTCTGGTGTGCATAGCCTTCCCGAAACAAAATCCTAAATACGCCACTGGTAGTAGCACTAACTATATCACAGAGACAGCTTGTGAGCTGAGTCACACAATTAAAAATTAAAGTTTTATCGATTCGAACTAACGGAAGAAAAGAGACAGTGTATGTCTTGTACAGAACAACTAATTCATCACGTAAGTTCACTCTTAGTTTAAAACAACAAAACTAACCGCCTTGCCATACCATTAACTATCCAGGATCAGAATTCAGACACAATTTATAAAAATAATAAAAATACCAATTCTTTTATAAATAAGTTGAGACGCCTTTGTAAAGGGAAGTCAAGTAATTGGTCTCTCTATTTCTTCTTTCTGTGAACAGCATTTCTTAAATTCGCCCTTCGTATGGATACAGACCATCTAAACATTATCGCAGGACGCGGGCTAGCCACGCAAAAATCCACACCAATTCTTCTTTCCGGGTATTTGTTCCCGTTTAATCAAGTCATATTTAACCCTTTCACTGTGGGAGGCGACGGAAAAAAAATTCCCTAACCTGCGAATGTCGATTATAGTCGACGTGTTAAAATTTGTCTGTATCTTGGTGGTGTCGATTGTAGTCGCCAAAGGTTTTCTGTGTGATTTCTATTGTTTATCGAAAACAATAGAACACAAACAAAAATGAACGGTACAACTTTGGCGACTACTCTCGACAAAGCCAAGATACGGACAAACAAATTTTAACACGTCGACTATAGTCGACATTCGCATGTTAAGGAAATTTGGTTCTGTCGACAAAAGTCGACTTCCTCTGTGAAAGGATTAAAAGAAAATTCTTTTTCTAGATTAAAATCTATTTATACAGGGTAGGATTCAGAAGTAATGAGCCTCACTTTATACTGACGCGTGCGCACCTTGCAGCGCGCTCCGCTTGACAGCGACGGTGGTGGTGGGTGCTGGCTTCACAGCGCAACGCGAGTCAGTTGGCTCCCAGCTTTCGGAGCGGTAGCATCGGCCTTAACAGTAGCCCCTATACGGTGCAGCGCGATATGACACAGCGATATGGAAAGTTTGTTAGAGCAACGCTATGCGATCAAATTTTGCTTCTGGTGAGGCAAGTCTCCTTCCGAAACATTCGCCATTCTTCAACAGGCGTTTGGGACTGAGTGTCTGTCCTATTCTCAAGTTAAAAAGTGGCACAATGCTTTTCGTGAAGGCCGGGAAGAGGTGACTGACGAACCCTGGTCTGGACGCCATCTGTCCCGCCCGGACAGACCGTGAACGCTGCTTACTACCAGGAAGTCCTGAAAAGGCTAGAAGAAAGAAAGCGTCGCGCGCGAGCGCAGGGACATCAAGAACAGCTGGAAGATTCACCACGATAACGCCTTCATCATCACCGACTACCTGGTCCGAGTCAACGTTCCTGTGTACCCCAGCCTCACTACAGTCCGGACTTGCCGTCTCCTGACTTCTTGTTTCCGCGCTTAAAATCAGCGCTGAAAGTAAAACGTTTCGACTCCATCGAGGACATCAAAGCATATGTCAAGGCAGCCCTTGCAGCCATCCCGGAACAGGCCTTCGGGGAAGCCTATGAGTCATGGAAAAGCCGCCTACAGAAGTGCATTGATGCAGGAGGTGCCTATTTTGAAGACTATTAATCAGTTGTACAGATCAGCTCAATAAATCTGTCTTTTTGAACGAAAGCTCATTACTTTTGAATCCTACTCTGTAGCAATATAAAAGTACTTTCAGAGATGTATGTACGCGGCGTGTTAGGTGCTAGATATCTCTAGATGAACCCCGTGCTCCCCAATTATGTTTCTAGACTGAACTCCTGTGTGAAATTATTGATTGATTGATGGGGAAGTCAGCCCCAAGGTTATTTTTGTTGCTACCATGTAAAGGCCTATAGACAACACACCCTTCTTACAAAACGAACTCGTCAAATAAAAAACAATAATCGAAAATTATACTCCAAAATATTGTAAATTCAATACAAGCTTAATGAAATTCTACCAAATGTAAAACAAAGGTCACTGACGGATCTAGAAGGTAAAATTGAGGGGTGCGGGCGTTAGCCAGAACACAGACTATAATAGATACGTATATCATAAGTTTATAATTTTTGATGGATCCTGTAGAAGTATCTAAATTTAACTCTCTCCCAATGGATATTATGGCTAGGTTGGATGTTAACGTCGTGGAGTTCAAGTATTGTTCCACACATTGCTTAACAGAAGAACTGCAACTGAAACTATATCTAATGTTTCAAAAATTTTACAATAAGATTAAAGGCAACGCTTACCATAAACTTTCAAAAATATATAAATAATAGCTTCATTTTTTTTTGTCGCTCAAAAACTGGGAGGCTCTAGGCCCCCCGGCCCCAGGGTACGTCCGCCACTGATAGATGTCATGAAAAAGCTGAAAGGAAATAATAAATGAAAAGTTTCACTGTATATGGAAATTATGATTCTGCTATTTTGGAAAATCATATAAATGGGAATAAAATGGAATAATCTGGTAATCCAGAATTTTATACGGGTCCTTCGAACTTGAAGTGTTTCTTTGTTTCAATAGCTCTTCAGAAATTGGAAAACAAGAAAAAATATACATTTCAGTTTTTCTGCCTTAGAATAAAACAAATTGCCTCCAATTCGTGACGTAAAGGCAAGGCGTGCCTCAGTACCACACCCACACACCTAACTGTACAAGTCACAAAAGATATCACACGTGCAACCAATCAGTCATGATTTGGGAACGACATCACTTTTTTGAAATCAAACAACACTGCAATTCTTCAATCTTTTCAGAATCATTACATTTCACTTGTTGGGCTGTCAGAATAATAGTTTCCAGATCGTTATGTATGTCTTCAGTGTAATGACATTCTGACGACAAATAGATTCTATCAGCATCCAATAATGTGAAGACCAGCCGACATTAAATATCAGCAGACATCAAAATTTTCTTCTTCCAACGTTAGGCTTTCACGACAGATACAAGTTGTATAAGCTGCTAATGTCAAAAATTACATAAAGGTCATTTATAGCTGAAGGGAAGAATTAGGAAAACTTATACGAGTTGTATATACATCAGTGTTACTTGTACATACGAAGTATAATAAAATATTGAGAGATTGACGTGTGCGTGACACAAACTGCTCGTTAAATCTGTCTCACTTAAGGGGAAATTACTGGCTGTGAAAAATGAAGCGAATTTTGATTTGCTCATAGCGAACTAAATCTCCGGTTTTGACTTGAAGAGATGGATGACTATTTTTCTAAAACGATTATGTAAACACAAGTCAGACAGTGAAGAACAATGCTGGCATTCATCGAGTGCTCTAACATACCTTTAAACAATGAATCATCGAAATCCTCACCAGTTTTTGCATCTCCCTTCTTGTTCTTACTCGTAAACAGTCAGAAATGGAATCAACTGTTATTTTCTCCAAGAATGTTTAACTTAATGATCGTACTTACAATGATTTCATATAATTTCTTCAACAAACATTCTTTTTAAGATATTAATGTGTGTGTCTTTCGTAAACGGCATCATTAATAACTAACTTCAACGTAAAATAATGATTTCTGCATATTTATTTGTATATACCTAGGTCAGTGTCAATAAACACACTATAAATGTCTGCAGAAAAAATTTAAAAAACTACTTTTCTGTCCCTAAAATATGAAATAGTCATTTTTCTATAAATAAATTCATATCGACTGAGCGAATATTTCTGAACAGCCTATTAATACAATGTTAACGTCCATACAGTTTATGAAATTATAACTTCAATTTGTTGCTGAAATGGTAATAAAACTGATTTCAAATGCTATGCATAGTTTGGTCCAAAACATTTACACCAATATTAAGTTTATATCTTAATGTTTTATAATTAAAATGACTAGACTTCAATTTAGACAATATACTCTAGATTCAGATACAGTGAGTCGCTATTCTTAAAATTTAGCGTAAGGCACAAAATTGTAATCCTTTGGAAGGAATATCGCAAAATGGCGGAAGAATTTAACCTTCGACACCCTCATCATCGACCTATTTGTGTTACTGTCATCGGGAAATTAATTACCGAGTTTAAAGAAACAGGCAGTGTGTTGGACAAACTCCGATCTGGACGACCAAAGACTTCAGACGAAACGAAAGAGGCTGTCTTCGCTAAGGTTTACGCTAGCCCAAAGAAATAGCTTTGCCGGACATCCACGGAGTTGGGTGTTCCAAGGTCAACAAATCCACAAAATCCTGGCCGAGGAGAAGTTTCATCAGTACAGGTTACAGATATTGCATCATTTAAATGAAGATGACCATGATAGACAAATAGAGATGTGTGAACGGTTTGCAGATAAATTGGATGAAAATATCAATTTTACTAAAGACTGTATATTGTTCAGTGATGAAGCTGTGTTTTATGGCAATGGTGAAGTGAACAGACAAAATCTTCGATACTGGTCTGAAGGCAATCCACATTGGATGAGTCCATCTAAACAGCAGGGCTGCCAAACAGTGATGGTATGGTGTGGTTTGCGGAAAGCTCATGTCCTAGGACATTTCTTCTTTGATGAACATGTAACGAGTGAGACTTATCTGAACATGCTGAGAGAGAAATTCATGCCTCAAATTGAGCGTTTGGGTGAGAGACTTCCAGACTGATTTCAGCAGGATGGGGCCCCTGCCCATTTTGCTGTAGCTGTTAGTGATTGGTTGAATGACAATTTTCCTCACTGGATTGAGAGATGTAGTCATCTGGAGTGGCTCCCTTTCTCGCCAGATCTTTCTAACCTTGATTCTTTTTCTGGGGTATGCTGAAAGAGAAAGTTCACTCGATGAAGATTAGAAATTTAAATCACCTGACAGAACCACCTGAAATTTAAACCACCAGACAGTGTGCTGAAATCGACGGCAATTCAGACCTATTCCATGGAGTTCACCTCAATCTTGCAAAGTGCATTAAATCTTTAACTTTTACGTCCCACGATTATGCCGGTTAGGCTAAAGGAGACGGTGATTATGAGAGATGAGTGAAATGGTGGAATGAAAAAAGTGGGAGGAAACGGGAGAACCCCGAGAAAACCCACGAGCGCGGTGTTTGTTCACCACAAAATTCACACGGCGCGAGCTGGGATCGAACCAGGGACCCCAAGCACCGGAGGTGAACGCTCTACCACTGAGCCACCGCGCCCCTGAAATCAAACAATGATACCGTGTGCTACTTAGTGGTTCATATCTTTTTTATACAGTACATAAATTACGGTAATAATTTAAAAATACTTATCCAGCAGGATAAAAACACTAACTGGATCAGATGGGCAACAAATGATACATTTTAACGGCCTAAAATTCGTATATTTGAAAGAACTAGTGTTTGAACGCGAAGAATGGCAGGTATCAAGCAAACTGCAATGAAAACCACTGAAGGTAAAGCTCCTAGAAAGCAGCTTGTTACTAAATCTGCAAGAAAGAGAGCTCCTGCTACTGATGGAGTTAAAAAGCTCCCTCGTTACAGGTCTGGTACTGTGGCTCCGCGAGAAATTTATCATTACCAGAAGAGCACAGAATTACTTACCCAAAAGCTTCCCTTCCAACGACTTGTTCGTGAAATTGCACAATATTTCAAGACAAAATTTCGCTTCCAAAGCTCAGCTGTCATGGCTTCACAGAAGGAAAGTGAAGCTTATCTTGTATGTCTTTCTGAAGATACTAACCTGTGCGCTATTCATGCAAAGAGGATCACAATGAAAATGAAATGAAATCTTAACGTCCCACAGTTGTGCCGAGAGTAATAAGAAAATGAAATGAAATCTTTAAGTTTTACGTCCCACAGTTGCGCCGGTTAGGGTAAAGAAGACAGTGATTATGAGAAATGAATGAAATGGTTGAATGAAGAAAGTGGGAGGAAACGGGAGAACCCCGAGAAAACCCACGAGCACGGTGTTTATCCACCACAAAGTTCACTTGGCGCGAGCTGGGATCAAACCAGGGACCCCAAGCACCGGAGGTGAACGCTCAACCACTGAGCCACCACGCCCTCCAAGCGCTGGATATGTGAGGGCATTTCCTAGTATGTGTGCATAACGTAATAAGAATGGCAATTCTATGTTCTTTGTCTGTTTTCGTGAATTCCGCTGAAGAACATTTTGCGAACTTAACTCAGTACGGCTGCTGGAAATACAACGAGCTAAAAAGTTTGACATGACTTGCTTGGAAAAACAAAAATGAAGAAGATGAAAAGAATAGTTAAGAGTCTACAGATGGGTAAGAATGAGGAAACAATTAAGAGCACGGCATTAACAACAGAGGATTCGGAGCAGTGATGTCAATCTTTAATGTTATAAAATCTAGGCAGAAATCCCCATTTTACTCTTGAATTTGCCAAACTATCCAATGGCGCAGACTTCGCAAAATTTATATGAGTGCAAATCAATGGCGGGTCGTGTTATGTGTTTCAAGGGAGTCTCGATATTTTTTGATTGATTTCGTTTTAGTAAAAATACTTTATGAACACTGTCATAAAAAGCTGTGCTCGATTCTATTCACAATATAGTTCCATTTTTATCGTCAAGACTGCCTTTGACTAGGCCAGAGACAGGCAAGGAAGGGGGTGAGTGTGTTGCTTGGTTGCTCTGCACAAACACATTTGAAACAAACAATTATTTTTTGGAGGTTGAAATTTTAACTTCCATCTCAATGTTTTAATTGCTTCTTGATAATGGCAAGTGAGAAATGTTTATTTCTATTAAACTAAAAATCTTGTGGGTACTGGAGCCCCGGAGCACCCAAGTAGTCGGCGCGCATACTTATAACAAAATTTTTTGAACTTGCAAAACATGAACAGTGAAATTATTGTATATCAGTCACATTCTTCAATATGAGTAACTTATTCAAAAATTCCGATCGTCTACGTTTGTTAAACAGTTTATGAACAAGTATTTTCCTTAATTGAAATATATAAGAAAATGCTAATGAAAATAAGTACATTTTGTTGAGAGTTTACGCTTTAGTACCATAATTTTCTTCTGAATCTAATAAAACTAAATAAACTTCAATCTTCAGTCATTTCGTAAAGAGCGATTTAGAAGTTGGACGACTCTTCCTTTATTTTCTTCCATTAATTCTGTTCCTTCTTTCATTTCTTCTATTTTAAATACCAGAGTGCAATAAGGGGTTATTTGGATAAGGGCGTATCGACCTATTTCCGGTAAAATTATATATATATATATATATATATATATATATATATATATATATATATATATATATATATATATATATATATATATATATATATATACTCTGCAAGGTAGAGCATGTCAGTATGTGTCTAGGTACTATTAAAGTAATATCTCTGCTCCGTAGCGAACGCCTGTCTCCAAAAATAGTGTGTGAATACGCTG
Source organism: Thermobia domestica (assembly GCF_964235325.1). Classification (NCBI taxonomy): domain Eukaryota; kingdom Metazoa; phylum Arthropoda; class Insecta; order Zygentoma; family Lepismatidae; genus Thermobia; species Thermobia domestica. The sequence goes on from NC_137469.1 coordinate 155,966,796, forward strand.
GTTAAATGGATAAAGGCGTTTGTTTTTCTGCGCTTTTGAAAAATTGAAAAATGAAATGAAATCTTTAAGTTTTACGTCCAACGGTTATGCCGGTTAGGCTAAAGGAGACAGTGATGATGAGAAATGAATAAAATGGTGGAATGAAGAAAGTGGGAGGAAACGGAAGAACCCCGAGAAAACCCACGAGCATGGTGTTTGTCCAACATAAAGTCCACACGGCGCGAGCTGGGATCGAACCAGGGACCCGAAGTACCGGAGGTGAACACTTTACCACTGAGCTCCTCCTGAAAAATTGAAGAATTGCTAGTTACGCCCTTATCCAAATTTACTCTCGTTCTTGGTACTTGTTTTTTGAGATTCAGAAGAAGGAGTATAAATCACTTTAACAATAACATTAATTTTGTAGAAACAAAATATGTCAATTGGTACTAATTTGAAGTTTGTTGAACATTCAGTTGTCTAATACTCACACATAGACAAATTTGTTGGCGTCAATGGAACAGATATATGAAAAATCCCATAAATGTTCCCAATTTTTAGGAAAAATTCTCTTTATCCCAATTCGAAAAACTATTGTTAAAAATCTCACAATATGGGATTTCCCCACGGGTTGGTATCACTGTTCCGGAGCTCGATAAATAGAAAAGTAATCAGTGCCACTTTAAGAACATTTATTCTTTTTTTGAATAAACGGAAAACATTTTAAATAACAATATGATCACAGTATCTGGTTTACAGTATCTCCTTGTCCGATGGAAGCAAGATATTGTATATGATTATTGCCAAAACTCTAACATAGAAATTAGTATACCGAGAAAAAATTGTATGTGGCGTACGTAAAATCACATGTTACATTTGTAAATCTTGTAGTTTTTGAACTTAACGTACAGCAAACGTATAATCGAAAACGCATGTTTTATAGTACTTTCTATGTAAGTGTTCCATCTGTACGTATTTTCCGTATGAAACAATATAGGCACTCAGGATCTCACATACAAATGGACGTTTACGTCTATAACATACAGCTGACAAAGGTAACATACATATACTTATATAATATAAAGAAGACTGTTAGATATCAGACATCCTGCAACGGCATGATGTACCGGTAACATCTAAGGGCAGTGCCTATGTAGCATACGGATAGCGTATACTCCGTACTAATTTCTGTAGTTAGCAAGGGAATTCAGTATATTTGTACAATATACCGCTGTCTGGAGAACGTATTTTTCTCAGTGTATATGCTTGCTCTGGTCATTTTTTCTTTTTCTTTCTTTCTTTTCAATTAAACATAGTTTTGAGCTACAATGAGCAATACTCAAAGAATAATTTTATTCTCCTTATTAATTTATCTATTCATATATGACTTATATGACTGGGATATATATATATATATATATATATATATATATATATATATATATATATATATATATATATATATATATATATATATATATTGAGAGAAATCCGTTATATGTAATATATGTAATATACGGAATCCACAATTTTACTACGGAAATCTGTACGGAGCATACGTTATCCGTATTCTATATACCAGTACGTACTTCCTTTTTACACGCTTAAATGTTACATCATGCTACTGCAGGATGTGAGACATCTAACAGTCTTTCGTTTATTACATACGTTTACAAATGTTACACACGTCAGCTACATGTTATATACGTCCACATGTATGTGAGATCCTGATCGCCTATATATATTTATTTGTTTCATAAGGAAAGCACGTATAGATGGAACACATACGAAAAAGTATTATAAGATATAGGTTTTCAGTTATAAATCTGCTGTAGGATATCTATAGTCGTACGGTAAGTCCAAAAACTACAGGATTTATGTATGTAACCTACATTTTTACGTATGCTACATACCTTTTTTCTCTCTCTGTGTTTTTGAATGAATAAAACTTTATTTTTCTGGGAGGTGGATTTTTTTTTTTTTTTTTAGAAAGCAATAAAATCATATACAAACAATCCAGTTTGTCATAATATTCTGATCTTGATTAGACCCCTTCTTCTTCTCTGGGTGCAGCCTTGTGTACTTACCTCGATTTTACATTATTCTTATTTTTGTTTTCGATAGGTATCATACATAGAATGGAGAAATCATTCGTGCTGCCTTATGGAATACCACCTATACTCTGGTGGTCACTTTCGGAGAAGTTGGGATCAAAGAGCATCATACCATAAGCGTGCTTCCTTCGGTCATGTGGATACGTTTTCACGGCTTTAAATTACAAACACACAGATGTCAAGAGATTGCGTCGGCTTTATCTCTCGATAATAAATTATAATCCTAATATCGTCTATTTAAACTTGGACTAGAGTGAAATGCTGAAAAAAATCGTTAGTGAATTCACAGGAGAATAAATTATCCTTCATCGTCTCTTAGATCGTATTTTGTTAACAATAAAATCGTGTTTTCTTTTTTTATTTTCTTTAGAACAGAAAACAAAGAAAAAAAAAGGATAGAAAAAGCATGAAGGTGAATGTGTCATAGTCGACCTTGTAGTCTGAACGGAGTCTCACATTTGTTGCCCTCATTTTTTTTTTAAGCTGCAGAGATTTGGAAACATGCAATCACCGTTCGTTGACGCTCGAGTTTGTAATTGGTAGCTACAGAGGATAAACATGTATTGCGCGCGCAACACATTCATAAAACATACTGAGTGGAGAGCCTTTTAACACACGTCATCTCAGTGCAAGAAATCAAAGACAAGATGAAAGAAAGGAGGAGGGGAATACATGGTTTCAGTGTATTATCCCGAGAGGAACTTACTGCTTTTTGTAGAAGTAAACTTCATTAACAGACAATAAAATAAATGTATGGATTTATACCACTTTTTGTGAATCCAATGATATAGGAAGAAGCATTTTCTTAACCTTTCAACCATAGTTTTCCTTTCTGTTGACATTTCTGAAGTACTCCTGTTTTTATTGTCCGAGCTAATGCACTGAAATATGTCTAACAAAGTTCCACAGTACCAGGATAGCCCAAAAATGTAGGGAGGGGGCAGGTAGAAGTTAGGAGGCGACCCAACCATATTATAGTTCATTTGCAAGCCTACTGTGAAAATTTTGGGGGGGTCGGCTCCCCTAGCCCCCCTGGATATGTGCCTGCACAGTACCCACCACGTATCTCCGTTATATACAGTTCTCCGCCTAAAGTGAATTGAAGATACTGTTTACAGTGAACACTTCAAATGAAGATGAGTCACGTGACACAAAGGACTAGCAGAGCACGGCTGGAATAGAATCAAGAATAAATGATCCAGACACTCCGATTTTTGGCTATTAGTAAAATAAGAAATTATATATACTGTGTGTGTTTCCGTCTGATCTATCACGCAATAACTATTGAAACAATTAAAATGATACTTCGCACGATTAAAATGCAAGCATATCCTAAGGAAGAGCAGGGGTTCATAATTTATGCGAAGAATTGGATTGTGATATGTAAAACTAATCGTAAATGACCAATATATCCAATTCACAGTTTTCAGGATTGCTGAGATGAATGTAACACTTTCCATGCCACTCCTTAGACTAGATGAGGATAGAGTGAAGGGAAACTCGGGGGCGGAACATATATCACTGTTGTTTGAGAATTTTGAAAAGCAACGGTCTTTGAATGCTTTATATTATAACGCAATGAAACCCTTATATTCAAATAGGCCGCTGAAGAATTTTCGATTTCAATTATCGTCTATAGACTCAGTTTGGAGTAGTCCAGCGAAGAGTGAAAGTGTATAATAGGATTCCCTATCTAAATTTCTGCACCTCTATGTATCTATTTTTAGAAGTTACTTCAGAAGTCAGCCACGGATCGGAAGGGAAGAGTTCTCGCTTTTGCAAAAGGCATAACTCACCGGGCTTGTCTCAGTAAACCCTCATGTTTTTCCCCTCTTAAAAAAATGAATTGTAATATAAAGGAGATTATTAAATATCAACAAAATAAAAACAGTGTAAAAACATTCCTAGTTACAGAAATAAAATGTATATATGACTGTGCTTAAATAAGAATTAATGTATTTTCGTACATTTAGTGTTTTCAAACGGTTTCTCTTGTCTTTACCCTTTCATAGCACCTCATACTCACACGCACATACATAAACATAGACATTCAAGAATTTGGAGGACGAGGAAGAGAGCATAGTAGCAGTGGCTCAGAGATAGTTACAATTACAGTTTCTGAAGTTTGTCTACAAGTCAATATCTTTTTTAAAGTGGGAAAACGTTAATCAAGACAAAATGGATCAGAAGATTTACTTGATAAGTGTATAAATCCTAATTAGCCTACTCAAACGGAACTATGATAATCTGTAATTCTTATCTCTTGTTCGGTTCGTGATAATAGAACTTTTCGTATCCGTAACGTACCCATGCTCCACTGCAAAGGTCAGGGGCAATACAAAGAAAAAAATAATTCAAAATTATATTTTCATGAAAGTGATAAAGGAGTTTATTCACAGTTCCATTGTCAAGGGAACAAGAAGTCAAACATTAACCAATAATAGGTATAATAGGAAGTACTCATCAAGCCCTGGCCCTAAAGCCTCAGGAAGTTGGTCAAAAGGGGGATCATTGGTGATTTAGAGAAATTGCGAGGCTTTAGGACTGAAGTCAATATAGGAATAAGATCAGTATAAAACCGCATGTTGCATATGTGAGAAGTATCCATAGAGGATAGCGCAGAGCTCAGATACCGGCATAGGTAATAGGTCGAAGATATTTTCAAAAATCCATATCTGGAAAGAAAACTAAGGTAAAAGAAAGAAAACGTATGTCTACTATAGAACTTTTAAAAGCTTGCATTAACATGCAATTTGTATGAAGGAAACTTCATGAACAGGGTGAAAACAGTGAGAGGTTATTTTTCACTAGAGATTCCATTTTGACTAATTGAGAAGCTTACTCAATTAGAAAGCAGTTTGTTTACATTTATTTGAGAAGGTTAATAAGGTTCAAGTTTCTTTAACACTAACCAAGTCTTCGTTTAATAGCTTTGTTGTGTGTGTGTGTTTTTTTTTTTTTTTTTCACGCGTTTTTACATTTCAAGCCATTCTGGTCCAGTAAGCATTTTGATAGTGACACACAATTCAGACGGCTGTCATACACTGGTTCCACTTCCAGGCGGCTGACTTTAACATCACCGGAATAGAGACGTTCATCCCACGGTATGACAAGTGTGAATTCAGATTGTGAATATCTTGAAAAGTAGTGTCACCTAAGCTGTATATATGGCAATAAATGCTCCAAAGTCTTCATGTATGTTAACCGGCCTAAGTAAAACTACTGTTAGACGCGGTTCATAATATTACATCATAATATTGCAATGCAGGCGTTTCACAGTTCTGAAACAAGATCCAAAACAACGAGCTACTTTAAAAATAATTTAAATAAATACGTAGATGATTTGTAATACACTGAAAAAAGCAACAGAATCACAGCGTATTACACTTTTACAGAAATATAGAATTAAATCTTCAGATTCAAGTCCCGTAATTCTGTCCTTTTATACTTGCAAAGTTTGTTCGCATGACATTTGGATAAAGACTACATGTCTTACGTATCAGAGCATTTTTGCTTACGAAGCATTTCAGATTAACCAAATAAAGGCAAACGCTGTTGAAGGTTCTCCCCACTGGTCTAGTGGCTAGCGCGTACGCGTCTTTGGCGCACAGCATTGAATGCATTGCGTTGGTTCGGAATTAGTGTTGCTCAGGGGACGAGAGAAGAAATAAGGCTTTCTCGTCTCGTTCACGTAAATTTTGTAGAAGTCTCGTCTCGTTTCGATTATCGATTGTCGACCTAGTTTTTCTCATCTCAATTCTCGGAAACCTTTTCCTTAATTTCATCTACACGTCATCAGATTCCTTCCGCGTCACTAGAGGACCATTAAGGGTATGATGTAACAACATTAATATATACCAGGGATGCAAATAAGCAACAAAATTTTACTCGCCCAAGAAAAAAGGCTACTAGCCCACATCCCAGTCTTTACAGTTTGAAATAAATAATAGGAACTCGCCCGCCCCGGGCGAGTGGTTATTTGCATTGCTGATGTATATTACATATTATTGGAGTATACAGGGTTGTCCAAAAGTAGGTATACAGTACCGTACTGATCAGCTCATTGCATTTTATATCGTTTCTTATTGTTCTCCATCAAGTAGACATTGATCTTTATTATTTGTTCTTCATGTGCTTTTATTTACATCTAAAGTTCAGAAGAGCCGAAGCAAACAAACCTATAAACTAGAATGTTATACTTGATCAATGCAGGAGTGTATACTTACTTTTGGGTCACCCTGTATTGTGCAATGAATTGCTTATCTTTAAACGCTGATAAATACTCTTCATTATGATCGTACAGCCACTTTAACAACTTCTAGTTTTTATACTGTGAAACATGAAACACCAAAACAGTGTTTGAGATTTACGATTTGGGTAAACTAGTGTTTCCTACTAAAACTAGTGTAAGTAGCCTTACACTAAGGAAACATGGATTATAAATACGAGTGAATGGCAATAGAAGAATGATGAAACAAGAAAATGGAAAAAGAGAATAACAGAACCTCAAAAAATCTCGCGGGCACTATGTTGTCCACCACAAGCTCACATAACCTGAGATGGAACCAGGATCCTTCGCAGTAGAAGTCCGCATTTTTACAGAGAAGTGGCGTTCGAGATTATATTTTAATGCTGAAGGATGAATTTTCGATGTTACGTATCTCCAACTTTCAACTTACTAATCCTTCTGTAACACCTTGCATTTTTATTTCACTTCACGTAATGAAGTCAAAATTCCTTAGAACAGATCACAAACATATTTATAACCCCCGAAGGAATGAATACAAGCATGAGCTAAATAGATTCCAGTGAGAACGTGAAACAAACCATCGTTAATAGGGCAAAAGAAAGATGATGAAAGCCATCACTCACTCATTCATTAGAAAGGAATGTAAACGCAAATTGCAGCTGTTGCTGTTAGGTCAATGCTAAAACGAAGGTGGCAGAACTGTAAATGCATCCATGTTGCACCAAGAAAAAAATTACCAATAAACTGCATCAGTAAGTCATATTTCAAACCAATTAAAATGGATATGACGTCATTTCCTATAACGCAGGTGTATATAGAAGTGTTAAAAATAAAGAGAGAAAATAAAAATACATATTTCTTTACGCCCTGATATTCATTGAGGTTAGTGATAGTTGTTTTAAGCAAGTTCTGTACTTGCTAAAAAGTATTTTCAAAATCAATATCTTTATTTAATCATAACATATTGAGATAGTTGATAAGCTGCTAGCGTTTAAAATTCGAACAACACATTTCGAAGTTCACTACCAAGAGAATGTTTCTTTGCTGAAGTTTAGCGTCTCTTATCAGCACTGAGGCTATGTGAAACGTGGACCTACAGTTTAAGCTGGGATTTCAACCATCGTAATGTGTTCAATGCTCTCCCAGTGGGAATCGAACCTGGAATCACATGCACCAAAGTAGTGTTGTTCACGAGAAGAGACGATATATAGTGAATATCATCATCCTTCACAATCAGTGAAGGAACATCAATTATATTTGTAGCCAGAGTACTCTATAATATACAGATTGTCAGGGAATTATTCGTTCTCCATTAGAATTAAAGGCATCTGTTTTACGAATCAGCTTGCGACTTAGAAGGCATAAATATTGGAAGCTATTTCAGAGCTCTCTTATTCTTGGTTTGTTCGATTCGAGTTTAATGTCCCTTTCAGCACTGATACTATATGACACGTAGAAATAGACCTTCAGCTTAACGTGGGATCCGTACAACATAAGCTCCCACCGAAAATCCAGGTCTTCCGCTCCAAAGGTACATTCACTAATCATATACCGACGAGCGAGCTCATTTTGTGTGCGTGTGTCGGGCCACTGCACTGAAAGATAACTGCAAGGTTTAACAAAGTATTACCTGTGAGAATAACAAAAAAAGCTAAAGAAACAAATAAGGGTTGTTGAAGTATAAGATAGCGAGCCTGTAAAACTTCTCTTGTTCAATATGAGAGACGCCACTGAGTACAAACAATGTACTGTTCAATCTTCTTGTATAGTCTGCGTTAGAAACCGCGATATTACTTCTTACTGAAAGATAAATAAACATGAAATTATATATAAAAGAATTCAATACACGATACTTTGATTAAGTAATGTGCCATCCAGGGTCGTAACTTGTGGCGGCATCGGGCATCTGCCTCCCCTCTCAGGGAAACTCCCAGTCGTTCGCGGGGGGCTCATTTTAAGACAAAATTTTCTTACTCCATATACGATACGAACATGAATTTATAAATGAAGCATTAAACAGGTTCACTACATTACATAAACAAAACAGCACACAAAATGTAAACAAAAATGAGTCGTGGACCCATTTCAGTATATAAAAAAAAAAAAAAAAAAGTAAAATCATCCCAGGCCAGAGCCTCATCTATGTTCAAAACTTTATGAAGACCGGCCGAGTAGTTCAAGAGTTATTAAGTCTTGGACTTCCATTTTTTATATACAGATTGGTTTTTAAAATCAAGCAAGTGTAGACGCGATGTAGTGGACGTTCAATGAAGTGTGTCGTCAGTTAAAAAAGGTTGGGAACCAACTCACTAAAAAATTTTGCTGCAATGCTTTGGAATTGATATTATGTCGACTACTGCCGGAACCTAGGTCTCTCCGAATCTGTCTAGGTTAACTGGGTCAGGTGACATTTTGTCAGACTCTATGCGTCTAAGTAGATCCTGACCCAAGTGATCAAGGTGACCAAAATGTTCACTGCTTGATACAACACAATGTTATAAAGCTAACCAAGAAAGTTCTGTCGCTCCTGAACATCGATATCTCACATTAGAAGTACCTGGAAGATCAAAAATAATTATCATCAGAATCGACGACCTTCTGCAAGGGTATGGACTCCATCGCGGTAGAACTTGGTGGGCCGTGAAGCGAAGAAGGTATCGAGTGCATTTCGCACCTCTACTAGGGATTTGAACTAGCTTGGAACAGTGATTGTCCAAGGAATGGAACAGGTGATAATCAGACGGTGCAATGTCCGGGGAGTATGGCGGATGCAATAGTTTCCCATTCAAGGCGTAGAAGTGTGTCCCTTGTCATCCTAACCACGTGAGGCTTAGCGTTGTCCTGTAACAGGAGAACCTCTTTGCGATTCAGAAGAGCTGGCTCCAGATTTGAGTTTTTCTTAAACACGGTTCAAGTACTGACAATACACGGTTGTATTGATGCTCTGACCATCTGGTAGCAGTTCCCGATGCACGATGGCGCGAGCAGTCCACCAAATACACATGACCACCTTCTTCTGGTGCAGTGGTGGTTTTGCCTGTTTTGGAATCAGTTCATGAGATGCTTATCAATAATGACGGCACCGTGAAGTTTCGTACAGGACCCACTTCTCAATACATGTCAACACCCTGTCTAGAAATGACTCCTTTCTCAAACGAGACAGCAAAGAAACACAGGTGTCTGCTCGCGTTGCCTTCTGGCCCGGAGTCAAATCATATGGGACCAATCGACCCAACTTGTAGTACTTCCCAAGTTGATGGAGGTGCTGCCGAATGGTTTCTCCACTCACACTGAATTGGAGTCCCACCTCCTCACATGTCTGACCACTGTTCGCCTCAATTGCTGCCTGAAGATCTTCATTTTGTACATGTGTTGGTCTTCCGGCACGTGGTGTGTCTTGGAGTGTTTCATCGCCGTCCTTAAACTTGTTAAGCTACCGCTGCACAGTGCGCATACTCACGAAATTCTCACCAAAGGCCTGGCATACCTCCCACCCGTTGCAGCGGCGTTTGACCCCAGTGTGAACTCGAACAGCATACACGCCATTACGACGATCTGTGGAGTTCCGTTGTTCACTCTGTCCTTACGCAAGTCCACGGTGTAACTGAACTGCCACAACCAAGTACTATGTTGGATATACCCACATCAACAACTGACCTTCGCCTTATCTGGATTCGCGTTCAACTCATGGTGTGAGGGCCAATTGAACACAGACATCCATAAAAAAGCGACAGAACTTTCTTGGTTACCGGTACCTTTATATTTTACGATTAGGGCACATTGGGATTTTAATTCATTTTAAAACAGTCACAAAATTGGTTGTATGTATGCGCTTTTCCTTTCTTTCTCGACGGAAATGGCTAAATTTGTATAGCGTTACCCAAATCTATGAAGCACATGCGCTTCAGTTAATGAAAATCGAAAGAAACGGAAAATATTAAGAAAGGGAGAGAAAAGTTACAGAAAAAAAAATGTTTTATAACCTCGGAGTCGCAACAGCTTCTCTTCCATAGTATAATGATGTTGTTTCGAGAAATATGCAGTGACGGATCTAGACAATAGCCGGTCGGAACTAGGCTTACGGTTTTTTTTTTTCGTTGCAAAAATAATTTAAGCTAGTATTTATATATTTTTGAGAGTTTGTAGTAAACTCATAATATACTTATCATAGTCTGGGTTCTGGTTGGCCCCCCACCTTTTACCTTGCAGATCAGTCCCAGGAAGTATATATATCATTAAACTTCTACGACTTAGACTGGTAATCAGTAAAACTTCCCTCTTAATTGAAGAAAAACTAATTCACCAGGAAGGTTACCAAAAGTGAGTGCTCTCCTATGAGCCTGTAATTATTATAATATACAATATACTATATTGCATATTATAATATATAATATTATAATATGTATTTTAATAAAATATAATAATATAATATTATAATATACAATATACTATATAGTATATTATAATATATATTATTATAATATACAAGTTTTAAATGTTTCAGTCACCTTCAGGAGCGTCATTTCTAGAAATGCCCACGAGACAAGACAATTTACATCAGGAGATATGAAACGAGACAGAAAATTGTCCTATACAAATATATATAACTTCCGAAACCACTTTCGCGACAACTTTTCGAGACGTAACAGTCTCAACTATTGTCTAGTTGGCAGCCCTATTATTTCAGGGTTTGCTTGGAGAAAGATCCAGTCTCCAAAAATATAAGCAGAGTTTTATGTCTTTTGTAAATATGCTATTGTACTATTGATTAATTTCTTTAAAAAAAATATATAGAGTTATTGATTAAAATACGTGGTCTTTCTTTCGTGCTAAATTTCGAGCCTGGCAACTTTAAACTTCGTGGTCAAATTAGCTTGATTTTGTTTCCACTTTTCTCAAGTCAAAATAATGTGCACGGGATCCTGGGTTCGATTCCGGTTTGAAATTTGAACGCATTACGGTGATTCAGATTCTACCTTAAAGTGTAGGTTCACGTCTCCAGTAGCTTTGGCGCTGGAAAGAGATACTAACAAGGTGACCAGAACATTTACTTTTAAAAACGGGACGCATACTAATCGGCGACGGGGAGGAGGGGGAGGATTGACTTCCACATTGCATTTTGGGACTCAGCAGTGTTTTTAATTTACAAAATACACAAGTAAGAATGATAACACAGCGTTTCTAACTTAGGTACTACCCAAAAATACTTTTAACTACTTCAACACTCAGAATTACCACTTGATTCCCACTTGAACCACAGAACACTCAATTCTCATTTGAATATTCAGAAGTTCTAGGCACGGCTGAAACTTCCCAATGAGTGTTAGTACGGAAGTGTGTAGAATTAACATTGATCACTTATATTTTGAATAATAATTACGGGACACCTGGGTCATGTTTGCTTAAAAACGGGACATTTAAGTGTCCCGTTTGAGAATCAGATAAAAACGGGACAACAGTTGAAAATAATGGACTGTCCCGGTTAAAACGGGACGTCTGGTCACCTTGGATACTAAACTTCAACAAACAGCAACATGAAGACCAAGCACAAAACACAAGTGCAATACACTACGCGTAGCAAAGCTTCAGTGCAAGCCGAAAACCCATGCAGCTTTTGTTTTTCTTCCCTTTTTCACGTAGATCACATGCAAACCGTTCATATTATAGCTGACTTTTAATGCGTCGTAACTTCCCACATACTGATGCTAAAAAATGAACTCATGCTAAAGCTAAGGATTTCCACGTAATACTGAAAGAAGAAAGCCACTATATGTACTAGTATAAACATTTGCTTTACTTAACCTGAACCGAAATAAAATATTTCAGTTCATCGTTCCATGATTAAGCCCTTTAGGTTAAGGGAGACGGTGATTAAGACAAATGAGTGAAGTGAAAGAATTGGTGGAATGGGAATGTGAGAGGAAGCTATAGTGCCTGAGAAACCCCACGGACACAGTGTTGTCCACCACAAACTTACTTGGTCGAGGATCGAACCAAGGACCCTACGCACCACAGAGGTAAGAGTTCTACCAGTGAATCACTTTGCCAGGGGGGAATCCACGTAGGGTCCTGCGAGTCTAGACCCCTGCACACAAAACTACTAACATACATTTGTGCACTTTCCCAATAAAACTCTACTTGTTTAACAGGGAAATAATTGATGTACCATTAAAATTTGATCTTTTTTGATCTGTACCCTTTCTCTTATAAAATACAATCTAGTTCTATCAATTTTTCTGAAAATATAGCTGGGAGTATTTTACTATTACTTATCGTCTTTTCGAATGGAAACCCATCACCCATTTGCAACAACTTCCCCCCTCTTTTCATGTTTTTCATAACTTTAATCACAACGGAGTCGGTCTATGGCCCCGGACTTTTGATACACCCGGTATACTAACCAAACACAAATGAAATGCAATTAAATAATCGCAAAAAGCGGTGTGATAATTTCTAAGAAACCGCGCATAACACTGGTATAAACAACTTCGTTTTGTTAAGATTATGACCTGCTTGCTTGGAATGGGTTTACGTTAAGAGTGCCTGAGGGTTTAAAGGCAAATCATAATATTTTATGGTATACACAAAACAATTTAAATAAACATGCATTATTAATTAATTGTAATATATTTATATGTGCAACGTTTATTAATTCGTCCGCATATAAATAAAGAAAAATACAAAAACTTACCTCTAAAGATTTTAAATAAACCAGAACTAATGCCACTGACAAAAACACTTTTAAACTCTGTTAGATATTGTAACAGATGTTTAAACTTTACTTGATTATAAACAATCAAAAAACACAAACAATTCAAACCACACCATACCCACTTAACACAACCACTCCACTATGTCAGAGTTAGTACTGCTTACAACCAATAGATGGATATTGAGATTTTACCAAATTCACATTTGCTTCGCTCCGTATCGGAGTTTATATTTTATCATTCTAGCGGCAGATACTAGAGTAAAAGAGGGAGATTTTGACGTTACAGTTCACGCAAACTATTCATAAACTTCTATGATCTGTTAAAAGAGATAAATTAACATTTTAGGATGATTTAGGGGATATAGTATACGAGAGTGCCTCATCATTTAGCGAGGACTCACGAAGTGCAGTCTTTTAAGGATTATTCATTGAGGATATAGGAACTTGAAAATGAGGTAAAAATGCGACTTTTATTTAATTACTGAGTAATATAAAATAAAATGTTCGTCGGTTTGCGTTGCGTTTCGTTGTGTTTTATGGTATGCGAAGAATAATAATGTGCCCTTGTACGTAGTGTATGAGTATATGTGGGGGATTTGAAACACATATCGCATGTCACGTGCACGTGGATGCTTCTTACTACTTCTAAATGTAATGAAATCATTTTTATACGTAGTGCAACAGTAGGAAGTATCCACGCGCACAGATCATGAGGCACTGTTGTATACTATTACCGATTTAGGAATCCCAAGAACATTGTACCATGTACGTAACTTGGACGAAGTCTGTCTCAATGAAACAACAAGTCATGTGCGAATCGACTTAAAGGACCTAATTCAGAGTCGCTTTTAATCGTTTTACTAACGCGTAATGCTAACTTCCATGTTTAGAAACACGTTAGTGAAGTTAGTAACAACATATATGAAGTTAGCACAAAGTCCAGCCCCGACTTTTTCGCAGGGTTGTCTAAACACATTAGGAGAAATAAAGGTAGGAGAGAATTATTTCACAATAGCTACGAGGATAAGTCAAAAATTATCCGCAATTTTGACGTAACTCTTCTTACATTGTTTATGTTATACGGGTGCACTGAAATCGCGCAAACTTTCACTCCCTTATCTGTTGACATAGATAAAGCCTTAATAAAATTGGAAATTGTGCAAAATGTGTTGTGCAACATTGCCATCATTACCATAAGCTTTTCGACTAATAAAAAGTCACCAAAACGCAAGTCGTTTTAGAGGAAAAAAGTACAAAGCAATGGATGACAATAGCATTTTCAGTTATCGCTATTATAACTTATGTCTGCACAGGCGTCGTTAGAGAGGGAGGCTGGGAAACATGTCCCAGTCAATAATTTTCTGTATCATGTCTAACTGTAAGATTAAAACTGTAAGAAAATAGTTATTGGAAAACTGTAAGGTAAACAAACTTATATAAAATAAACATAAATATTTCTAGAAGTTCCCTTTAAACATCGTGGCAGACGTTCGACCAATCAGAGGTAAGGATTTGTCTACATTTTCCAGTTTTGGCCAATCAGAAATAAGCATTTGTTTGCATATTTCAGGTGTGTCTACCACATATCTTAATAACTGTCCTTTCACCTTACATAGGTGGCTGTGTGGAAGATGATGAGATTTAAACAGTAGATTCGACTTGAAAATCATTTACGTTAATTTTGAAACAGCTCCTCACGAAGATAGCTATTAAGAGTGTGTTTCCGAATTGTGACATTCGTTGCTACAGATTAAAAAGCTCTTCATAGATACTACAATAGTCAATTTTACTTCCCTGCTCCTGATTTTCATATAGTGCTTTCTGGTTTGCTGGAGATCCAGAGGGAAACTGTCATGAAAATGACGTCGATAGTGAAAGGAATTTCAAAGGTTTAAAGACCAATAGAGGTTAAAAGGAGCGAGTTCGTCATGAGGAAATACGTGGAGTTTAGGAATTCACCGATAAACTATTAGAAGGCACATATGGCATTTTTAAAAGTTGTAGGATTCAAATTCCAAGAATTCATGCTGTGAACATGAAATGTTTCTGTATATATATATATATATATATATATATATATATATATATATATATATATATATATATATATATATATATATATATATATATATTTGGTCTAGGAATTAATTCGTGCGGTTGGTACGCACACATTGAAGCTGTAGTACAAACACAAAATACATAAATACCTTAAGAAAAATATTGTCCATCGCTAGCCACCACTTTCGCCCATCTGTCAGGCAATGTACGGATTCCGTGGCGAAAGAAGTCCTCATCCTTGGAAGCGATCCAGTCAGAGACCCATGTTTCGATATCTTCTGAAGAAGTAAACCGCTGTCCAATCAAATCGTTGTTCATGCAATCGAACAAGTAGTAGTCCGAAGGAGCAACGTCTGGTGAATACGGCGGGTGGGGTAAAACTTCCCATCCGACATTTTCTAAATAGGTTGTGACCGGTTTTGCGACATGTGGGCGAGCGTTATCATGTTGAACAATAAGTTTATCATGTCTGTTCTCCCATTCTGGTCGTGTTCTGGCCAGAGCTTGCTTCAAACGCACTAATTGTCATCGATAATGTTCTCCATTCATAGTTTCACCCGGTTGCAGCAGCTCATAGTACACCACACCTTTCATATCCCACCATATGCACAGCATAACCTTTGCACAGTGAATATCTCGTTTTGGTTGTGATGGACCTGGTTCACCTGGTTTCACCCAGGCCTTTTTTCGTTTAGGGTTCTCGTAATGAATCCACTTCTCATCACCCGTAATAATTCGATGCAGAAATCCCTTTCTGCTCTGTCGTTGAAGCAGCAATTCGCAAATGGTTTTTCGTCTTTCAACGTCTCTGTCTTTCAATTCATGTGGAACCCAATGTGACATCTTTTGAATCATTCCCATGGCTTTCAAGCGTTTGGAGACTGTTGTTTGATCAACGCCTAATGCTGCTGCAAGTTGTTCCTGCGTTTGACACGAATCCTGCTCGAGCAATGTTGTCAATTCTTCGTCTTGAAATTTTTTTGGCTGTCCAGCTCGCTCTTGGTCTGCCAAGCCGAAATCACCACTTCTAAACCGTGCAAACCACTTCTGACACGTTCGCTCAGCTAGAGCATGGTCACCATACACTTCCACCAAAATACGATGACTTTCAGTCGCACTTTTCTGCATGTTAAAGTAATGCAGCAGGACACCCCGCAAAAACACTTTATCAGGCACAAATTGCGCCATGTTCACTTAACTACAAACTGGTGTTGTTGACGCTTTAATCCACTGCCCTATACTACGAACGATACGCGATGACAGGGGTTTGCAACACATGTGTGGATACACGGAACTGTGGGACGCTCCGTTCGTTGCGCCATCTCTTCTCCACCCGCACGAATTAATTCCTAGACCAAATATATATCGATGGTTGAGAGCCAAAAGGGCGTAACTGCTGTTTAGTACTTTTGAGAAAATCAAGTTTTAAAATGTGATAATTTTTAGCTTCCACAATATCTTTTCAGTGTACATATTGTCCTCGAAAAAGGATATTTATTGTAAGTTCACTTCAAGTTTAGTTCTGTCACGACCAAATTCAAGCCATGATACATGTCCTCATAGCATTCAACTCAGAATATCAAAATTCGGCAGTTACGCCCTTTTGGCTCTCAACCATCGATATATATATATATATATATATATATATATATATATATATATATATATATATATATATATATATATATATATATATATATATATATATATATATATATATATATATATATATATTGCTTTGTAAGTATTAGAATGCAATACAAGTATATCTCACAAAGGAATGGAGTTTATATATTTGATTTGGGTACAGAATTCCACACAAATTCCTGAATACTGTTGTTGGCAACATCGCAGTAGAAATTTGCGCAATTTCAGCACTTTCTGCTCTTCGTTAATGAGTCATAGATTATAGAGGTTACCAACGATCTAATCTTTACAAAAAAAAATGCGCAATGTCGTTGCACCGGTTTATACTGACCTCTGTCCTCTGTTTAATTTAGTATTATGCTGTTGTGGTCATGATATAAAAGTTTGATCGTAATTCCTTCATTTGTCTTCCTTTTGTTGCAGATAGATCATGGCCGTTCCATTAAAAGTTTGCAACAAAGAGGAACGACAAACAGTGATCCGGTTTTTGTGGTCGGAAGGTTTAAAAGGAACCATGACTAAATTCCAGATGATGTGCCACCTCATCAATATTCATTCGTCTCTCTAACAGAATCATGTCACGTGCACGCTCAATATTATCATTTGTGGCCGTAGATGGTCACCTGGATACTTCCTCGTGCGTAACACTTGTGTGACCATTTTTGGATTTCGCAATCCATTCGTAGACACTCCGCTGTGGCAAGACACTGTTCCTGTTTTGTGCCGAAAGTCTTTGATGGACTGCGGTCGCGGTCCCGGATACACCTTCCGACCACAAAAACCGGATCACTGCTTGGTGTTCCTCTTTGATGCAAACTTCTAATGGAACGGCCATGATCTATCTGCAACAGAAGGAAGACAAATAAGGAATTAGAATCAAACTTTCATAGCATGACCACAACAGCATAATAATCAAATAAACGAAGACAGACGTCACTATGAACAATGTAAGAAGAGATGTCAAAATTGCGGATAGTTTTTGACCGACCCTTGTATAATCATTAAATATCATAAGCTACTGAAGTCAAACTGTCTAACGGGTAAGATGAGCAGGAAATATACAGAAGATGCATAGAAAAATGAAATGAAATCCTTGAGTTTTATGTCCCACGCTTATGCCGGTTAGGCTAAAGGAGACGGTGATGATGAGAGATGAGTGAAATGGTGGAATGAAGAGTGGGAGGAAACGGGAGAACCCCGAAAAAACCCACGAGCACGGTGTTTGTCCACCACAAAGTTCACACGGCGCGAGCTGGGATTGAACCAGGGACCCTAAGCACCGAAGGTGAACGCTCTACCAGAGCCACCGCGCCCCCAGAAAGTGCATAGAGTCGTAGTCGTCAGACCAAGGGGAAGGTAAATAATCCAAAGTATTCTATAGAGACAGGCTGAAAACAAGGCAGCCTTCCCCGCTGATCTGGTAGCTAGCGCGCGCGCGTCTTTTCGGTACACAGAGTCCCGGGTTTGATTTTCTCTTAAGCGAGCTTGAGCGCATTACGGTGGTTCACCTTAAGCTGTAGATCTAGACCTCATGTGGCCTTGGTACTGAAAATGGAAGCTAAGCTTCAACAAATGAAAAGGATAAACCTATGGAGAGATTTTCCTTCTGAGAGGTGAGGTTTCGGATTCCTTCAGTCGTTGAGTTCTTTAATTAGTCAGAAATTATTTGTAGAGTTTATAGAAGAGTCATAGTTATTTAGTTAGTCAGAAGTAGTTGGTAGAATTAGTGAGTCAAATGTCCTTGTAGAGTATTATCTTTGTATCCCCTTCCGTATTAACGTTTCTTCCATTCATGATTTCTATTCTTTGTTTCACATTTTCTTCTTATTTTCCGTTCTTACTTCTAAAAAAGGTTTTGCGCTGATTTTTCTGTTCAAGCACCTCCACTGATTTTCAATACTCGGAGCCCTTGACTTCTGACATCCATAAATATCCATCCAATATTCCATATCTATTTTAAACTTACTTTCTGTCTATGTTGTATTGTGTTGGAAACAAGCGATTTGCACTATGTAAACTGCATAAGGCTAGTGTAATATTTGTGAAGTAGAGGCCATATTTAGGGGAAATTGTTAGATTGAGAATTTGAATAGATTGCTTGGTAACGAAGTAAAAATAGATGTTATCTCTAAAACACCTAGAAGTTAATAGTATGTAAGTAATATTGTGACATTGTACTGTATTTCCTGT
The DNA here is from genome assembly GCF_964235325.1 of Thermobia domestica. Taxonomy (NCBI): domain Eukaryota; kingdom Metazoa; phylum Arthropoda; class Insecta; order Zygentoma; family Lepismatidae; genus Thermobia; species Thermobia domestica. The sequence continues at coordinate 155,985,745 of NC_137469.1, forward strand.
CCTATATCAGTTAAAATAATAAGTTTATAATAAAAATATCATATGCAGTTTGAATACTAATGAAAGCTCAAATTAGCTTAGCAACAAGTTTGATATGGTAAATATTATTTGCACTTTATCTGCCATACGGAAAAGCGTCGCTAGTAGTGGCAAAAAAGGTTAAGTCCTATTACTGTACATGCAAGTTGACGAGGATCTGCAGTTCGCAAGGTACTGGAATACTCTTTCCTTACCTACCAGCTCGTTCAGTAAACCATTCAGCATCTCCTTTGTGCGATAAACATCAGAAAACGTGATATATTCAGTATAGACCTTTGCCAGTAAACGAACTTGGCCAAGCCCTCTCAATTAGAGAAGAAACCGATAAGACTTGCAATTATTGCCTCTTCAATATTCCACCGACGACGCTAATGGCCAATTCACGTGCATTTCTTCATTGCCAAATGGCACCGCTCTTATATCTTCAGTGAACGCCAAGTAGTCATAAGAGAAAATCTGACCAAATGCAAAGATTTATTAAAATATTAGAGCAACAATGCGAAATAAATGCTCGTTTAAGGAGCTCGTAATAATATAATAAATAAATTTTGTATCTATTATAAATTTATAGATGTAATCGAACTACACAAAGCGTAATACACTTTATTTCTAATAAAATACCGATGCAATCAACCGTGATAGAATCGACATTTCAGTGCAAAGATATTATCAATAAAATCCAATTATTAAGTTCTTTGCTCTTCAAAGACATGGAATCAGTTAGTTATCAGAGATATAATTTATTCAGAAGCTGTCCTAACATATCCGAACATCACTCTTTCTACTTTTTTGTCTTTTTGCTGTAGAAGGAAGAAAATGTAAATTTTATTAATGTGATTAATTTTGATAGAATTACACAAGTACGTAAATATAATACGTGCTGGCAATGCAAAAGGCGATTAGTACTTCAAAATAAAATCGACTATTACATGTGAATTATCCGATTATTACATAGTGAATTGTAGCATAGTACGGTACAGATGCCGCTGTCGTGGAGTTGCTACATTTTATGGAAATCATACTTGCAATTGTCGTCGATAGATGTTCACTGGTTGTGCACTCCGCAGAGGTTGGTGAGCTTGCTTTGCGCTTTGTTTATATACTCAGAGAAAGGAAATGTTTAGCCTTTTTCCAGTGAAGTGACTATAATATAGAACGGAAATGTAATATGGAAGAGTAATAGGAAAATACTGTTGTTATCAAGTGACTTATTACGGTTTTTCACGTGACACAAACAAGTAATCTCATTGAAAATTAAAAGAACTAATTTCATATTCCTCTTTTACAATGGTCATAGTTCTCCTATATTTATCATACTTCCACTAATACATTTGATGAAAGAGAGAGAACATTATTATTTAAGTTTAAAATAATTTTTATTAATCAACTTGACAAGGCAGTTGACATGATCCTTGATATGTTATTAATCAAGCTTAACGTCCCAGGACTATGCGTCGGGGCTAAGGGTGACAGTGACTATTGTAATGAATGAAATGGTACAATGAAGAAAGCGGGAGTAAACAGAAGAACCTCAAGAAAACCCATGCACCAGAGATGAGCGTTCTGCAACTGAACCACCGCGACCCCAACTTAATGTTTCATAGATTGATATGTCCAGTGCTGTATTCCTAAAATTTTCAAAGGGTATTAGTCGAGTCAAAATACGGTTTGACCTCGGCAAAATTGCAACCTTTAGTTTTACACCTGTATTTTGTTTAGATACCTCACCTGATGAAAATATCCAAAATCCGACAAAATCGGACCACGGGAACACTCCCAAAAACGGTTTCAAAATGGCGGACCATAGTTTTTCGAAAAAATCGTAGACGTTTACTTTGGAGGCTCTAGTAGCCCTCTTAATTGACATAGAGACATTAATGATACCTCGTTGGAACGCTCATAGACCACAAATTGCAACGAAGTGACTTTTGTACCCATCATCTGAATCGAAAACTGTTTAAAAAGCTTGTGTTGCAATTTTGCCCAGGTTGAGGGTAAAATTGCTCTAGATTTCCTGGAGTATATACACTATTTGCGAATGTTTGTGGTTGGCATCAAGACAGCAGAAGGTATGACAATAGAGAGAGAGAGAAAAAAAAACAACCCACTTGGCATAATGGCCTATTTGTGAGCTTAAGCCTGCTCCAGCGCCATCCGCTAGCGACTGACAGAACTACGTCCAGCCTAGAGGCGAGCGATCTCTCCCTAATAGACGCATCTGGAGCTTTCTAGACCTAATGGCCGTCACGACTTTTTTTTCATGTGACACCCCAGTTTGCCTCACGACGCTCGGTGGACGTCGAAAATTGAGAAACATTGGCCGGGAATTGAACCTGGGACCACGTGGACATGAGTCCAACGTTGTAATCAGCAGACTACGGTGGTCGGCATGACAATAGAGAAGACTTTTTTTAAAAAAATGAACAATGTAAGACGCATATCTTAATAATTCCATTAAAATACTATAAAGAGTGTTATATTGTTCTGTAGGCTGAAAGCATTTAATGCTGTTTTCTCTACTTCTCTCCCTCCCTCCCTCCCTCCCCCTCTCTCTAATAATCACAGAGTAGTCAAAAAAAAAAAGAAAAAGAAAATCGCATGATCGATATACTTGAAGCGCGGCTAAGAACTAAGGGGATATAGTGACTTTACTACTAGAGTCATGATCCGGTTAAATAAACAAGTTCTAGGGATGGCCAGTTCGGGAATTTTTACTTTCCGGAATTCGGAAAGTACAATCGAAAAAATCCAGAATTCGGAAAATCCGGATTTCGGAAAAATTCCAGATGTCGGAAAACTTCCGATTTTTTTCTGAATTCCGGATTATTTGCAAAATCCGGAAAGTGAAATTTCCGACTCCGGACAATTTTAACTATCCCTAGTAACAACAAGGCGAAAGTACTATACGCCTTAAGCAGAAAGTAGGGCTATACTATAATGCAGTGATCGCCAAATCACCGATCGCGAGCTACTAGCTACATTTTCGGAAGATTGCTTTAAAGCTCCAATTCATATTTAAGCAATAAAAATGTATTTTTAAAAACTAGTTGGTAATTCTTTTGGTTGGTAGCTCACAGTAGGATTTAAAACGATATGGTAGTTCAGAAGCTTCATAAATTTGCTGGCCACTGCTCTAATGACTTGGATTGAGTAGAATGTGAACAGCGTATACCGAAAAACAGTGTGACCACCCAGCAGCAAAAATATTTCGTACTAACCTATACAGAAAAAAAAACACTAGATCTGGTTAAAAGTACTAAATTTTATCTCCTTCCGTTTCACCCTATTTATGACATTTTCCGATATTAATATCTTATTAGAAGGTTTCCGGTAGCTTCCCCTCCCCTGTGGATAGGGGAGTGATCTACACATTCCTGAAAGAACCTCCAATTTTAAATTTTTTACAGTCAAAAAATATATATACAAACGTGCAAACCACTTACACCCTCCCAATATGACATTACACCGCCAAACTAAAAATCCTGACTGAATCCCTGTTAATTGTCGTATTAAAACTCACTGTAAAACAACTAAAGTAACACAAGTATGACAAATATAGAGGATGTCGGTAGAAAATAAGAAATATCATAAAATCGGCTTATTGAGAAAATCGAGCTTTAATTTCTTAATAGTCTACTATTTAAACGGACCACCAAATATGTAATATTGTTTATTGTGGTCATTTATTAGTTGAAGGAGGAATCGGACGGCACCTATGTTCCACTTCTACTCTTGTAAATACCACTGTTAAACAAAAAGGCAGAAAAAGTTACTATACCAGGAACAGTCAAATTTTCGTACATTGCTAAATTTTCGTAAGATTCTTCTCGTAAATATATTTTTAAGAAAAGAAGAGCAAGAGAAAGTACTAGATTTGTTAGTGAACGTACTAGAACACTAAAATATTATAAAAAGTACTAGATCTAGTACGAAAGTACTAGCAGTTGTCATACTGCCGCAATTACTATCGCCTACAGCCCTCGATTCAATTAGTATTTTTTTTACAAAGTATCATAGAATATGTAAAATAAATAAAATCTGTGACTGCCATGTGTAAATATTGTTTGCATTTTGTTAATTTTCAATATTCATATTTATTAAAGAATTGAAGTTGATAAAGTCCTCATAATTCTTGTCTTAACTTTTAACATTCTCAAATTTATTCATTACACTGGTATACAACATTTTGCTTATGATTATTTCTTGATGAATTTTTATGTATTTTGGCCCCCTGAACACGAATCTGGCACTTATATTTATGTAGTATCAATATTTTCAATGATATAAGCATGTTTTATTTTTCTCCTATACTGATTTATGCAGAGTAATTTGCGTGCTTTTATTTCGATACTCGCTAGGTTTTATCGCATTTGTTACTAAAGGTAATTGTTTGGAGTAGCAAATAGAGAATATAAATTCTAAAGATTCATAGCAGAATTGTAAATTGATTAAATAGAGTTATTCAAACGTGAAGTTGATGTTGGAGAAAACTAAATATGAGGAATATTAATGCGACGTGTGTGGAGATTTCAAAATTGTTGGTTTTCTTCTTGGGTTGCAAAGTGGTTATACTAAATATTCCTGCTTTCTATGTCTGTGGGACAGCCTGGTAACTAACCAGCATTATGATAAAACCGTGTGTCCTGAAAGAATGGAGCTTATTCCAGGAACACATAATGTGATAAATGAAGCATTAGTGCCCAAGGAGAAGATTCTCATGCCAAAATTACATACTAAGCTGGAATTGGCAAAACAATTTCTGAAAGCTCTGTAGCTCACAATTCACCTGCCCTACAATGTATCAAACAAATGTTTCCACCTTTATCAGAGGCAAAAGTTCTGGCTGGTACGAGGGCCTCATATTTTCACAGGGCCTCAGATTTATGTCATGCTTAATAGTACTACACTTAAACAAAAAATGACGGAGTTGGAAAGAAACGCTTGGGAAGCCTTTCATAAATTGGTGACGAGATTTCTTGTGCATAACCGAAGTGAAGCGTTTGATCACCAAGTTAAGACATTCATTGATCAATATCGAGCATTGGGATGTAGAATGTCTTTAAAATTACATATGCTTCATTCACACCTGGATTTCTTTAGGGAGAATTAAGGAAATGTTAGCGAAGAGCACGGGGAACGTTTCCATAAGGACATTCAGGTAATAGAAAGCAGATACCAAGGAAGGTGGGACTGTGCAATAATGGGTGATTATGCTTGGGGTTAGTCCGTGACGAAGTGAACGTTTCCCACAAAAGAAAAAGAACCACTAATCTTCACTTTTGACTATGGAATTCCAGTACTTGATGAACACTTTCCTCCAATCTCAAGTACTTTTGTATATATTTTTATAAGAAATGTAATATTCATATATTTTAGTATTCATGTATTGTTATGTAGATTTTTGTTACCCAGAAAGTTGATGTCCAAAATGTGTGTATTATGTTTGTAGTTCAATGTTCCTATAAGACACAATTGTATAATATATTACTGTTTGAGTAAAATCTGATATGCTTATATCATTACAAATTTTGACATTACGGGAAAATAACTGCCATACTCGTGTTCAGTGGGTGCAAATCATTAAGAAACCGACGAAAAACAAACATAAGCACGACTTTGATCAAAATTTGTATACCAGTGTATTCTTCAAACTTCTCTTTCTTTCTTGATAATAAGTTTCTGTTTTTTTTTTTTTTTTAAGTTTATTAAATAATTGTTGATGACATTTTAATTAATGACATTAATATTGATTGTTAGTGAGATTATTACTTGGAAAAATCAATAACATGTAAAAGAAAATACCAGAAAACCACACACACTTCACAAACCTTACCTTTTACACTATATTGTAACCTCGAATTCTCGGTACAAAATTCTAGCGATAAATAATTATTATTGTCATAGAGGAATAAACTATAGATGGGTTTAGGGTTTAAAAAGAACCGACGTGGAGGCAAGATGTCGCTACTGTTAAAAGGAAATGTAATTAGTCCGGATTGTTCGCTTTTGGAATATTCAGTGTTTCCATTTTCAAAGTTTTACAGATGGTAGACATTTATCTATACACCTTTATTTTTAAAACTTAAAGATACATGCGGATAACAGTGACAATCATAAGCAATTGGAACATTTTCTTCCTGCTAGCTCTGAAGCTTGGAACAGATACCTGTGGACAATACAAACGGTTGCAACGATACATGACTTCTGTTGTAAAGCATCCCACTCTGCACAAGCACCCTGCGCAATTCAGCAATTGACCGTGGGGGAGGTATTAAGGCTGCAATCCGCCATCCGAGAGAACCCCATGCATATTCAATGGGATTGAGGACCGATGACCTCGCTTGCCACTCGAGACCATGATGTCTACATGTGGCAGGTAATCCTTCATCAACTACGCCCTATACAGACATGAATTATCATTCACAGAACAAAATTCAGCACAGCAGTACCATGAAACAATGAGATATACTCCTCAAGGATAACGTTCCTGCAGATCTCAGCTGTTTCTGTTCGGTGCTGGAACACATTAAGTGATATGCGTGTCCCTAACATGATGCCACTTTTTACCGTGACAAAAAGACCTTCATACTTGTCTCTTTCTACAACATTTTGGTAGTGTTAATGTGTTCATCCTGCCCTCCAAATAAATAAACGGTGAGAATTACTCTCCAAACTGAATCCTGATTCGTCACTAAAGAATACATCACTCCAATGTTCTGGAGTCCACTCATTATGGGCTATACACCACTGTAGGCATAACTACGCTGCTGTTGAGGGGGAGGGGAATGCGCCTGGCGGGTAGGTGTGCATGCAATATGATTTCCTGTAACCACCAGTTAACTGTTACGTGGCTCTCAGAGATAGCTGCAATCTTAAGCTAGTGTCAGTTCATGCTGTGCTCGTTGGTCTTCGTCAAGCATTTAACGTAAGACGAGATAACACGCGACGTTCTTGCACGTCGACGACCTCCACCATACTGTCTTTCATTGTTTTCACCAGTCAGGAAACAACACCATAATCGCGACGCAACACTGCGAGGAACATTCAAATCCCTAATCACACCCTGTTGACTTTGTCCCATTTCTAATGTACCGATGATCCGACTGCACATTACACCATTCCCATGTGCTCTCTGAGCCATTGTGTGTGCATATGACCGATATGTACTGCACACTTCGAAAACTACAAGTCACTGATTATGTGTTTCTCCCGCTGCGGATATTCTTCGTGTTACCACGGTCACAAAGGGAACCTGTGTCCCCGAACAGGATGGTGCCTACGTCGTTTCAATCAAGCACGCCAACTCGATGGCATTCACTGGATCAGCATACCATAGGGATCTGCTGTTCTCAAATCAATGTTCCCTTAAGTTTTGGATAAAAGTGTAGTGTGCGATATTATATAGCTTATCGTTGCGTACTTTCAGTTACACGAAAATATCATTTAATTACATTCTAATAATAATATTATTATTCTTTATTTTCCATGAATACTAACGCTTTAACTTGCTTTGGAGAAAGTAATTCATTATAGCTATTTCCTTATTCAGATGATGATGAAACACAAGAAGCAGAAGATAGTGTGGCTACTTACGTAAGTCTTGCTTTGAGGAATTCCACCCAATCCTCTTGCACAAGCAGATTATCTCTATCATGATCAAACAAACGAAACAGTCGCTCTAGTAAATCCTGAAAGAAAAAGAAAGGAAATTAAATTAAAAGAAGTCCACGCACATGAGAAAAGGAAGAAAAAAACTCAAAGTGTGTTCCAATTGATATAGCTGAATTTGTGGTTCGAAACAACAGATACATGCGCGTACATACTACGAACGTTAATATATCTGAAGAAACAAATCAAAGTACTAAAAGATAACTAACTTGTTTATTTTAGGATTATTTTGAATTGAAAATTGAATTTGGCTTGGTATCCTTCGACTACGTGTATGTCTATACGAAAACAACAAACTAACTTTATTTATGCATATTTAACCTGTTAAACACTCTGTAAGATGTCAGAGAATCTTGTCGAGCAGAAGACTCTATGTAATGGACTAGTATAAGAGAATATGTGGGTATTATATAGAGCCAGCGGTGTCGCCTTATGCAGTTCACAAAAGCACGTGAACCACCCAATATTGTGCGTTGCTCATTGTTCCTTAATATATTTAATAGTATTCAGAATATTATATTATCATTTCGTTTCTTTCTTTTATTTTCTTTTCTGTTATATTGCAGCCCTTTGCTTCACCCCTTGTGTATATGCATTCCAGCATCACACCACGTTCACAATAGCGCTGCGCTCTTGACTGGCTACTCTGTGTGTAGTAGAGACCTGCACGGGCCAGGGTCAGCCCGAGGCCCGAAGCCCGGCCCGGCCTGCGGGCCGGGCTTGGGCGGGCCGACTCAGTTATTTCTTTGGGCCGGGCCGGGCTTGGGCGGGCCGACCCTGATTTCTCTTCAGGTCGGGCCGGACTAAGGTCGATTAATTGCAATTCTTTAAATAATTATTGGATTTCGTTAAACAATAATTAGAATAAAGGCAAACATTGAAGAAGTGTGCCCGTGAAAAATGGTACAAAATGAAACTTTTAAACTTTATCGGACACGGGCCGGGCTTGGGCCAAGAATTTTAAAAAAACTTATCGGGCCGGGCCGGGCTCAGGCCGAAAATCTCCAAAACTTTTCGGGCCCGGGCTGGGCCGGGCCTAGATACATTCGGGCTGGATTGGGCTCGGGCCGAAACATTCGGCCCGTGCAGGTCTCTAGTGTGTAGTACAGAAGGGTAAGCGAGAGCAGCAGAGTGGCGGAACTGTGGTCTCCTGACGTTCAAAACAAGATTTTGAACATACAGTCTTACCCGTAGCTGTTGAAGACTATTTTCGTGATATTGATATGACGCTTAAAACAGAATCAAAGATTGAACTTTTGCAATTGAAAATAGAATAATCGTAGGATATAATTCATTCTCTCGGTCAGTTATCTGCATTTCTTTTTGTCTCAATTTCTTATAATAAAAATAAGCTAATGTAATAAACAAAATTACGGCTTTCCGAGGTCGTATGGAAGGGGACGCAAGGTTTAGAACTCTTTCCAGCGAAGTCAACACAAAGTGAAATTACATTTCAACTTACTTTGAAGTATTTTTGTTTAATATGTATAATCTCCAATTTTTATTTCAGGCATAGGCGGCGCCAGAATTTGGGTAATGTGGATGCAGGCTAGGATAGGACAACACATCCTAACATTGTTGCCAGAAAGCTCTGCACTATTGAGCCTTTAGATCTTAAAAATAAAAATAATAAAAACTAGAAAAACACGGTATAATAGCAAGCAACTTATGAGAAACTTAAGAAGTCACTAAAATATATCCAAAAATAGGAAACAAGAAATATACAAAAGAGAAAGGATTATTGTAGGAAATCTGAAAATCGAAGTTAATGTGGGTGCAGCTGCATCCACTGGATCCACTGTGATGGCGCCTATGCTTTCAAGTACTGTTTTCCTGCCTAAATAAACTGAATATTTGTAAGAAAAGAGAATAGTTTATGAAACCACACTGTACTTTGTAACATTGCTACAACGGTAAGATTTTACCTGCTGTATTGTGAGAACTTGAAGGAAATTTTGGAACTGATTTTCCTATTTCAACATCATTCTTTAACGTGTGAAACAAATATAGATGAGTATTTTTATTTGCAGTAACGTACGTATAACGCACGTCTAAACACACTTTTTTTTGGGGGGGGGGGGAGGGAGCGTAAGTTACATCAGTTCAGAGATTCCACTTGATGCTCTGAGATGATTCTCTCAATGTATTTCAACGTGGCGAAAATGAAAATGTGATGGTACACTGACTGACTTATAAATATGTTTGCTAGTATTTAATATTTCTTTTCCATAGGTTACAGTTATGTATTGCTAAAACTTTTGGTAGATATAGTTCGACCATTTTCAAAAGTATATATTATGCCCACCCTTATACCTCTTTACATCACTGAATTAAAAGTTAATGTAAGCTGAAATGAAATCTGTAAGTTGTACGTCCCACGATTATGCCGGTTAGGCTAAAGGAGACGGTGATGATGAGAGATGAGTGAAATGGTGGAATGAGGAAAGTGGGAAGAAACGGGAGAACCCCGAGAAAACCCACGAGCACGGTGTTTGTCCACCACAAAGTCCACACGGCGCGAGCTGAGATCGAACCAGGGACCCCAAGAACCGGAGGTGAACGCTCTACCACTGAGCCACCGCGCCCCCCTAATGTAAGCTGAACTGTAAAAGTTATAGGTGAATATATGATGTATACTCCTGTGTATCCTTCATTACATCCTTGATAGGTTTATAGTATTAGGTTTACCCAAAATACTCTCTCTCAGTACTAGCGAGTCTAAGGCCTGTTTCACATAGAAGCATTTTCCGGAAGATTTTGTATATTATATATATATATATATATATATATATATATATGTGTGTGTGTGTGTGTGTGTGTGTGTGTGTGTAATTACCCTATTATGGTAGAGAATTATGTTGAGTGATTGCAAACTACTGTATGTCATTTAGTACATTGATGGATTGTGACAGTTTAGAAATAAGTTAGGACAGATATATTTGACCAAGATTAACAATCATCAGGAGGTGAAAACTACACTGTGTCGAAATTTCTAGGTTAATTTAAAGCAATAAAGGGCTGACAGATTATGTAATGAAATTATCGTTGTTTTGCTTTTCTTTGCTTGCTATTTGAAGGGAAATTGTCATCGAACCTGAAATGTGTAAAATACTTGGAACACTTGATTGAAAAAGTTAAAAAAAAAAAAAAAAAAAGCATGAGAACTGTAATAAACAGATTAAAACTATGCTGAATTTAACTACTGTGAGCACCAGGGGCGGCAAGTTCATGGGTCCGCATCCGCAGCATTTGAACCTTTATCGAAGTAAAAATTGTAACATATAACGCAGTTTTGTGGAGAGTTGGCTCATCTCAACAACGCAATCGTTAGTCTGATTACGTTTTTCACACTTACTTCCTTCAACTACCAGCTGTCATATGACGTTAGATCTAACCCGTTGCGGGGGGGCGCGGTGGCTCAGTGGTAAAACGTTCACCTCTGGTGCTTGGGGTCTCTGGTTCGATCCCAGCTCGTGCCGTTTGAACTTTGTGGTGGACAAACACCGTGCTCGTAGGTTTTCTCGGGATTCTCCCGTTTCGTCCCACTTTCTTCACTCCAGCGTTTCACTCATTTCTCATAATCACCGTCTCCTTTAGCCTAACCGGCATAACCGTTGGACGTTAAACTGAAAGATTTCATTTTTTCTAACCCGTTGCACCTCATACCATGAGATTTGGGATACTAATGCCATCCCGTGTTCAAAGTGCTCAATACCTTTAAGACGACTTGATACATATAAAATTTATTAATGTTTCTCGCTCTTGCGCTTGTCATTAAAAACATCGTAGTACATTGGGAACAACTCATTAAAATTTTTATCACTACTTCAATTCAAATTGCAAATTCACTACTTGCTCAGCGGTTAACGGATCCCAATCATTGTTTTGCAAGAAAGAAAAGCAGTCAGTATGTTTCATTTTACCACAACTTGAGAATCACTGTGATAATCGTAATCATATATTATTCTGACAAATTTCTTATTATTATTCTATTAGTTAAGGAACAAAGAATAAAACAAGCTTAATGAATAGTTTAATGTGATGTCTGAGATGATTTAGGCTCATAACAAAAATACTTTGTGGTTATGATGAATGATTGTTTCGTATATACAATGCATTCTCCGTTACAGAGAGTTGCAGGTTGCGGTCAGATCGATGGCAAAACTCAAAGGAAAAAATTTCAGAAGAGCAAGGTCTAAAAATATATATATATATAAATAAAAATTAAAAAAACAAATCTCTTTCGTAGTGAATATTAAGACACCAATTATATACGCAAGATGTTTCAGCACCATAATCGCAAACTGATTTTTGGTGTATCCGCCAACAGACAAGACTACGAAGAGTATTTTTCTAACATGCTACAACATCTTAAGAATCATCGAATAAAGATAAAATGCGATGAAAACTTACTCTGTGAAATCTCATGGTACAACGTAAAATCAAATAGGAGCCGAGAAAAATTTACATTAACCTATTGCGGAAGGACGATAGAATTTTAGTTATATATTCATTGAATTTGAAAAGTTTTCACATTGTAAGATTTTTCAGTCAAATTAGAATGAATAAGTGATAAAATTGTTTTGCACAAGTTTCTCTCAATGTGTATGTTCAACTCGGGCCTGTAGCTAGGGAGTGGCCATAGAGTTGAGCATCTCTGAATCTTTCAGTTGTTTCTTCGTAAGTATGTAAGATGAACTTAACCCTCTTTCAAATGATCTGAGCCCCGTTTCTTAGTGTTCTGGTTACGGACCTGGTTTAAGTACATCATTGCAAATTTCTTAGTAATCCATAATGGCTGCGTCACATAGAGGTTTCCACTGAATGCAAGCTCAAGTAAGCATAAGAAATTGTATAACATGAACTCATAGTACAGTTGGTTGAGGTTCGAGCAGAGTCAGTCTTTCAGAGACTTTGGAAATTGGAATGGTTCAAGGATAACGTTAGATCAGAAGTTGTAGAAAATATTTAATTTTATTTGATTTTCAGTTCAGTGTCAGACTATATGAGACATGGACCTACAGCTTAACGTGGATCCGAACCACAAGAGCTCCTGCTAGGAATTGAACCCGGGTCTCCCACGCCAAGGACGTGTATGCTAACCGCTTAGCCACATGGAAACGCAAAAATATTGTTAATCACATAAAGGCGAGAGCAAACATGCACTCGTTTCCTTCTAATATCTCCATACGTTCATTAGGTTCATTAGCGTTATCATTTATCTTTAGCCTATAATGCAGTCACTTTTCAATTAGGTGCTCTGAGAAGACACAGTTTGCCGCTCTCATTCTCGATAAACGACATGGAGAGAGGAAGGAACAGGTATACACATTTTATTCGAGCAAATTTTCTCTGAGGAGGCAAAATCAAAATACAAGAGGGCTTCACTCTGACACTATTTCACTCTATCAAAGGTTGTTCCTTCCACAAGAGTGACATGTAATCGTATTATAATTTGTCTTTACTCCGGTGGAGGTGCGAGTCAAATCCCCAGGAAATATGCCTGAAGAAACGCTGCTGACAAGTAATGAGACATTGATGAAAGGCAGTAGTGATAGGCAAACAATAATATCGATGGTTTCCTGATCACACTACTCGTGGATCGTAAATATGCGTGGATAGCAAGTACTTGCTTATTATATGCTGCTACCGCACTCCTTTCCTTTCCTCGTTGTGCTTCTGCTTTTCTCAGACTCTAAGGCTTCTTTCACATTATCCGGTGCAGAAAAAAAGTCAGAGACATATATGGGTTCACCCTTTTTTTTAGAGAAGTGATAATTTGAAGGAGATTTTTCTATACTCTTTCCACAATCGATAGCCTTGATCAAAATAGCGGCCAGGTTCTGGATATTTAAAATATGATCCCGGTATTCACCTGTTGAGACTGGGAAAACCAGGATAAAGTCCTTTCAGGATAGTCGGTGGTTCAGATCTATCCCAGAAGCCAGTGGAGGATCTAGAAGGTAAAAACTGGGGGGAGGGCTGCCAGACCCCAGACTATGAGAAGTATATCATGAGTTTACTATAAAGTTTCAAAAATATATAAATAATAGCTTAAATTATTTTCGTCACCCTGAAAACTGGGGGGCTTAGACCCCACGGCCCCGGGCTAGATCCGCCACTGCCAGAATGCCAAGTCAACGCAACCACTGAGCCCAAGGATAATCTGTAGGCATTATTTATTATTATTATTATTATTATTATTATTATTATTATTATTATTATTATTATTATTATTATTATTATTATAGTATTTCAGGTTTATTCTTTTATTTTAATCGCTCCGCCTATTGACTCAAGTCTCTTTAAAGCACTGCTCTAATCAAAGGACCATTCAAGAAATTACAACCATAGAAGTGTTAAAGATAATTATAAAATATATAAGGTTCCGTATATTTATCAAATATCACATCACGAATTTTCTCTTGCTTTGTGAAAGTACATAAAGGTATTATTACTAAATATATAATATTGCTGAAATATTTGATAGTGTATATTTCAATTTTGGGGCACCATAAATTTATAGAATTACAAGCTCATTTGTCCAGTGCTACCCGGACATTTATTTCTACCAATCTTCTATTACATAGAAAAAAATAATTTATATTGATTTGGACTCTTTAATCAACGACTTATGGATTCGACACTCCGGTAGTATTGGTCGTTTTCGATCATTTTCACATGCCATCTTTTCCCATATATTGTATGTAACAAGTTTGGTTAAAATTACTCCAGGTGTACTGGGCTAGAACATAACCACATATACAAACACACTCCACACACATATATACTGTATGTACGTAAAACACACGCATCCATATTATCGCAGCCACTTAGGGGCGCGGTGGCTCAGTGGTAGAGCGTTCACCTCCGCTGCTTGGGGTCCCTGGTTCGATCCCAGCTTGCGCCGTGTTGACTTTTTGGTGGACAAACACCGTGTCCGTTTCCTCCCACTTTCTTCATTCCACCATTTCATTCATTTCTCATCTTCACCGTCTCCTTTAGCCTAACCGGTATAACCGTGGGACGTAAAACTTAAAGATTTCATTTTTCATTTTATCGCAGCCACTCTCTACTCTTTCCTGGCAACACTTGCTTCCTCCTCCAACAGCCATCCGACAGTTTGCCGCGTATATGTGAAGAGCTTCATTGCTTGTAATGTCCCGCTTGGCTATACACGGCGATCTGCCGCGCCAGATTCTAGCAGGGAGATCCGGCTGTTTTTGCTCGCCGGATAAATGTCCAGCGACCGCCGTACATATGTGAAGAGCTTCATTGCTTGCAATGTCTTTCTACCTTGTCCGGCAATTCGCCGGAAACAGATCTGGCAAATCGCCGCATAATGTGAAAAGGCGGTAAAAGCGCGTTCCTACATCATATTTGGCCAGTTGCAAACGACTGCAATAGGGCTTGATAAGGAGACGTTGTTTACACTGATCATTTCATTCCATTCTACTGACGCGCATTGTTGGTAAACCATTTAGCACAAATCAAAAGATACTTTACGCAAACTCATCAATCGAATAAGGTAAAGTAGTCGAGGAAACAGAAAGGCGTCGTTGGCCTGTCCGCTCATTCTGACGGCACAAGCTTCCCTTTGACATTCTACTTATAGTCCTTTGTTGGGAAGATGGTATTTAGCTCGTTTTCCAGTTGCCTGATATATTAACTGTAGTCCTTTCACTTACAGGTACGAAATACATATAAAATACTGTAATAACATTTATCAATGCTGGATTAAAACAAACCTGTTTTGTTTTACAGTGTGAAACTACGGTAGACTTCCAAATTATGAGAATTCAGTACTTGAATTAGTACATCTATAATTACTGGTTGCAATAGACTAATAAGATCAAGGATAGAACCTGTTCCTCGGTGCTGAATGAATATGAAAAAAAAAAATACTCGCTATACCTTACTGTTTCTTTTCTATGGCGATAGACGTTTAAACCGGAAATGGTTAATTTTAACCACTTCCGGATTCAGTAGAGGGATAAGGGAGGAGGTAAAACCTACTCTTGGAAAGCTGAATCGATTGAAAAAAATATCTCTTCTAGTTTTCCCACTACAGAAATCAATTAAAGATAAACTAATTATTTGCTGAGCAAAACTATATATTTTTTCATTAAAATTCAACACGTGTTACAGTTTCGCCAACTAACTCTTTGGCTTCATCAGACACTATGTGATACAAGATAACTGTACAATCGTATATACATACAACAGCAAATAATTAGTTTATATTTAATTATAACAAAGCAAAGCTTTTATTTATGGGAAATATTACAGAAATCAGTATGGAAACCGAAATTAGGACTAAGTTTCAACCACTTTCGGTTTCGAATTGTGATGGTATGTTCCCTTGACACCCTCAATCGATTACAGAAAATCGTTCGTTGATATTCCACTTTTGCTCTACAGCGATAAATATTGAAACCAGAAATAGTTAATTTGAACTACTTCCAGTTTTAGTAGAGGGTTAATGGAGAAAGTGGAATCTATTGTTGGGAAACTGAATCAATTGAAAAAAAAAACTCGAATTTGTTGTATGGAAATCAGTACTGAAGCAGGAAATTGTTAATTTTAACAATTTCTGGTTTGAATAGAGAGTTAATGAAGAAGATAGACTCAAGTAAGTCCAAATCTCAAATTTTGAAAGCCAATAACTCGAGAACCAAAGATCTGGACAACATAATATTTCATACGCGTTGTAAGTTTATGAATGTCGAGCACCATGCCAAAATTTGATGAAGATCGGATACGTTCCATTAAATTAATCTCTTTTAGTGATTTCCATGGCCAATAACTTGTGAACTAGAAATCTGAGAACGTAATATTTCATACTGTGTTCAAACATTTTCAAAGCATATCAATCTGTACCACTATACGAAGTCTGGTCGAAATTGGACAGTTTTTATCGATCGTGATTTAGTGAAATTTCATTTCAGTAAGTTCAACCACAAATTTGGTGGTCAATAATTCGAGAACGAATAGCCTGTATCTCATAATATTTCACTAACAAACTAACCTACACGAAAAGGGGTGCGGTAGTTCAGTGGTAGAGATTTCACCTCTTGTGCATGGGTCCTTGGTTTGATCCCGGCTTGCGCTAAGTGAACTTTGTGGTGGACAAACACCATGTCTCGAGGTTCTCCCATTTTCTCCTATTTCTCCATTCCACCATTACATTTATTTCTCATCATCACCATCTCCTTTAGCCTAGCCGGCTTAACCGTGGGCCGTAAAACTTAGATGTCATTTTCATTTAAGCTACACAAAGTCTACTTTCAAACCAAATTTGGTCAAGGTCGGATTAGTATCGTCAAAGTCTCACTACGTATAATGACGTTTCACTAAGTCGAACCCTAACTTTGATGGCTAGGAACCAAAGATCTGTTTACCAACATATTTCATGCGTGTATTAACTTGTGAAGTTCTATCACCTTCCAATTTTGGTCAAAATCGGATGAATTTCATCGATCGCTTAGAATATAGAGACCTACTGTCCTTCTGATGTTGATTTTTCTTAGAAAAAATCTATTGAAACTTTAACTTCGAAAAACTTCTGAATAAGCTTGATTTTTGTGATTTTGTTTTTATTTTGATGTCCTTTTTCCGGAGGAATTCTAATTTTCTGCACTACTTCGAATATTATCAATTTTTCGGGGAAAATAGTTATGAAACAAGTTGTAGCCTCTTAGGAATTTTTTGACATGAATCCCAAAGGGAGAGGAAAGAAACTCAAACGAAAAGAGGTTGTTTATCTTATATTAAAAATGAATATTTGTTTGTTCGTTTGCCAGGTATACCAACCCACACCATTTGCTTGGCATTCTTGTAATTGTGTCGAAGAGATGAAAGGTTTGAACAAACCGTAGTCTATTTGTAATTTTTAGATACGTAACCTAAGAGAAAGGAGGGGATTCGAAAGAAAACAAAAAAGGTGGTGTAAAATTTAGGCCAAAAATGAGTGTCATGAATTCCTCATATTAGAAAGAATGAAACTCGAGTTTTATATTTATTTTTGATTGATTTGATTTAATTTTATTTTTAGTTAACCCCTCTTTCAGCAGCGAGGCTATATGAACCGTGGATCCACAGCTTAACGTGGAATCCGAACCACATGAGCCCGCCGGAAATCGAACCTCTGTCTCTCACGCCAAAGGCGTGTACGCTAACCTGTTAGCCACGAGGGAGCTCAAAATTTATTTTTTAAAAACAAGCGGACGTGCACATGACTTGCGATCTGAAGAAAAGACCATGTTTGGGTAAGACATCTCTAGGAGTAGGAAGGGTGTGATGTAAAATCTAAACCAGCCCACGTCGCTGAGGGTGAATAGTGACACTCCGGATGCCGTGTAAGTCAAAGTTCAGCTCCAATCTGTATGGGGGATGAGAAAGGGTAAAGTATAAATGTCCATAATGACCGAGATTACTGCCGAATCCATAGTTTTCTGGGTCCATCTGCACGGTGGTAGCCAGTCCAAAACTGTAGTTGAGACCCGGTAGAAGTTAGGGGGGCGATCTAACCATATAGTTTATTACCATATTATAGTCCACTTGCAAGCCTATTTTGTAAATTTTAGGTGGGCCAGTAAAAAATTAAGAGAGTCTGGCTCCCCTACATCCCCCTTGGATACGGGCCTGTCCCTCTGGGCTAGGAAACTCCAAATTGAAACAGTCTTAGTGAATCTAGTTTGGCTTGTTACAGCATCATCTATCACGAATCGAGAAAAATGTATTTCAAATAAAATTTGGTCTATTTATTTTTCCTCGTGGAATTCGAATCTGTAATACAGAATTATGATCCTCATTTGAGTTTTCAAAGTTACTTTTATCTCTCTTTCTAGAAGGAGCGGGCTATAATTATACCAGGTTAATTTCTCCCTCCAAAATATTAACTTTTTATTTCAAACATAGTTAAAAGTCTCGTACTGTTTTTGTTCAGACATAATTCAGTTTATATCTTTGAAACAATTGATTCTACGAGAAACAGTCTAAGGGTATTTATTATGTAAAATATTATAAACTACAATTTTCCACATGATTATTTACTTCGATTGTATATATATATATATATATATATATATATATATATATATATATATATATATATATATATATATATATATATATATATATATATATATATATATATATATAATTTTCGTGATAATTGCAAAAAGATAGAATTCCCCTCTAAAAACAAAATCCAGATCTTAAATAAAGGTAGGCTACTTGTCAGGATATCCTGAGGACATCAAAATAAAGATTGCCACAAAAATCTAGCTTGTTCGGAATTTTTTCGAAGTTTTGCAGATTTTTATGTCTAATTTTCCTGATTAATGAAGAACGAAAAGAACATAAGAAAACACAACACAATGAAGAATATAAGAAAATCTGACAAAAGACTAAACATAATAGTGTTTACAAAATAAAAGCAAAAATCAAAAGAACTACTAAATACTAGTCTACAGAAAAAGCAAACGCAGTATTCGATTTCTAAAATATGCCGCCACTGGAAATTTACCGCTCTGAGCTTGGCTCTTGTGGCCGTGCGTAAATATAGAACTGCATACGCTTTCGATCCATTCTTATAAATTGTGTATCTACCTGTTGGCGTGACTGAAGCCGAAATCCCAAATGTTTCAAATACCTCATGTTAAACCACATTTGACCCAGCTCAAAGGACTTGTTGTTCTGTCTAAATTGGGACATCTATTAATCTTACTATTAGAGGGTAGTGTTTCGTTCCTTTACACGTAGAAGAGTGTAAAGCTAGACCTTGCACGAAGGGATGACATTCCGGTGCATAATATACCAGTAGTTACAATTATTATTAGTATAAGCTGAGAATATACTTATCCGTCAACACAATGACCAGTGTTTCTTTCAGAATGTTCCGAGGGGACACATGTAGTATTCGGAGAGACACATGTTATTTTCACATGGTACTATTCTGTTTATTATTATGTTATAGACGTATTATTTTGGTCTCCACCGGTGGCACTCTCAGAGCTCCGTGGGGCAATGTCCCCCAAGAAAAACATGTCTGGAAGAAACACTGACAATGACACAAAAGAGGGGAAAGTTTTATTTTCTTAGATATAATGTAGCCTATATAAAAATTAGACATGTAAAAGATTAGAAAATGTTATTATCATACTCATCTGGGGAGTACGTCACTTCATGTCACCCACTGGATTCATAACAGGTGATTCAACGTAACAAAAAGTAAATCATGTAAACCGAACTCTGCTCTGTATCTGCGGTCACTTCGTACATGAGAAGAAGGGGATTGATTCCTTGCGTGCAGTTGGTCAAGGTCTGCCACAATGCAGATGTTGGTCTTTATCGAGCATTATAATCTGGGAATCTTGTTGTATAGTTTATCGCAAAGAAGTGACAAGAAGGCAGCACAAGCATATGAGCAAGGTGTTTAAGAGACTAAACAAAAGATCAATTGATCATTATCTCTTGGAGAAATTCACGCCTTGTGCAGTGACTTGTTCCTTAACAATGACGATAATTACAGTCTTTTAACAGCCTCAAGTGTACCTCTGGACTTTTTTTTTCAGATCTTACTTGAAGATAAATTTCTAGCCGAAGGAACAGGTAGACATGGGTTCCGAAATATTCTCGTACAAGTGTACAAGAAGGACCAAGAAATGCCTGCAACAGAAATGGTGAAGGCATTGTTCACGTTAGTTTCGCACTTACATATGACGAGAGTGTTTTTACTCTACGTATCGGTATAACGTTCATTTTGGCAAATATATGTATATGTATACCTGTTTGAGCTCCAAGGCACCAAATCCAGTTTCTACACAGCAATAATTCAGACATTTACGTTCCTTCGGTGTTAAACGTTCGCATTTAACCTATTCTTCCTATCTATTCTTCTCATACGTTTTTAAAATTGTTATTGTGAACCGAACATGTAGTCAGACAGGAGGATATAAAATAACCTGCTTTAGTGATACGAAAACCATGAACAGACAACAAAGAAAAGAATGAAAAAAAGTTGGAAGAACATGTTTACGTCTTCATTCAAAGAATATGACAGCAATTATTGTTTGGCGCTTTTTAGGATTCTATTCTTTGATTTAAACGTATTATTAACAGACTTTCAAGATAATTTTAATACAGATATGTATATCGAAAACATTTTCTATGTTCCAAGCACACCGTAATTGAGGTCCAGTATTTATTATTTAATATTAAATATCCATAGAACTATAAGATAAACAGAAGATTATGGATTCTAATTGTCCCCTGTATGCACTTCTTCCCTGAAATGTTAGAGAGCTACGTATAAGCAGTGTTGCCAACAACCTCTGAAGAAAATAAGCTAGATGGCCTTCAGAAATAAGCTTCTTTATATGCAAAAAGTGGCTAGATTTGGAACAACCAACCTATATCCCACATTGTAGGTTTTAAACCCCATTTTTGTGTGCAGAATTTTAAGTGAGTTATAGTAAAGTTTGAAATGTTGAATTTTATTCGCTGAAGACTAACAAGCAACATACATGACTTTAAATTACAATAAAATTCATCAGCAACTCATCTGATTTGTGAAAGTTAATAGCCATATTATCAGTTGAACTGAAATAAGTCATCACGGATAACGTCACAGCTGGAACTGGATGCACCATCGTTGGATTGTGGATTGGTTGTGTTTGTGTAGACTGTCATTATCCCAATTTTCAGTAGTACTTCTTTCGGCAGATCATAGTCCTTACAAATATTTCTTATTTCTCTCCGTACACCCACATAAACATCATGATTGTTTGAGAGTTTTCAGGATAATTAGATATCATATTTGTTTCTTCTAATAAAACAAACTCTAACAATCTCTTCTGCTTGAAGAACCGAACAGTTTACTAAATTTGTATTAGAAAACGTTCATTCTTGCAATGAAATGCGAAAATTAAAATAATTAAAAACTAGCAAACGGGGCCATTAGGAGAGCGACATTAAAATTCTTTTTGGTTCATTAAGTATTGTTAAGTAGTTGTACATCTATGGGTGGGGAGAGAGAAGAAGAATGAAAACGTTTCTTGCGTAATAAAACACCCTCTGTCTAGAGAAAAAAATAATACGATAGCTAATATATAATGACAAATAGGTTAATTTTTACAAATTATTTTCAAATAAAAATTATATTTAGAATTAATTTAACGGCTAATTAAAAAGCCACAAATGGCAAAAGAGTTTCTTAAAATAAGCTATATTTAAGGCTATAAGCATTTCATAAGTTTGTATGGCTAAATGCCTCTATGAATAGGCTAGATTTAGGCAAAATAGGCTAAATTGGCATCACTGCGTATAAGTTAAATTTCCTTATTCGTAGCAGTGCTGCCAGATTTGGCTACAAGTAGCGAATTGGGCGATTTTTTAAGTGCCCTCGCTATCGAAGTTTCAAATTGGGCGACACGCTAGTTTTTGAGTTACTTTTAATTATCTGCAGGCAACAATTCTTAAGAGTGAGCTACTTTTTTAAAAAAATTATTTTTATGTGTGAAATTACGAATTATTAGTTTCATGCAATACAATAGTTTTGTTTCTTATGTAGTCAATGAACAATCATTTAACTAAAACTAAGATGTTCGATACTAATTCAATTCTTGTTTTGATACTCTTTAATCTCCAGATCTGACAACTCTAGACTTCTGTTACGTTTGTGCTATCGCAGTATCACTAACCGTGTTGCTGTCTCAGTTAATACCTGGACCTAATTGTTATATGGCGCTGTATAAGCATGAACATCGCAAATTTAATTGTGTTACTGTACTGCCCATATTAATATAATGCGTAAATGAAGTTAGAATAAATCTTCAAAAATTCATAGCTCCCAGATAAACAATTTAGGAAATGAACTAAAGAAGTAAGAAAGAACAGTGAAAAAGCATAGCCTACTGTAAACGTTGAAAAGTGTATTTCAGAGCCCACAAAATTGACTTAAACAAACATGTCTCCTTGAAAATCAGAAAAGTCGCCCATTTTGTACTTTCACCGCCTTCCCAGTTCATTGCACACTGCAGTTGATGTAGTATGCAGTTCTCCCTAACATACTACCGCCAATAGTCCGAAACTGCGGTTGCCACCTGATCATTACCAACCCAGACATAGGACATTTTTGTTTACACTACAAATAGTTCAAATACTCTACTTTCGGAGCACAGCCTCGCTACTTTTTAATCTTTAGATCTGACAACACTGATTCGTAGAGCAGGCCGTAGATAGGGATCACACAGGATTATTCCGTCTCTTCCTCATAAAACGACTAACTTGTTTACAACAACTGATTCAATTTCTTCGAATCTCATTATCTTCTTGGCGCGTTCGATTTTCGCAGCGCTTCAAGGCAAAACCCGCATGATCTCAATATCCTACGCCCTGTTTCTCGTTCTCGGGATACTATTCTTTCTATAATATTTACTTCTTTATATTTTCCTTTAATTTAATTATTTTATATTTATTTTATATATTAGAATCTTCTGTAATTTCATCTTTATTTTATACTGTAATCTTCTTTTATTATTCCCATTTGAATTCTCTCTTGAAATTCTCCTCACCGATTGGATTCTCCCAATATTTTTTCTTTGGGACTCTTTTCGCTGATGTGACACTAACTATATTTTCTACATATTTATTCTTTTATATTTATTACATTATTTATCCACTCTTATTTTATATTTTTTCGTTCTCTATCTTTCACCGCATATTTTTATATTATTTATCTTCTTTTATTCTTTTGTCTTTTATTATTATTTTCTTCTTTCTTTTATGACCAATTTTTCTGCTTTATTCTCTTATATTTGTTTTATTGCATTCTTATTTATACTATTCTTTTCTTTCTTTTCCCTTCTTGTTTCGTTTTCGTATTTTCCACCAGAACAACCAGCCCGTTAATCCAATATTTTCTTCCTCTCGGATGCGCCCAGGCTATCTTTCTTATCGACCTTCTTTAGGCCAACTTCAAATCAAACTATTTTCAATTTTCTGTTGTATATTATTAAAAAGTTTCATTTAATTTTCTTTGTAGTTCTGTTCCTCCTTTAATTTCTTTCCATTCCGGACCAGGCAGAGGGGAGTAAGTACTTTTTATTAAATTTTCAGGAGAGACAGAAAACAGTGAGTGACTTACTTCTTTTTGCCTTTAAGTGCCTTCGGACTTATATCCACTTTCATTGTTGCTATTTGATAAAGTATTCATAATACAACTACAAGCTTTCTAAGAATAAGAGATATCAGAATACGCGTTTCAAATCTGGCAATAACTCATTTTCATAAAAAAATGACTCACTCCCCTCTGCTTGTAAGGTCCGGATATATGGTCGTAAATTAAATTGATTTTCAAGACAAAAACACAATTATTGATGAAAGTCTAGATTGGTATAAAGTTTCGTTCTGACACTTTGAGTACAGCTGTTCTAAAAACTTTATTATGTAGACCCTTTTCTAAACTGCGTCTAAATATTATCCACCAAAACTTGTTAACAAATAATATAATAATTTTAAAATATATAAATATGTATTGGTCGACATGGGAAGGATCCTTCTCGTACCATATGGGCTTGGGTGAAGAAGTTTGAAGAGTCTGGAAGTGTGGTGGATATGAAACATGGAGCTCAAAGAACAGTGTGAGCTGTGAAGAGACCAACATTAAAATTTCATCTTAAAAAAAAAAAAAAAAAAAAAAAAAAGTTTCACTTTTGGCATACAATTAACTTCTTAATAACTACGAACTGAGGTAATACGATGTTCAGTGCTCCAATGTTCCATTGCGACTAGCCATATAACGTGGCGTTCTTTCCTCTTTCGATTCCCATCCCGTCAACCAATATAAGTTATTAGTTTGAATTCAAGTTTGAAATGTGTCACCCTTTTTACTAACAAAAGCATTATAGAAAAGATGCTAAATTATCCAATGAGTCTTCGATTAATATACACAAACTCCAGTCATAATTAGTTTTAGCTAAATGATAGATTATAATAGATTATCTCTCAGATTATATTATAGATTATATTAGATTTAAATAGATTACCCATTTTACATTTTAAAAAAGTCTCTGTTTATTAATATATAACAATTTTAAGAATTTCTTTTAAAAAAATACATAGTTTTACAGTATACAGAATAAATTCCAATCAATTCTTGATAAAAACAAACTTCATTCATGTGACTTGTTCAAAACAACAACCAAAATCTAACTTCTTGTATTCCCACCCTCTTTTGAGCACATTCTTCTTTCGTTCATTCTTTTTTCGTGGCCAAATTTCATATCTTCTCAATATTAGGAACTTAATACGTATAATTTCATAAGAATATATAGAAGGCGCACTACTCCTTGTATGTGTGATCTCAATTTATAAATTCGGTTCAATATAATCATAAAAACAAACTGAAGATCTGTAAAGTGGGATTCTCATGTTAATAAGTACACTAATGGAAGTAATTAACCAGTATGATGAAAATACTTTAAAATGGGTTTCATATTTTCTTCACCTTACGCTTATACACATGTTACCATATCCTGAATCATGTTGCAATTGATAGTTTACGAACTTTCTCAAAAAAGAGCGCAAAGTTTACTTTAATCCTTCTTCACCAACCTGATATTTTACTAACGTGCCAAGATTTTGGGTATACTTGCTATAAAGAATCTCAGTAGAAAGTAGTTGATCTCTTATTCTCTTTTGTCTGGAATTTAGCAACGTCATTTTAGATTTTGTGTATGGGTAGGGGTCAGGCAGGACTCGAAACTTATGTAAGTAATTTCATGTTTACTAGTGTAATACTATTTATTGTGTTTCAAAACAACACTGACAACGTCTGCGAGGGAATTCCTGACACCAAGATAAGACAAAAAGTATAGACTAACATGGGTGCACAAATGCTCCTTTTCAAGTTATAGGCTGCCAAAAATATGAAAAAAATGAACTTTAAAGGTCCATAGCTCCCAAACTATGGGACCTACCGTAGTCGGGTCAAGATTTCACTTAGAAACTAGTATGTGTCATAACCAAAAATACATGTTTCAGAATCCTAAGGTACCTCTGCAGCAATTTTTATAGAGGGAGTTTGGCTACAGGCATATAATCTGAAGTACTCACCAACAACCTCTATAAAAATTGTTACAGAAGTATCGCAGGATTCTGAAACATGGAACTCTAAAAGGGGAGTAAAATGACGCGCCTGCTGGAAATGAATGAAATAACATGCATCTAATCTAGAAAGTAAATATGGCTGATATAAGAGATTTATGCGTGATATTTAGATTTATGAAACTGTTTTATGTTTAAGATGAACCAATATACACAGGAAGAACAATCTCTATTGTTGAAGTGCAAACTTGCAAATACACTTGTAGGTCGCTGCTGTTGGTGTAATATCTCGCCTTGGCAAAATTTCTTCTCTTGACGCTCTGCAGTGTTCCTGTTGAAACTTTACTGTTTCATTAAGTTTAGACCGAAGTGCACAAAACAAAACAACTTGTCACTATTTCATACTTCTCGCCGCGTTTTCTTGAAGAAGATGACTTGTACCAGTAAGAAGATGACTTCCCTCTTAAGGGTAATCACAACGGTAAAAATGGAAGTTTTATCACTACAAGCCAGTGGAAGAACTTACCTAATGCCTTAATCGCTGTATACAAGAATTAGATCATTAGGAAATGTTTTTTCCTCAGCTTGTATACAAGATTTAGGATATTAAGGTTTCCCTTAGCTTGCATACAAAATTTAAAACATAAGGCAAGTATTCTTCCCTTAGCTTGTATACAGGAATTAAAACATAAGGCAAGTATTCTTCCCTTAGCTTGTATACAGGAATTAAGGCATAAGGCAAGTGTTCTTCTCTTAGCTTGTATACAAGAATTAAGACATAAGGCAAGTGTTCTTCCCTTAGCTTATACATAAGAATTAAGACATTAGGTAAGTGTTCTTCCCTTGGTTTGTATATTAGAATTAAGACATTAGGTAAGTGTTCTTCCCTCGGTTTGTATATTAGAATTAAGACATTAGGTAAGTGTTCTTCCTTTAGTTTGTATACAAGAATGAGAACATTAGGCAAGTGTTCTTCCCTTAGCTTGTATACAAGAATTAGGACATAAGGCGAGTATTCTTCCTTTAGCTTGTATACAAGAATTAGAATATTAGATAATTTTTATTCCCTTAGCTTGTATACAAGCATTAAGGCATTAGGTAAGTGTTCTTCCCTTAGTTTGTATACAAGAATTAGGACATAAGGCAACTGTTCTTCCCTTAGCTTGTATACAAGAATTAGGACATAAAGCAACTGTTCTTCCCTTAGCTTGTATACGAGAATTAGAATATTAGATAATTGTTATTCCCTTAGCTTGTATACAAGAATTAGGGCATAAGGCAACTGTTCTTCCCTTAGCTTTATACAAGAATTAGGACATAAAGCAATTGTTCTTCCCTTAGCTTGTATACGAGAATTAGAATATTAGATAATTGTTATTCCCTTAGCTTGTATACAAGCATTAAGGCATTAGGTAAGTGTTCTTTTCTTAGTTTGTATACAAGAATTAGGACATAAAGCAATGTTCTTCACTTAGCTTGTATACGAGAATTAGAATATTAGGTAATTTGTTCTTTCCTTAGCTTGTATACAAGGTGTTCTCCCTTTGGTTTGTATACAGGAATCAGGACGTTAGACAAGTGTTCTTCCCTTAACTTGTATACAAGAATTAAGGTATTAGATAAGTATTCTTCCCTCAGCTTTAGCAATAAGATTTTTTTTTTTTTTTTTTTTTTTTACCGACATGACTTCCCTCAAAAATCATTAAAGTTGTGTATTCCACGTCCTAATTCTATACGAGGATTCTGATTTTTCACTCCGGTAGTTGATCACACTGAGATCTCATTCTAGAAAAAGTTGATAATGGTGGTAACATTTAAAATTACTTATTTAGCAGTATCTTATTCGTTTTCACCAACGCGCTGAAAGTATTTTAAATTTAATTCAAGAATTAGCGAAACTACACATCATATTTTGTCATCCTCTTATGGAATTAAACACATAAATTATTCTTTTGTGTCTTACATCAGGTTCTTTTATTATTCTGTTCCTTGTGTAATGATGTATTACATAGGCCTAAGGACTTACAAATATTAAAAAAGTATACACAAAAAAGTTAGAATTGAAAGTGCTATTATCGTTAGCATGATAGATGTGATTTCACCGCCTGTTTCAAAGTAGATATTATTGAACAACTTTTTCCATTAAATATTACGAACCACATAAAAAAGATAGTAAAGTGTTGGCATAGAACGTGCGTATGTATCATACTGTGTTTTCGGCTTCACATTATAGATACTTCGCTGATCGCATGAAACTCTTCTACCTTCATTTTATGGTCGATTGGGCAGCAACACTATGCACCTTGATTGCCTGTATGAGTTTTCTGAAATGCCATAATTTGGATCATTTTGTAGCAAGTTGTTTTCGTGGTCAAACTCTGAGTCGTCCACACGTCCCTTAATGATTCCTCTTAACCGTACGTTACTGCACTGTAATTGCTGGTTGTTGTTGCTAGTGATCGTGACTTGTAGCTTCCTTCTAATGGCTCTTTAATACTTCAAGGTTGGATGGATGAATAGCCTTGAATTACTTTGGTAGAACACAACATAATCAATCATAATGTGGAGCATCTTATGCCAGACGGACGTGATGGCTGTTTCACACATTTTTGAGACAGATCTCAGCATCAATTGATGTGCCTAGCTCCAATCTTATTTCTACTATTAAACGGATAAGATGGAAGTATTGTATATAAAATGTTTAAAACGCGTGAAGTATTTGCCATTGACAACGGAGTAGATCCCTGGGGCCCATTAACCCTTTTAGTATAAAGAAAATCGTAGACTCGCAGTAAAATAGCTATTGCATCAACACTGTTCATTGGAAAGTCATGGTTTACAGTTCATTCTCTTCAGCACGAAACAAGATTTCCAGAGGTATTATGTATTGGTGATCATAACGGATTTGAACAGGGAAAACTGGGAGAATGTCGGGAAAATTCCCTCCAGTTATCCCTCAAATCAACTTTGGACACCTATGAGTGGCCCCGGGTAAAAGCACGCAATTCAAACGAATCTCGAAAAATACTATAGGGATGAGAAATGTGTGTACCAAGTTTTGTATTAATAGACGGAATAGATATGAGGGGAAAGCGTGTATTGGAATTCTGGAGGGAATTTTCCCGACATTCTCCCAATTTTCTCTGTTCAAATACGTTATAGTCACCAATACATAATACCTCTGGAAAGCTGTTTCATGTTATAAACCATGACTTTCCAATGAACAATGTTACTGCAATTGTTATTTCACTGCGAGTCTACGATTTTCTTTTTACTAACAGGGTTAATGGGCCCCAGGGGCTTACTCCGTTGTCCATGGCACCTAGTTTTTGGTGCATGACCCTATCTTTGTTATGTTTATCGAATGGAGTAGGCTTGATTCGGATGTCCGGATGACAGATTCATGTCCATTCCTTGTGAGATCATTGTTTAGTTAAGTTCTTCGATTTCTAGCTTGTTATTCTGTTCTTGCGAGTTCGATGACAATTTGTTATGGTTCTTGAACTTACTGTTCTTCATCAGGTTGAGAATTATTCTTAAAAATTCAAAGAGTTCATTAATTTGTTTGGAAAATTTATATTTCTGACAAATTCTTGTATTTTGATAAGGTTCTTGGCCTAATAAATTGCAATTATGGATTCTTGATTTATATTAATTAATTTAAGCCATAGTCTTTCGATTTTTTAAGTTCTATATTTTTTTCTATGTCCAAAGTGAGGACCCGTAAATTAAGTTTGATCATACTATGTTCTCGTAAATGTTGCTCTTCATTCCTTCTTCCAATAGTTTATTATTGATATGTTGAGATGATTCTCTTAAAATTTAATCTTCTGTCAAATATTACTCCCAGATAATTTGTCCAAGGTTTTGGACATTTTTTGCGGATCAATATGCATTGTCTATTTTTATAGTTTTGAGGTTTCTCCTTGTACATTTAGGAGTTGAGCATTGCATTTGTGTTTTGCTTAGATTGACATCGAGTTTCCATTCTTGGGATAGTTAAGCTATGGACAAAATAGTAGAGACACTGTGGCTCAGTTATCCATAATATATCTAGTGATATCAATATATAGTGGCATATAGCCCTCCCTGCTGGTCTAGTGACTAGCACGTGCGCCTTTGGTGTACGGGATCCCGGGTTCGATTCCCGGCGGGAGAGCCTTGGTGATTTTAACTGTCCTCGATGTTTTTGCATTCGTATCCATGTCGTTATAGGTTATTGGAAAGAGCAAGGTAAACGAGCAAAATTAGTAATAAGTAGTTCAAGTAAGTTACTAAGACACGTACGGTAAGTTAGTTAACTTTTTTTCAAAAAAAAGTGGTAGAGCGTTCACCTCTGGTGCGTGGGGTCCCTGGTTTCGAGCCCAGCTCGCGCCAAGTGAAATTTGTGGTGGAAAAAACACCCTGTTCGTGGGTTTTCTCGAGGTTCTCCCACTTTATTCATTCCACCATTGCAATTATTTCTCGTCATCGCCGTCTCCTTTTGCATAATCGCAGGAGGTAAAACTGAAATATTTCATTTCATTTTCATAAAGGACAAGATAGTCACTTTTTACTCAGCGAAGTGTATCCTGTGATGTCCACTGAAACGTTAAAGAAATAAGCTGCACTTTTGCTTCTTTGGTTAACGCCTTCTGTGTATAGCAATTCAGGTAAGATTGTTTGTTACCAAGCTGAATCAGTTGGTAAAGCTATAAATTTCGAAGTAAATTTTTAGAATTGGATGAGGAAAGACATGCTTAAACTCAGTAGCGTTCACAGAATTCGTCAAGGGCGAAAGGATTAAACTCCCAAATTCATATCATTTTAGAAGTTTTAAATACTTATCTTAATATAATTAATGCTTATTTTTACATATGTATTGTTCAAAGGGAAGGAGGTTAGAAAGCAAATACTCCTCTTTTGCGAACGCCTCTGTAGCCCTTGACTTAAAACCAAACATCATATCAGAAACCACAAATAGTTAGTACTTTGAATGTCAAACAACCTAAAAGCTACTCACATTGACGGGAGTGGGATTTCCAATAAAGAAATTATTTTTGAATGTCAAATAGTAAAAGGTCATTCTTCTACAACTTGCAGCAGGATTTTTGGTCCCCTTACTTTGCTTTCTTTTCTTTTTATTGTTTCTTAACCATCTCAACCTTCTATCTTTCTCTATTTATCTTTCACTCTAACAGTGATGTCATAATACGTGTTTGCTAGAGGCAAGCTAATTCCTACGTAAAGAAACATGAAAAATCTTTTTGACTTCTTTTTCTTTGAAGATAACAAGATCATATTTACTCCAATTTCACATTTCAGTTCAAAATTGCGTTAACCATAATGTTGCTAATACATCATACTGTGATTTTTTGATTCATTTCTATCTAAGTAAATAGTTTGCAATATTATTTTACAGATTTATGTTGGTTTAGTGTTTCTTTTCAACAGTGTGCCCATGACAAGACACCAGCAGTTTAGCGTTACTTGAAAAATACAGCGACAAAAATAGATCTAATAATGTACCATGAACTCTCCATAAACTGACACTTATGAGCTGAGTAGTGGTCCAGTGACTACATACATGCATTTGTGAACGAGGTCCCGGGTTTGATTTCCAACAGGTCAGCGATCGGGTTTGAGATTTGAACACATTACGGTGGTTTGGATTCCATCTTAAATTGTAGATTTCATATAACATCGATGCTGAAAAGGGACGCTAAACCTTAACTAATCACCCCAACTTATAAGCAAAGATCTTAATGTTGCTAATGAGCTACACAAGCTTATGAAAATTTAATCTTAGAATTTATATGCGTGTAGCAGGGTTTGACAATACCTTCTTTATCTTTGATTCTTTAGTCTTAGCTGCAGTGAACGTAACCTAAAGCTAGTCATGGAAACAAATAACTTTATTTGGTAGCAAAGTTTAGAGAATGGATACTTACAGAATATACAGTATATAAAAATGAAAGTTCTATGTTTTTGACTTAATAACTCTTGAACTACCCGACCGATCTTGATCAATTTTTCAACATAGATGAGGTTCGGGTCTAGGAGTGATGTTATAATTGCATTTTGAGGGCACAACGTAAGGACGGGGAAGGAGAGAGATATAAAAATAAATAAAAGTTAATAACACTTGAATCACGATCAAATTTGCCACATAGATGACATTTGATCATGGGATTGTTTCTATCATTTCACTCTGACAGTGCAACTTAGAGGAGGGAAGGGAGGAGATATCTAAAAGTGATCACAAATGACCGATATTAGTGTCGAATCCAAAGTTTTCGGAGTCAAAACAGTGACACTTCCGATACCGTTTAAATCCAAATTCAGCCCCGCAACTTGGGGGAGGGGGACGATATATACATACAGGGTGTTTTAAAACAACACCGACAACGTTTGGGAGGTAATTCCTGACACTAAAATAAGGCAAAAAGTATAGACCAACCTGGGTGCGCAAATGCTTCTTTTCGGAGTTACAGGTTGCCAAAAACATGAAAAAAATTAAATTTAAAGGTCTATAGTTCCAAAACTATGGGACCTACCGTTGTCGGGTCAAGACTTCACTTAGGAAATAATATGTGCTCTATACAAAAATACATGTTTCAGAATGCGGTACTCACGCAATATTTTTTATTGATAGAGTTTGGCTACAGGTGTATAATTTGAAGTACTCAGCACCAACCACCAATTATATTGTCAAGGCCCTACAGCCACCACTAGTAGCAGTCTTGTACTAACACAAATATTACCATATCTTTTCCTCTGGTCAAATCTACATAATACAAACTAAAGATAAACCTCTTTTGGTTTCTTTGAACTTGAAACGAACGGTAAACAACAACAGAATCTGTACCAAACTCCAAATATGACAACATGTCTAATTATTCAATTTTACTTTTGATTTTCCCGACAGTTGCTGGACGTCAGTGACATTGGCGTACATTTTTTTACTACTCTTCTTACGTTTTCTTTTAGTTTGTTTGTATTTTTAAAGTTTATTTTTAACACCGAGTTAGGAAGAAACGTGAACTTACATAATAACATGTACAGAAACCATAATATGCTCTCACTGAGAACTGAACATGGGATGCGCTAAACAAGCAAACATAGTGCCCAATTGACTACTCAGGAGGGCGCGGTGGCTCAGTGGTAGAGCGTTCACCTTCGGTGCTTGGGGTCCCTGATTCGATTCCAACTCGCGCCATGTGGATTTTGTGGTGCACAAACACCGTGCTCGTGGGTTTTTTCAGGGTTCTCCCACTTTCTTCATTTCTCTCATCATTACCGTCTCCTTTAACCTAACCGGCATAACCGTGGAACGTAAAACTTAAAGATTTCATTTCATTTTTCCAATTGACTACTCCAGAACCGTTACATACTTTCGGAATAATAATCAAATTTTATACTGACTACTCATGCGTGATTTCAACAACATTAGTTAAATAGATTATTAGATCATTTAACTAGTAGATTTATGAAATTCTGAAGATTCGTTAACCTGAATAAATGATCTATTACGATTAACAATAACAGACATTTTGTAAACGATCCGTTCTGTTAAGGAACAGTGAGTGTACTATTGCTATTTCTTAAAAATGTTTTATTTTTCTCTTTCTATCTCCTTTTCTTCTTTGGCATAAGTGAAAATCATTATAAGAAGAATCATAATAGTCCATTAGTGAATGACTTCTATACTCCACATAGAATAGAGTAAAATATCGTTGGTAGAGTTAGGATTTTTAGGTGTACACTTTTTCTTTTGGAAGATTAGCATTAGGAACTTGTTTTCGGTATCTAGTACCATGTCAGCCCGTGATGTATGAAAGATGATGTCTGCCGGCGATCACACTGCCCAAGCAATTGGAGAGGAAGAAAGGAAACGGCCTGAGACAATTATGTTAGGTACCATCCCAGCATTTGCTTGGCGTAAATGAAGGAAACCTCGCTCAGGATGACTGGCCTGAAAAAAAGGTGATACTTTTTCGACCTAGTATCCCCACCGGGAATCAAACCCGGACCTCTTGCACCAAAGGCGAGAGTGTTAACGACTACGTTACGAGAGTCCCTTCTTTTAAATCGAAAAAAAGAGCTCTCTGAAAATAGGCCATGTGACAAAAGTTTGTTTCAGTTGCAAATAGACATGCTTTCCCAGTATCTCTTTTCCTTTTTACCATTATTTTATCGTTCTTTAAATTTCCGTTTTCCTAGTGCAACTAAAGACCCTATAAACAACTTGACTAACAAAGGTTTGAATCAGTGTGACATAATCAATATATTTTTTATATGCGTTATAATTTTCTTGTTTGCAGGTTGCTATAATAAATACATCGAACAGACTGTCTGTAAATGTTGCGGCATGTTCTTAGAATAATTTCTGATAAGATGGAAACTAGTAGGATGGACTACAGTGAATTGTGAGTCAGATAAAATGGTTCACTTACAACATGTGAGATAAAAGTGTCAATTGATTTGAGTTCTTAAAGATGATTAACCACACGATGAAGATTTAACGCAATTCTTACACAATAACATTATACAGTATATACCGTTCGGTAATTAAGTAATGATACTGATTATATTGTGACGAAACTGTGAATGCAATCCGTAAACCAATATGTGCGTTCGTAAGAGTAATCCCTCCTCTACAATCTGGCAACACCACTTTGTCGCACGCGAAGTATGAGGCAAATACGACATCATTACCAGCAGTCACTGAGAAGCCCTCATCACGCACGCAGCATGGAGCAGAGAGCAAATATCAAATTATGTGTTAAACTAAGTAAAATTGCCACACAGGCTGTTGATTTGATACAAAAAGTGTATGGGAATACATGTATGTCTCGTGTACAGATCTTTAGATAGTATGAACGTTTTAAAAGTTGTGTGGAATCGATTGAAGATTCCTCGGCCGGGTCGTCTAATGTCTGTTTGTAACGAAGAACTCACTGCAAAGGTCCGTGAACGAGTACACGAAGATATACGTGACTATGAGAATGATGACAGATGAGTTTGGTGTTAACAGGGAGACAATTCGTAAGATCTTAGTGGAAGATTTAGATAAGAAGAAGATTGCATCGCGGTTTGTGCCACACTCATTGTCTAAGAAACAAAAGCAAGGTCTGTTGCTTACGCCTGTGACATCCTTGCAACGGCCCGTAGGAATAAAAATTTCTTACTTTCTATTGTTGCGGAGGACGAACGTTAGTGTTATCGTTATGATCCAGCTACTAAACGTCAGAATGCTGAATGGAAATCCCCCAGGATATTCTAAAGGCAAAAAACTTCGACTTTAGAAGTCAAAAGTGAACACAATGCTCCTGCGTTTCTACGTCAGTATCATTCATAATGAATTTGTATCAGAAAATCACACATTGATTGCCCAGAAAGTGTTTTGGAGCGTTTCGTGAAGAGGATTTTTCGTGTTCGGCCTGAATACTTAGTCCCAGCTAGCTAATTCCTTATCCATGACAATATACCCGCTCACACGGGCAGTACTTGTTCAGGAATATTTGGCCAAAAACAAGTGTGTGTGCTGCAGCATCCCCCTATTCTCTAGATATGTTACCGAGCGAATTCCCTGTTTTCTGTTCCTTAAACTGAAGTTACCATTAAAAGGACGAATTTTTGACAATGTTGAAGGCATCCGAGCAGCTGTGACAATGGCAGTTACGGAACATACTATAAACTGAGTTGCAAAGATCGTTCTGCTCCTTGCGTGATCGTGCCACTCAGTGTATTGACGCAGGAGAGATGTATTTTGAATAATAAACAGGTATTATTACATTATCTTTGTTTGTTTGCTCACAATAAAATCAGTCCCATTACTTATTTGTCGGACGGTGTATGTATACTTGTATTCTTAATGTAAAACTTTAACGGTTTAGTAAAATTTAATGAGTGAGCTTGAGATAGATGGGTCTTACTCTCAGGAGTAACACTGGTTATATGATGTCATGTAAAATTCAATATGGCGAAATTCTTCCTACCTGTAGTGATCTAGTGGAACTGTCAGTACTTTGGACCGAAAAATTCCATATGCGTTTCTACTTAAGCCGATTCTTCAAAAGCAATGAATACCAGGCTGTATTTGGACTACTATTTGGAAAACTACTCATCCACCCTATCTCATGATGAGAGACACGGGGACTTGGTACGGTACTGTGAACAATTTGATAAACCAACGTACACCTTTCTAAAATAGGTCGCAGTACATCTGATCTTTTTGACTTTTGTTCGAATATTGATTCTCTCGAGCATCGATGTACTTCTTGTCTGGAAACTCAGCAAGTGTGACAGTAGTTTTGAGGCTTTTTGGCCGATGTCCCGTGTTCGCCTTCACATTTACTATTATATTATTCCCTGATTTTCAGTGATATTCTCCTACGAAACGGGTTGCAAAGTTTTGCTAATTAGAACTACCATTCTTTTTATTGATAAATATATTTTATTGTGATCCCCAATTATATGTCGGGTATCTCAACCGGGTAAGAAAAAAGGCTTTTACAAAATCTCAAGAATTTCTTCGCTTCCATTTTACAGGCATTACTTGACAGTTGTCACTTAAAGCTTTTATTTGTAGTTGTGCCAGTGAAATCCTAAATCCTTGTTAATTTACATTATTCAATGGCAAATATCACGTATAAAAGAAATCACACAAGACACGCTAAATAGATTTGTCTTGTAACTCGTTTTCTGGAAATAAATAAATAAAATGGTAGAGCCTTTATCGCCAATGTGCGGAGGACCTTGGTGTGATCCCGAGTACTAACAAGTGGGCTTTGTGGTGAATAAACACTGTGTACCTGGGTTTTCTCGGGGTTCTCCAATTTTCAAAAAAGTTCCCTAAGAGCGACATACAACGCAAAAATCAAATGCCTGCGAAATACTCTTTGTGGGATTAAAAAACGTTTGGCGAGAGGATCCCAAAGTGAAAGTTCTAATAAGAAAATAAATAAATAGGTAAAACTTTTATTTACTAAATACACAATGTGATCAAAAATATCTGGACACCCTCAAAAACATACGTTTTTCATATTAGGTGCATTGTGCTGCCACCTACTGCCAGGTAGTCATCATCAGCGTCCTCAGTAGTCATTAGACATCGTGAGAAAGCAGAATGGGGCGCTCCGCGGAACTCACGGACTTAGAACGTGGTCAGGTGATTGGGTGTCACTTGTGTCAGAAGTCTGTACCTGAGATTTCCACACTCCTAAATATCCCTAGGTCCACTGTGTCTGCTGTTATAGTGAAGTGGAGACGTGAAGGGGTACTTACAGTACAAAAGCATACAGGCCGACCTCGTCTGTTGACTGACAGAGACCGCCGACTGTTCAAGAGGGTCGTAAAGTGTAATAGGTAGGCATCTATCCACAGCATCACGTAGGAATTCCAAACTGCATCAGGATCCACTCCAAGTAGTATGACAGTTAGGTGAGGTGAGAAAACTTGGTTTCAAGGTCGAACGGCTGCTCTCATCATGCAGATAAGTGCCAAATGACGCCTTGCTTGGTGTAAGGAGCGTAAACATTAGACGATTAAACAGTGGAAAAACGTTGTGTGGAGTGACGAATCACGGTACACAATGTGACGATCCGATGGCAAGGTGTGGGTATGGCGAATACCCGGTGAACGTCATCAGTCAGCGTGTGTAGTGCCAACACTAAAAGTGGAGGTGGTGGTGTTATGGCGTGGTCGTGATTTTCTTGGAGGGGGCTTGCACCCCTAGTTTTGCGTGGCACTCTCACAGCGCAGGCCTACATTGATGTTTTAAGCACCTTCTTGCTTCCCGCTGTTGAAGAGCAATTCGGGGATGGCGATTGCATTTTTCAACACGATCGAGAACCTGTTCATACTGCAAGGCCTGTGGCGGAGTGGTTACACGACCATAACTTCCCTGTAATGGACTGGCCTGCACAGAGTCGTGACTTGAATCCTATAGAACACCTTTGGGATGTTTTGGAACGCCGACTTCGTGCCAGGCGTCACCGACCTACATCAATACCTCTCCACAGTTCAGCACTCCGTGAAGAATGGGCTGCCATTCCCCAAGAAACATTCCAGCACCTGATTGAAAGTATGCCTACGAGAGTGGAAGCCGTCATCAAGGCTAAGGGTGGGCCAACACCATATTGAATTCCAGCACTATCGATGGAGGGCGCCACGAACTTGTAAGTCATTTTCAGCCAGGTGTCCGGATACTTTTGATTACATAGTGTATCTAACAAATGAGTGTACCGTAGTTGTTTCTTTGCATACATTTTTAAGTAAATAATTGTTTGTTTATTTCCTTTTAAAAATGGTTCCTCATTTCCACGAAGCGAGTTCTGTTGTTCGGAGCAGAGAAAAGATTAAGAACGGCTTAAGAACACCTTTGCCTCTTCGTTGGTGGTAATAAGCGTAAAAATTAATCTAACTTAGAAATGGCCATTGTTATCTTTTGTTACAAACTAGGCTTCTAATTATTCATTTCTTCTTGTTCTTAATTTAATTCCTGCTGTCTGATCCTTAACGCTACAACCATTTACACTAATTGTTGTTACCTGTCAGGAATGCCAGAAGGTTTTCCCTTCAATTTATTCTCTTTTACCTTGCAGCATAAACTACAGGTAAGTATAACAGAATGCTACAACAATACTTCCACCTATTATTACATCA
Source organism: Thermobia domestica (assembly GCF_964235325.1). Taxonomy (NCBI): domain Eukaryota; kingdom Metazoa; phylum Arthropoda; class Insecta; order Zygentoma; family Lepismatidae; genus Thermobia; species Thermobia domestica. Next base: position 156,024,211 of record NC_137469.1, read on the forward strand.
CTTTCATTACGAACATCGGAAACGGGTTAGTGACCTTTAGCAGATATATATGTGACCAAATGCAATTCTTCCTTAGCATTAAAGAGTAGCAGCATTTACATGCCAATGTCTTTCCCAGGAACATTTTTCCCTGTACGCCAGTTTTATAAATATGAAAACTTGCGTCCATATTATACCATGTAGGCGAGTGGTTGAGCTCATCTTTAGATGATAAACTAAAAATGATATATTCGATTGAATGAAACAATTCAGTAGTTACTTTTACTAACTACAGACTGTCTCAAAATACATCGAAACGACTTACGACATCTAAACGACAGAATACCCGACTTACGTTATCATTTTCAAATAAAAAAAAGCCTACAATCAGTAATGGCTTCAGGATGCGGCCTAGGGATAATTCTTACTGTCTCCTTCAACCTACACGAGCTTGGTTACTAAATATAGTGATATTTAGTCCCTAGACAATGGTATACTGGCACACCAAACTGGGTTCAGATTTGGGCAGTAGTTACCGAGAAGCATGGTACTACATGCAAATCGAGCTAAGCCAATCCAAGTTCGTCCCTCGCCGAGCTCATACCGACAAATATAGCGATATTTATTTCCTACATGATGAACTCTTGCCCACCAAATTTGATTCAGATTCGATCAATAATTGTCGAGAAATAAAGCACCATATACACACATACACCTGGACTAGAACTATTCTTATGCCAGGAGCCACAATAATAATAATAATAATAATAATAATAATAATAATAATAATAATAATAATAATAATAATAATAATAATAATAATAATAATAATAATAATAATAATAATAATAATAATAATAATAATAGTTTCATAATGTGAAATAGATTTCGAAACTATATGAATTCATTACTCAAGCTTGAAGTAGTACATCCATAATATCTATAATTACTAGTTGCAGTAGAGGAATAGTATCGTAACTAGATTGTTTTCCTCAGACGCTGAATCCATATCAAAAAGCCATTGCTCGTTATCTCCTACTATATTTTACCAGTCCCGTATCCAGGGGGGTCTAGGGGAGCCGGCCTCCCCTAAATTTTTGCTGCCCCCTAAAATTTTCACGGCAGGCTTGCAAATGAACTATAATATGGTTGGCTCGGACCCACCTAAATTTTTGGGCTGGCTACCGGCCTGTCTCTTACTATGTTCCTCTATGGGTATTAAATTAAACCGGAAATAGTAAATGATGTCTGTTACTTCTGGCTGCAACAAAGAGAATAAAATCAGAGATAAAACATATTCTTGGTACTGAATACATATCTAAAATCTGATTGCTGCTAAGTATCTCTATTTTATCCATTATGTAATAAGTGTTGAAATCGAATAAACGTGTATTTTCACTATTTCTGATTTCAACAAACAGATAAAAGTCTAGAGTAAAATCATTCTTGCGGCGATGAATCTGTGTCAAAAACCGTTTTTGATATCTTTTGCCATTTTTACTTTGCTGAAATAAGCATTAAAACCGGAAATATTAGTAAATTTCAACCACTTTCGATTTTGGTAGAGTGTTGGGGATGGTGATGGTATGTTCTCTTAAGACACTGAATCGATTGCTGAAATTCGTTTGCTATTACCGCTTCGTTCTATGGGATCAACGTTAAAACCTACCACAATTGTTTTTTTTTTTTCTACTTCCAATTTCAGTGGAGAATTAATGGAAGACTTAAGGATATATTGTTAGGACGCTGAATCGATTACAAAAAGCCGCTTCTTGGTATCTCCTATCGTTTTTGCTCTATGGAATCAATATTGGACCTGGAAATACCAGCAAATTTCAATCACTTCCGGTTTCGGTAGTGTTGCAGGTGGTGATGGTATATTCTCCTGAGACGCTGAACCGATTTTTTTTAAAACGTCAGTATGTATTATCGATTTTGTTCTATAGCGATAAATGTTGAAACTGTAAGTAGCTGATTTCTACCACTTTTGAATAGAGGTTCAACGGAGGAGAAGGAATCTTTCTTTGGGACACTGAATCTATTGCAAGATATCAGTTACCGTGTTTGCTATATGGAAATCATTATTGAAACCGAAAGTACTAGTAAATTTCAACCATTTCCGGTTCTGGTAGAGTGTTGCAGATGGTGATAGTGTTCTCTTAAGGGCTAAAGCGATTGCAAGAAACCGATTGTCACTATGTTACCGTTTTGGTTCTATAGCGATAAATGTTGAAACCAGAAATGATTGATTTCTATACATTTCGGTTTGAATACAGAGTTAGCCTAAGTAATGAAACGCTGGATGCTAAATCGATTGCAGAAAAAAAAAAGCTTCCTTGTATCTATTACCGTTTCGCTTTGATACCTGTCATCAGATAGACAGACAGGTAAACGGACGGACGGACAACGGACATAGCCGTTTAATAAGACTTCAGGCGCTTATGCATAACATAGTTTGGAAGTCTAATAATAATAATGATATATTAAGATTTAAGGATAGTTACATTTGAAATGATTTACTTACAAATTCATTGACTTATGTAATTTCCGGAAAAATGTTGTCGACATTATTATCGAGGGAAACGCCATGTAGTTTTTCGTTCCTCCTGAAATGCGTGTTTTTCTCTGGTTTAATTCTTGATTCCTTTCTCCGCCACAAAATCAATTACCTTTATGCTACACGTTATGCATTCCCCCTTTTTGTGTAATTAAATAATAAATAAACAGTGCTACCTACAACTGTGAGTTCGAAGCAATTTCTTTTCAAAAGTTCCAGGGTTGCATTCATTCACGTTTCAAGGAAAATTGTTTTCCCGTTTTCCACAGTATTTAAAAATTGAATTGAATTGGCAAGCGTATGACATCCCGTTGTCATTTGAAAGACTAGTTTGTAAAGATAAATTGTATAGGAAAATGTTTTAAGTGCATTTTTCATCTTTGACCACCTGAAGTGGTTGAAATTGAAAGTAGCAAATGCCTACAGATAAACTTTAACTTCCAAGTATCACAGCTGGACACATGGAGCAAAAACTTAATCACTTCACGAGAGATTCTTATAAAAGGAAACCACATTCACGAGCGAAAGTGCAAATAATATGAGCAGGACGATTTTATAAGAAAAAAAATAATAATAAAAGGTTGTTGGTTAAGGATGATATTGTCACAAATGTTGCCGGTGCACTGTAATAGGTGTTATACGGTCAGTGACGAAGATGACCATGGCGAAAGAGAAAAAGTATGTTGCTGTAATTATGAAGCACTTTGGCCCCAGGGAGTCACTACAAGAATGACATCACAGCGTTTGTGATTAACCACTCCCATGCCATTCACGCGTCCACAAAAAGCGAAACGGGTCATCTTGTGTCAGAAAGCAATGCTACGAGCTGAAGATTGAGTAGCGAAAGAAAGAACGGTTGAAAAAAGCCTGAACATTCAAAGAGGAGAGGAGTATATTATCTATCTTAAAAAGCGGCATCATTTCTTACATCACAGCAACACTTAACAACATGGCATTCTTCTTTGAAAGACATTTGGAAATGGTCATTCATTGCCTGGTATAATAATGTTTTTGTAGTGTGATTTGTTCCGTGGCACATAGCAAACCATTCACAGGAAAACCCGCTTCGACGAGAACCATCTTATACAACCAAATAGACCATTTGAATAGGGTTGTACTTAATACTCAATTTGAAGCACAGAATAAGTTGTAATTATCTTCACCTTAACAGTTTACTATCTATTTTGGATGACGTTTCTTTATGCGTCAAGTATGACATAAAAAAAAGTGTTAATGAAAACTGCTCCTAATGAGAGAATGAGATCTTTCCAAGCACAATATACCAGCATCAGAATAATAATAATAATAATAACAGCAACAACAACAGCAACAATAATAACAATGGTAGTAAAAGGAGAGGACACTTACTGAGAGATTTCTACCTTGGGCGACAAGAAACATAACAACCCATGTAAATGACTTTGTTGAGATAGGGAGAACGATGCAGTGGTGAGCAACTTTTGAAAACATTTCAACCTCTTTCAATTTTCTGTTGATATAATATTGTTGCGCTTTCTTTCTCTTCACAACAAAAAATAAAAAATAAAAGAGGAACTAAGAAGGAGTTAGAAATTAAAATAAAGAAAACTCAGAGAAATAATATTTAACTAGATGTATAAGACTATTGTGTACAACAGCAAATAAATGTATTACATAAAGAAAAATAGTACTATTGAACAGAACAAAGCATAAAGGAAACAAAATACATCAGTCAAAGCATCCAAAGAATATACATAGCAGAAAATAAAAGAATACAACTCCAAAGATGTTGCTGAAGAAATAGAAATATTAAAAATTATATTAGATATTGAAGGTTAATGATTGTTTATGAAATAATGAAACAGAAAAGTAACACGTATATAAAGAGCTAATAACGATTGGGTAATGCTCAAATTCTATACATATAAAATACAGCATGCGGCAAAACAAACAGTACTGAAATCACATTGTTGACCTTTATTTATTTGTTGTATATACAACGTAATGAAATATACGAAATGGTATCAAATGGATGTCAAGTAAATGTTACTCAACATTAAAAGGACTCATGAATGTACAACACGTGTTCAAAATGTTGACTACTACGTCCCACACATTCTTCATAGTGGTCCTGTAGGTCGATGAGCACGTTAGTGAACACGGGTTGCTGGAACTACAAAACAAATGACCGAGTCTTCTCCCTTAACTCCGGAATAGTCGTAGGCCAGGTGTTCATCTGTTCGGAAAATTACTTCCTTCAGCATTCCTCATATGCAGTGGCGGCGATTGGACGTTAAAAGTGGGGGGGCAAGACATGATCTGAATATTTGTATATCAATCTTAGTTTTCCTGGTTGTTTCTAACACTTTGTTTCACGAAAGGTTGTATAACTAATAGGATACTATATTTTAAATTTAAAATACTGTATATCGTATTTCATATTTTATTAAGTAAATTGACAAAACCAATGCAAGTAGGTACTAGACCTTTGTACTCTGAAATAACGAAAATGTAAGAAGACATTTGATTCCTTGCTCATGAACATCTTAAAATTCTGTCTGGAAAATTGTGTAATCAAATTATTTAATAAATTTAAAAACCAAATCAATAGAAATAATAATATTAATCATAGTAATGAATAAGGAGTCTTGTTTTGTAAATGCTATACTGAAACTGGGGATAATTGAACAACTTAATTTTTAATTCCACACATGCTACGAAATGCATGTTATTACTCTTAGAAAATGAAAGACAGTAAATACTACAAGCATATACTACGACATTTAAAGCAATATTTGGTTTTGTAGCTTCCCGAAACATGTTCGTTGCAACTAGATGCATTTTTCACTTTCTTGGAACACATCAAAAGACAACAATACTTAGAATCATTTTACACTCCAGCTATACAAAATAATCCTAGAACCTAGAATTATGTTGAATTCACTAAATTTAATTGTATATACAGTTACACCCCTAAACACACACCACTTCACTCGTATATTACATTACAAAACAATGGAAAAGGTAGAAGTTGTTTCTTATTACGCTCTTTTTAATCAATATTCCTTAGTTTAGAAAGATGAGAAGACATTTTAGGAATTGTCAATTTTTGTGCAATTAAAGAATAACTTGTGAAATACTTCTTTTTTTGCGAAATGTTCTCTCAATTAGTTTCAAAGCGGCTGACTAACACATCGAGCCCTTGTAAGAAGGGGGTATAGAACCAAAACCTGCTAAATCCATTTTTGAATTTTGTCTGGGAACGAAGAAAAAGTGACGCCCACATGTTTTCAGAATTGTTGAACAACTTTTTTTTTGTTTAATGCTTGATTTCACTTATTTGTATTAAGTAGGGACCTCTAAACAAGAAAATTGTTAAACAATTCTGAAATATAAGGACATCACTTCTTCGTTTCCTGAAAATGGATTTAGCAGATTTGGCTTCTATACCTCTGGATTGAAAGTATGCTAGAATTGTTGTGCTCCAATAGGTTAATTTTTGGGTTGTTTTCCGTCGCACTTAATATGCACTTTCTCTAGCTTTCTTAACTTCACGGGAAGACAACCAATACGTACTCACGCAACGGCAAATGTTACATAGCACCATTTTTCTTATGAAACAGTAATACATACATACACTTTATATTTCCAAATGAAACTACAGTATATACGTATATTAATGGGTTGCTTCAAAAAAGTGGGGGGCAACTGCCCCCCCCTAATCGCCGCCCATGCTCATATGTATGCATCTGGAGCCATGAAGTCAGAGGAGTGGGAAGGATATGGAAAATCCGGTCCACAGGAAATCAAATGTCCAAACTCTTGTGGGCAGAAGGGTAAGTGATTCACTTGCAAGGTGCACAGTAGCTCCGTCTTGCTGCATCCATAACGACAGATTTTTGGTGCGATAAAAACTGTGCATATCATGTAGCAATGAGTCAATAATCAACTGTTGATTGATGCAGTGATCAAGGTACACATGGCTTTCGTTATTAAACCATATATTGCTAATGAAATCTTCATCTTCATATGCCATAGCTTCAGAGCAATTCAGTGGACGCGTGCGTTCATCTTCTGCAGTAAGACGTTGCCCCACTCCGTATGAGTGGAAATAGTGCTCGACAATAAACACTTTCTCCTCTGTTGTAAATAATATTATCTTTGTGCCAACTGCATACTACGCTAGTCCAGATACAACTGAGCACCAGTGTTGCCAGACCGATCAGTAGGAAAAGCAAGAGACTCGAAGATTAAAAAAAAAAAAAACAAAACAGGAGAAAGCAGTAGACGCATACAGTGGCGGCACCTGAGTGTAAATCCAGGGAGCAAAAAATTGCCAATTTTAAGGGGACAGTGGTCAAAACAAGCAGTCTAGAATTCATTATTACTTCACAGGTGTGTGAAGTAAGACGTAGTGAAAGAGCAAACTGAGGTGGGAAAATGTCTTATTATGAACGTAACAAGGGGCATCATTTAGGGGGACAGGAGGGAACAATTGCCCCCGCAAGAGTTTGAGGAATATATATATATATACATATACTTTAATCGATTATCTACTAATGTGCTAGTACAAAACGTGAAAGTCTTATGTTGGTGGTGCTCTTCCCCCCCCCTCAAGCGAAGTCTGAAATGACGCCCCTGCACGATATTATACGTGATCGTGACGTAAAACGCTGACGATCGTGGAGAGGTGATCTAAGCTACTCTTCCAACCCAAGTCCCAATCTAAACAAGACATACTCATAAATCTTATAGGAACTCATAAAAATCGCCAACCATCATGCATATATAAGATGACGAACAGTTGTATTTTTGTAATCATGTTATATACAGCAAAGTTCTATAACTATATGCTCTACAGAGCTTTGTGTATGCGTACATAGAAATTTCCTTTTTTTATGTGAGGAAAAAATGAAAATTCACTAATAATAATAATAATAATACATTTTTTTAACTTCTCGAAGTAAGGAAAAAGCAGGAGATTGTTCACTTTTCATTGTTTTTTGCAGTAGATCAGTAGAACGCAGAGAAAGCAGATCTCCTGCAAAATCAGTGGATCTGGCAACGCTGCTGAGCACACGTGTGGTGCTCACAGCTCATGCGCCACATTGCACCTCTGCGCAATCCGTACGCGAATATCAGTACTGTTTCACCGCATACTGTATATAGAAAAACTAGCAGAAATGTCCGTTCATTCCATGAGAAGAATAAGGTTTAATGAAAATAAAACCGGAAATTTGAATATTGTACTAAAGAAGTTGGTACTACATTTAAATCATGTTTGCAACAAGTTCTTTAACAAATTTGTATTCAAATATGTTGGCATTCCAAAAATAAGGTAGCTCTAAATTGTGTTCCAATTAAATTGTAATGTGTAATGCAACTGTTTTGACTCATAGCTTTACACAGGATTCGAAATCATCATAGTAAAAATAGGGGGACATAGGAAAAAGAGAACGCTCTTCGCACTGGATTGCCTCGACATAGACGATTCATTTATTGGAACATTCACAATTATTAACTATGTGGACTTACGCATACGATTAATGACTAGTTCACCCGTTAATTACATATGAGCTATGTACATACAGGTCGGTAGCCAGCCCAAAAAATTAGGGGGGGGCGGCTGAAGTTAGGGGGGCCCGATCCAAAAATATTATAGTTCATCACCATATTATAGTTCATTTGCAAGCCTACCGTGAAAATTTTAGGGGGGCCCGCAAAAATTTAGGGGGGCCCGGCCCCCCTAGACCCCCCTGGATACGGACCTGCGTACATATATATTACTGTAATTAATTTCGAAACTTCTGACAGGAGTATTACTTTATTCAGGAACCAATAACTTATTAACGGAGGAATTTTATTCCTAAAACATTAAGTGAAAAGGAATTACACCATCCTCAGGATTTCGAACCTAGCTTCCTATCAGGCCTACTTCCTCTAGGCCTAACAGCAAAATTACTATCAAGCAGTTACGAGGGCCATCGCGCCGCATGAAGCGCTGACGACTCGGGGAGCCGCTGGGCAAGTTCAGACCACGTCGGTGCAGCGTTGCCAGGTCTCCTGATTTTCCAGGAGATCTCCTGGATTTTCAAGTTATCTCCTGGTCTACTGATTTTTCTTTTAAAAATGTTAAAAACTCCTGGTTTTCCGCATCACCCAAAAGCTCTTAGAAAATGTAGACTTTAGAAACCAAAAGGAGTTCTTATCTACAGATGAAATGTACTTTGCACCAAAAGTTTCCCTATCCATGGCATCAAGAAATCTCCCAAATCATTGACTGCAAGTTTTTAAACTCAGGTGACTTGAATATATATTGAAGCAGTAGAGCAAATTCGAGATAGATATGAGCTCCTCCATGGCTAAGCGGTTAGCGTACTCGACTTTGGTGTGGAAGGCCCGGGTTCGATTCCCGGTGGGAACTTATGGGGTTCGGATTCCACGTTAATCAGTAGGTCCACACCTCATATAGCCTCGCTGTTGAACGGGACGTTAAACTCAACTCAACTCAACTCGAGAGAGAGATATAGGCTCCATGATCCCGCTATAAAACATTTAGGGATGATTAGCCCATCAAATGAGGTAAAGAAATCGGCACAGTCAATTGCTCCTCTCTAGCTGACTTTCCTAATGTTATAGAATAAAGTAAATTGCAACAAGTAGACACAGAAGGCGGTTATTGCGAAACACAGATTTGAATTAGGTTTCTGTTCAAGATTTTTGGATGCTTGTCAGAAGCGTCATTTCAGATTTTGGTTAGTGGGATAAGACCCTTTGATATAAGTAAAATTTTGTACTTTTCATTGATTCATTATTGATAAAATCAGTATAAATCTCCAACTCAGGGAGGACAATTGCCCCTCCGTGCCCTCCCTAAATGACGCCTCTGATGCTTGTTAGTAAAAAAAAAAGGCTAATCAGTTAATATTTCCGAATTTATCCACATTTGTTATGTCTTTGCTCTGCCTTCCTCAAATGTCACTGTAGAAAAAGTGTATTCACCCGTAAAGTTGATGAAGACGGAACAGACAGACTTGACACCCAAAATTTACAAGGATTGCTACACACAAAAAGGCTCACTTTTAACAATTCATGCTAAGATTTCCTGTGAATCTCTCTCTGACCAGCAGAGTCAATATTGGCATGTACGCAGATAAAGATGATTAGCCTTTTATTGGTAAGTATAATGATTGATGGGTTCAGTGTTTGCCTTGTATAAAATAATCACCCTAATTAATATCATTAGATAGTAAGTTGTATCTCCTGGATTTTTCCTGGATTTTGGATAAGAATTTTCCTGATTTTTCGAAAAATTGGTTGGCAGCACTGCGTCAGTGGCTTGTCTGCCTGCTTTGTGCGAGGTTTTGTGACGCTAGCAGTGCCTGTGTTGTGTCTGTGCTCGTTTATAATGATTAAAGGAATTGAGAACCCCGCCAGTTGTGAAGTGAGGGCCGTGATTAAATTTCTTAATGCGAAACGTTCGACCTTGTGAAATTCATCGCCAATTAAAGGAGATGTATGGAGACAATGTCATGGGCGAGCTTAAAGACTTTCTGGTGGGAAAAAGATTTGACAGCGATGAAAAACTTAAACAAGGCGTGACTACGTATCTCAATACGCTGGCGGCGGAGGACTATGACGCTGGAATACAAAAACTCGTCACATGGTATGACAAATGTCTCAATTTGCTTGGTGATTATGCGGAGAAGTAGTGTAAAGTATGCTCTTTCCAATAAAAATATGTATATTTGTTAATATATACTACTGTGTCTTTATTGCACAAACGGGTACCACTTTCCGGATGGCCCTCGTACAATCAATTTAAATTATGGTAGTGATTTACTCAAACATTTTTGTGACTTATTTTAGAATCTAACATACTAGCTATAAATCCTCATTTAGGCCTATACTTAAAAATAGAAGTAGTCTGACTGCAAAGCATGTTTATTATTTTGGCGACATTCTCTTCTTTCATTTACGGTGGTTCAGTGCTAGAGCGTATACCTCTGGTGAATGGGGTGGGTCCCTTGTTCGATTCCCGGCCAAGTAAGTTTGTGGCGGACAACGTCGTGGGGTTTTCTCGGGGGTACTTCTGTTTCTTCCCATATTCTCATTCTATCAATTCTCCCACCATCATTCACTTGCCTTAATCATCTGTCTCATCTGTCTTAGCTTAAAGGACATTTCATTTTTTTCATCTTTCATCATTTGCTTTGCCATGTTCGTTATTACTGGGTTGTTGCAACATTAATGAAATGTCCTTAACTTTGAAATATGACTGTATTGCTGAAAATGACTTTTATAAATCGTTCGAAAGCTTATGCTCTGCCTAGCTATCTACACCATAAGAAGTGTACTCACCGGTTTTTCGTTCCAGAGCTGAGAAGGTAAAGTGTCGAGACATTTTTCGGTAGATCTGTTTCATCGAATTCAAATTTGCCCACATACTCGCAAAAACTATTCAAAATATTATTGAAGTAGTAATGTGAACAAACAGGGCCGTTGCGTGGGCAGGGCGCCTGGGGCGATTGCCCCGGGCGCTGCGACCAGGGGGGCGTCGGGCGATAAATCAACAATATTCAAGGAATTCAGATTATGCTGGTAAATGATTTTTAAAAAATTATGTTAATTCAGATACTTTAATAATGATCAGGCCACCACTAAGTAAAATTTATTCATTTATTTCATAAGGACAACACAACAGGCTTAATATCCAGTTATAGTGTCGTGTACATACATACTTATCTAACATACACTATTATACACACGCAAATATACGTCTTTTAATTATGCAGAAATTATTGCCTGACAATTGTTTTGAACTTGTTTTCGGACATACTAAATACATCTACTAGATGAAACCTAATCATTTCGTTATATGAGGCACACATTCTCTATAAAGGAAACTTATGTAATACGTCGGTTCTTGCTTTTCTACAATAGAATGTCCCAGTGTTTGCTGTTCCAGTCTTACTTGTTGGGTCACGTAGTAACACTTCTGAAACTAATTCAGGACAATCAATTTTACTGTTTAATAATTTATGTAAACATAACAGATCAAATACCCATCTCCTTTTTTTAATGTTTGAAATCCCATTTTTCTTAATATTTGAAAACTAAAATTCGTTACTAAGTCTTCATAGGGGACATACTTTGGGTAGTTGACATACCGGTTTTCTTGTATACAAGCATCTTTTTTTTTAAAAAAAAAAAAAAAACTTTAAATTGTATATTTTCTATTACATCAGATTATTTATTGACATTTGATGTCCAAACAGTACAACAGTATTCTAATTTTGGCCTCACACAAAAAATATTCCTTATAAATGTTGATTCTTTGTAGAAATCCTTCTCTATCCTATAAATTAAACCTAGGTTTCTATATGCACTACTCGTTATTGTGTCAATGTGTTGAGCAAAGGTTAATTTGCTATAATATATAACTACTAGATCTTTGATAGTATTTGGGGTAGACAAGGAAGTGTCATTTATTGTATAGATAAAGTTAATTGGATTTTCTATCCTCGTGAAAGATACAGATTTACATTTGGACACATTCAGGACTAGCTTATTTTTATCACACCATATTTGAACTCTCTGTAGATCCTGTTGAAGTTTCCTGCAATTATTAATTGAACTTATTTTGGAGTATAATTTGAGACTGCCAGCAGAAAGAACTTAATACACAGAGTTAATACTTAATACAAGAACTTAATAAAAAAAAATATTTAATACACAGAGAAACATCATTAATAACAAGAAGAAACAAAATGGAACTAGATTAGATCCTTGAAAGACTCCCGATACAGTACTGAACTTGAAAATTACCGGTAAAATAAAGCATCGTCTAAGATTATTCAACTGAAACTCTGTTCCGCCCTCTGTGAGAAGCTTTTTTTTTTTTTTTTAAATCTTGGAATTTAATATTTGTATTGTTATTTGTATATTCTATGCTATTACTATGTTGATGTGTATCAAGTCCAAAATAAGCAAGAATAGCACTTGATTTCAATAATTCAAATCATGTTTACATTAACTTTTATGTTTTAAATACAAAAGCCATTCACTTTTAAAAATTTACAAAATACCAACTTCTTTTGTCTTACATTATGATCTTACATTCCATATGTATATCTAGGAGTACAGAATAAACTCTGGTTATTTTTCATAACTCATTGAGGGGCGCCTGAGAATTCTCGCCCCGGGCGCTTACAACCTACGCGATGGCCCTGTGGGCAAATGCAAACTGCAACATCGATTCCGAAATTTCCGTTGTTAATGCTGTACTTCAGCCTGGAAGATCAAAAAAGTCGGGAAGGATATTGACAACGATGAATTAAAGGTAATAGCACGAGAGATTGCAGAGACTTTATTCGACAGTTCCACGGCATTTGGATTGATTTGATTTGATTTTTAGTTTAGCGTCCATTTTAGCAGCGAAGTGATATGAGACATGGACCTACAGCTTAAAGTAGAATCCGAAACACATGAGCTCCCGCCGAGAATCAAACATGGAGAGTCCCTCAGGCCAAAGTCGCATTAGCTAATCGCTCAGTCATGAGAGAGTTCTACATGACATTTAGTGAAACTAGGAAAGATGAAAAGATTGATCAAGTAGACGTCAAAAGAATTAATCGAGAAGTAAAGAAATCCGTGTTTTTCTACGGTATTTCAAAACCAATCTCAATCAAAAAGTATTCATGACTTATACTTACTGAAAATTGACTTAATGTATCAAATTTGCATTATTTATGTCCACATTTGGTCTAATCATGTGTCACGATAGTGTATAAATCATTATTTATACACTATCGTGACAAATGAGTTTCACTCATTGAAATACAAAATTCTGCCTTATTCATTGTGCCCACCAGATCTCTCTCCTTCTGATTTTCATCGTCTCTGGCACCTGGACCACTTCTTCCAGGGATAATTTTCAATAACCAAGCTTCAGAACCGACTTTATTCGGCACAGAAGCACAGACTTCTATGTTACTTGTGTAAATAATCTTGTTTCTACGTGTTAATGATAATAGTTTTCATTTCTGTTAATTTGACAAGCTTGTTATCTTCGTTTTCAACTTGGAGTTCAAGATGCTGAATTAATTTTGCAAGAAGTCAATATTTCTAGATATCATGGAGCGAATTTACAATGTGCAACAGGTGAAAAAAATCGCATGCTTTTTTTTTTTTTTCGTAAAGCTGCATGAACATTAGTGCTCCCAAGAACTGTGATACCATATGGTGTAAGTGAGCTTAACAGTGAATTGCTTTCTGTGTATGTGAAAGAAATACTAAATTATCTTCTTATTAGTTCATAAATTAAGCATTTGCCAACTAAGAAAGTACTTTTTTCTCAATCGTATGTGCTGGAAGAAACTTTATACGTAATCTTCCATGTCGAACAAGTTTTCACAAGCAAGGGCGAACATGCTATTCTTATTTGCTAAATGTAAATCAATATGGCAAAGTATGTCCGATGCCTATTGGGCTAAAGCATATTATAACTACAGGTTGATCACCTCTAATGAATATCATCTATAGACTATGCATGAATATTAAATATACGTTTCGCACTGGCAGCATTTCCTTCCCCCTATAGTGTTTTAAAATGACCATAACAAGTGATAGAGTACAAGTAAACTAATTTCCATAAAGAATTTTGACAACAACGCCTCTATGGATAATAATATTTTTTTAAAAAAGAAAAAAGAACGTACACTGTATTTAAGTAGCCTCGCCTTTCTATCCTTTTTATTTGTGATGTCGAAGAAGCTAAAAACAGAAAATGCTTCATCATTCTTTAAACAGCAAATATACCTTGTTCTTGACAAGTCTTTCAATTCCTAAACTCGTTTTCGTCTCACCATAATATTGACGGAGTTGCTTCTACTTATAATGGAATACAATAAAAAAAAAAGTGCTATTGTTCCCTCTTAAATCAAGTTTGTTTAAAAGGTTTCTGTGATCACCCTTACATGAGTTGGATAATAGGAAAAGTAGCGCTGCTTTTGCTCAGAACGAAGGCCAATTAGAGATAAGTTAATTGGAAGGTGAACTTGCGTATTTTCTCCTATTGTTTACTATTACCGTGGAGTATTACATTACAAAATGTATGCAGCACCCCAGTTTGCTTCTCGCATAATAAGAAAGAAGAATTGTATCTGCTTCTTGATAGACCATTATGACACAATATGCTCTGTAAGCGATTAATCAGAAGATATAAAAAACCAATAGAGCGTAGTGTGACACTAATTATTACCTGATGACGAAGAACATGGATAGGTTCAAGATAATAAAAGTTTAGGATGAAAAATTTAATAAAAGAATATAGTATACTTTAGAAGGACTAGAGACAAGTTTTGCGTGAGCTTGTACTAAATATAATGGCAAACAAGTAGCTCTGGAAATACTCGTATGTTACATTGATATGCGCTTAGATATAGAACATGTTTTTAATGATAGTGTATGCCTTTTTATTAATATAGCTACGAATTTTGAAGTAACAGTAAAACTCGTTAATCAACCGAATAATGTCCATCGCTCAACTATTACTGGCTGCATGTCATATGTACTCCTCTTTGAAAGTTATGATTTTTTTGATTATATGAGAAATAAGAGCGTCTTTCTGTGGAAAGTATATTAATTAATAAGCGCAAATTATTGTCTCAATATGTCATTTCAGATTTTGTCAGGGAAGCGGGTAAGATTGTCCACTCAAGATAAGGGTTTTATTTTTTCTCTAGAAGGATATATAAATAGTGTGTTATTGTGTGTTAAATAGTGTGTACAATTTAATAAAAAGCGTGTTTTCCTCACACGCAGGGGCCGCGATTGTTGTCCCCAAATGACGTTTTTCTATTATCTGTGGTTAAAGTAATAATTAATCAGTTTTCGTATAACTGATATTCTTAATCCTAGTGCTCACTGATTTTGGAAACATTTCTCTCCCCTGAATTTTAAAACGCGTCCTTGAAAGAAAGTAAACATTTTCTAAAAGTATACACTTTCATATTTATAAAGTTGTCACTCAAATAAAATAAAATAAAAGCTTTAGTACTTTCAATATGGTTCTTTTTCGTGCGTGTTATTCCTACTCCTGAGATAGATTTAGATATACTGTATATATATCGTATGAAAACACATACACATATTAATGGGTCTATAAGGAAATAATGCATTTTCACACTTGCTTTGCCTCTCTTCATGATCAGTGTATCGCGTTGCGTAGGTAATGCCCTGACTCTCACTAACCAGCAAACCTATCATCAAAGGATCAGATTAGAGATCAGAACCCTCCATTTATCCTTTTTTCAATGGCATGACTTTCTCTCAGTGACGTCGCTAGAAACATTTGGCGGGGTTGGAAATGAAATCTTTGAGTTTAACGTCCCACTATTATGATCTTGAGTCTAAGGGAGACGATGACTATTGCGACTGAAAAATGATAGAGGAATTGGTACAATGAGAAAGTGGGAGGAAACGGGAGTACCCGAGAAAACCTACGAGCACGATATTGTCCTCCACAAATTTATTTGGCCAAGAGTCGAACCAGGTACCCCACGCACCAGAGGTAAGCGCTCTACCACTGAACTATCGTGCCCCTGGGAGGGGGGAGGGTTGGACTAGAGATTGTTTCTACGCTATTACGAGCTTCTACATGTAATGAAAAGTTTATGTGCTTATAGACCTCTCTGTTACCGAAACAATACTCTGTATGTGTATGTATTGATTCATTGTATGCGTTAATTGATGATGCATTGGCTATTTTGTATATATAGAGAATTCTGCAAATATGAATGCTCCTGAATTCAGTTCCTAGGCTCACTACAGATCTAAGAATCTATCAGCTTTACTTACGATATGGTTTATGCGAAGGTTAAAGGAAGAGTTTGAATTTATGATTAGTCTGGGATCAATGACATGGCCAACTCTTTCTAATGGACCACTGTAAGTGCTTTGTTGAGTTGATTTGAGTTAATTTTGAGTTTTCTCCTTTCAGCAGCGAGGCTATATGAGACGGGACCTACTGATTAACGTGGAATCCAAACCACATGAGCTCCCGCCGGGAATCGAACCTGGGTCTCCCACGCCAAGGGCGCATACGCTAACCGCTTAGCTGTAATTGCTTTGTTCTCGTTGTGTATAACATAATACTACATTTACCAGCATCACCATATGAATACTATATCATGTATGAAGACCGTAATTATTTCGTAAAGTAGTCTTTTTGTCTAAGGCATAATAAGACAAATTTTAAATCAGGTATTATTATATTGAATACTATGAAATTGATGTTTAAGAGCTTGGAGGAAGGTCAATAATAGAATGTGGAAACATGAAATTAAAAGTTGTAAGAACGTACTATAGGTTTACATTTACCTGGAGAAAAATATTATAAACAGATGTTGAACTAGGTTAGAGTGTATTCGGAAGGCAATTTGATATTAAAAAATAAAATACCAATGTGTTCAACTCGTTAATTATCCATGAATGTTCTCAACTTCTTTTTACATATATATCGGTAACATGGACACACAAAAGAACACATTCACTGTCTATAGACCACACAAAAAAGTGTGGGCCAATACAATGCCTAAAATTATATTCAAACATCAGAAAAAGCGACATGGATCATAAAGATAACAGGAATATAATTTGATAACATTGTATGCACTCCTCTCTCTCTCCCTCTCTCTCTCTTTCTCTCTCTCTCTCCCTCTCTCTCTCTCTCTCTCTCTATATATATATATATATATATATATATATATATATATATACAGTGGCGGATCCAAGGGGGGCTATAGGGGTTATAGTCTCCCCTTGACGCTCAGGTATACACTGGATAAAATGTGCTTCAATCCTGCTTTACACTGGATAAAACGGCAAAATATGGTTTAGCCTCTCCCTTGATCATATCCTGGATCTGCCCCTGCCTATAAATATATATTATATATATATTAGGGGCACGATCATGGGCGCCCATGGGCACAGTAGCTCAGTGATAGAATGCTTACCTTTGGTGTGTGGGGTCTGTGGCTCGATCTTCGATTAAGTAAGTTTGTGGTGGCCAACATCGTGTCTGTGGGTTTTCTCCAAATACTCCCGTTTTCTCCCACTTTCTCATTCCACCAATGTTTCCATCGTCATTCCCTTGCCTTAATTATGAACCCATCAGCCTAGCGGATATCTTCGTGGGACGTTAAACTAAAAAAAAAAATCATTTCATATGTATGATAGGATACGATAGGATAGTTACACACAGTACCTTTACATTAATGATTCACTTGTGACTTTTGACAAAATTGAGTGAATATCTCTGGAATTTGGCTTATAAATATTGAAAATGAAATCTTTAAGTTTCACGTCCCATAGTTATGCAGCTCAAGCTAAAGGAGACGGTGATGATGAGAAATGAATGCAATGGTGGAATGAATAAACCGGGAGAACCCCGAGAAAACCCACGCACACGGTGTTTATCCACCACAAAATTCACTTGGCGCCAGCTGGGATCGAACCAAGGACTCCAGAGGTTGACGCTCTACCACTGAGCCACCGTGAACCCGGCTTGTGAATACTGTTTCTAAGTCAAGTCATTATATCATATCTGCGAGCGATTCATTACATCTGATTGGAAAAATCTTTAATAGAACGTGAAAAGTAAAACAAAACAAAAAAGATCTAAACCCAAGATTAAAGATTCTGTAACATTTGAAACGTTATATCATCGAATACAATAAAATTGTTTAAGTTAAACGAAAAGAAACCTTGATGAAGCATGGCTACTCAATAATAAAATCGAGAGTTGTCCTTGTCGCACTCATTGCTCTTTGTAGTTGGCAGAAAGGCACACGGCGTCATTCTGTCATTTTAGCATAGTGCCTCGAAGACATAACCGTCTTCTAAGGAGGGCAGTTTTATGGACTCACGCAATCAGCTCTGACCTCACGAAATGGAAATTCTGAAGTTCTCTTTAGTCTTTACTGTATGGATTGAACTGATATGCTAAGCATAGTCAATGATGAAATCTTGACTTACGTAAACTACTGTAATTTATATTATTCTAGTCGAAAGAGAATTTTTATGATTGTCATCTCTAGTGTTTATTAATGGCGATTTACACAATTATAATTAACAGAAAACAAGCATGGGATAAAATTTTCAATATTTAGAAATAAAATCAATTTCCTGCCTAATTAACGAGAAAGCAATGGACACTATGATATCGGCTTGCAAAGAAAATGTTTAATTTTAATTAACTAACTCTATGGCCTATGGAACCCGGAGGTTCAATGCCGCATTCGCAAAAGTTCTCCATTGTCTTCTGTCCTTAACCAACTGGACCCAGTTTCTACTTTGTATCCCTATTTCTGCGAGGTCCATCTTAATATTATCCTCCTATCTGCTCTTAGGTCTTCCTAATGGTCGTTTTCCTATTGGATTTCCAGTTAACACTTTGGAAGCTTTCTACTTTCTTCCAATCTCGCTACATGACCTAGCCATCTTAGCCTCCTAGATTTACTGACCCTAACAATGTTTGGTAAACGGTATAAATTATGTAGTTCCTCGTTGTGAAGTTTCCGCCATTCCTGTTTCACTTGGGGCCGAATATTCGTCCCAATTGGATCTTGGAAAAGGATCTTGTTCTCAAACACTTTCAGTCTGCGTTCTTTCCTCAGAATAAGTGACCATGTTTCGCAACCATACAGCTCAACAGGCGTGATTATCGTTTTATATATTATTGAAAGTTACATTAATTACTAACTTTAAATGTAATGCATTTATTATGCAATCAGGGTGATTATAAATTGCATTCTTTTAAAATACTTGTTTTACTCAGTTATTAATGTAACAATCTCGTTACGTTGTGCGAATTTGAGATAGTTACACATTTTCTAATGAAACAAAATGAAATCTTCAGGCTAATGTTTCTGATCGTACTCTAGAAAAGGAATGATAAGCTAAAGGAAGTCCATAATAAATACTGCGTAAGTGGATAACTATGAAATAGTGTTATTGGAATGACAATACTGGGAGAATGAGAATAGCTCGTGAGCACTCATGTACACGTGGTTATCTACCACAAGATCACGTAAAGAATTAAAGTTTCTTCGCACTGCATGAGAATTTTCTATCAATGGTCTATCGTTAATCTTGTTATAAATTTTGTGATAGTGTAAATGTAAACCTTATTTCATACGTTTTCTTAAAGAAGACATTTAGGGTTATCAGTATTATCTGAGTTATTAGTAAAACCACGCTCACAACTTTTTAGTTGATCATAAATGATACAAGTATTTCGGGAAAGAGACAGATTTTTCTTGACGTAATTAAGAAATTACTTTCTACGTTTTATCTAAATTCATCGATATTTGTTCGGCATCAATAGATTCACTAATCATTAGTAAATTGAATTCATAATAATAATAATTCTTCAGTTGTTTCTAAATAATACTTTCAAGTTGTTGGCACAGGAGACTCGTGTTCTATTTCTGATGACTACATGTGCTGTAAATCCCACATGAAACTCGGTGCCGCATGATGACTTCACGTACTCGATAGATGAAGAGAATCATATGAAGACATGGCCTAGGAATCAGTAAACAGTGACATCCATCCGAAAATTGTAAGATGTCTCGTGCTGCATGCGGTTGTATAGTGCTCTGTTGGAAAGTTGTCCCATGCAGGAACTGCAGAAGTAGCACTACAACTGGTTCCAACATCTTAATGATGCAGCTATTACTGTTAACTAACACCCCACCATGCTACATATTAGACACAAGCAAAAAAAAGAATCAATTAGTAACTCGTACCACAACATCCAGTAACGGACCGACGGGAAGATACAAAATAGAGTCGCTTCCTGTCTTTCTGATGTCTGCAATACCACCAGACGTGGATATGACTATCATGGCTGCAGATAGAAACTGAATTCGTTGACGTATATTATGTTATTCTGCTCACCATCCTCGACATTCTTCGTATCATTCCAATCGAAGACACCTATGGCGTATGTAATCAAAGGAAGTTGCAGCAATGAGCGCTGTGAAAATAAATAAATAATAATAAAAAAAACTATGCCCTATTATTTCGGGTGTGTTCTCGTTTCTTGAACCAGCGATTCCACATTCACATCGCTGGTTTCATTCACTCAAATACTGATCACCAGGCCATATCTATATAAATTTCGGATAAATATAACTGACGGTCTCGATATGAAAGAATTCTTCCGTAATTAAGGGCCAAAATCTAGTGATATTGCTCGCGCATTTATTGACAAAGCATATATTAAACTCGATGTACACTAATGTCGAACACACCTCCATTTCAGCTCTGATCTTTCTTCGATTACTACCGCATGTAGTGAGCAACCGAGCTGCGTCATTCATCTTATCACTATTCATGTTGTACTCGTTCTGCAAATGCTGGATCAATCGGATATTCATTCCTTTATAGTGCTAGAATTTTAATTACAGTAATGTGCTAACTCGACTTGAACTGTTTTGGGGGGTGGGGTGGGGGAAGTAAGTACGGCTGTAAAGATTCAGGTGAAGAAACAAGAGAAGATTATTGGTAGGGTTTTCTCAGCCTGACGAATGAATCATACCAAATGAGAAATTCATAACAATGAGTTCAGAACTGCAACCCTCTCAGAGCTTCCCTCTCAAATACTTAGAAGTGATGTTATATGTATTACGATTGATAATAATTGTTCTTCAATTATTGTGGGTGCCAACAGTGAGCACAAATTACAAACAACCTTGGTTTATCAGAATCACGTAACAAAGAAATACGTCTGTGCAGATGGCTTCTCCAAGATTCCTGGTTTATTTCTTATATACAAAGTATTGCCGTAAACGATTTCTCTTATAAGTTCTTGAGAAAAAACTTAATTACGTTGCGATAAGAATTCTTTTGAACTGTATGTAAAGGAAGGAAGTGATTGTACTGGCCTTTTTGTTTAAATCCCGTTGCACATGACCATGCTTATCATAATACATCCATTTCAATCCAGTTCTAATTACATTGAAAATTCCCAGAATTTTTCAGCATTAAATTATCCAGTACTACTCTACGACTCTAGCACATGATCCTCCAGAGGCCTCTTTAGCAATTCGATATTTTGGTTTCAAGGTAAATCTACCAGATATTCTTCATATGATTCTGAGTAGAAGACCTTCGAGAGGGAGGATGTCCAATTATTCCTTCCCTTTTTTAACATAACTGTATAGTATGTAACTTCAGAATTGCACTTCTTTTATTGATAATTAGAGAAAATATTATAGTTCTTAAAGTATTGATATTAATCCTCGTGCAAGAATGAGTAGATTTCGCAATGTATTACTGATATACGTGTATGTATATCTGAATGTTCTACTTGACAGTGCTTCTATATACTATCAATTGCAGTGCCGGATTTACGTATAAGCTAAACAAGCCATAGCTTAGGACCCCACTCTCTTGAGGGTCCCTCAAAAATAAAGGGAAAAACTGGATCTACATTTCCAAAATATAAGAGAAACCGTAAATAAGAAAAAATTTACATATTACAATAGTGCTTCGTGTTGTGAAAGTCTTATGATGGAACTGATGGGCCTCCTTCTGCTAGAATAATTTTTAAAATATCACTAGTTTCTTTATTTCTGTATATTGGACGCCTACGTTCATCAGGACACATAAAGGGCCCCATTACCTCCAATAGCTAGGGCCCCACCAAATCTAAATCCAACTGTGTATCAATGGCTTTAAAATATATCAATTCCTAGTTTAAAACAATAGTGCTAAAGAAAACAACTCACATATACCTAATGAGCATTAATGTAACCACGTTGTTGCATTTGTATGTATTTATTTCTGATGTTTGACACGTAATCTTACAATAAATAAATCTTTATCTTTAATCCTCATAATTGGCTGTTAGAATTTGGGAAATATCTAATACTAATAATAAAGTTTTAAAATATTTTCTCTGTAATGCAGATTTTGAAATTGTTAATAATGGCATGAAGATTTTTAACATGCATTTATGTAAAAAGAAACTGATGTGATGTATCTGTCCTTTAAATTATTATATAGATGAGAAAAAAAAACCAAGTAGTTCTCGAATTGATGTGTATAAACATTGTAACTATTAGACTTCTAAACTATGCTATGCATAAGTGTTGAAAGTCCTATGGAACGGCGGTGTCCATTCGTCTGTCGACAGGTATCAGAGCAGGGTGATAGCCAGCCCAAAAATATAGGAAGGGGGCAAACCAACCGTATTATAGTTCATCACCATAGCCTATTATAATTCATTTGCAAGCCTACCATGAAAATTTTAGGGGGGCGGTTAAAATTTAGGGGGTGCATCCTAGCCCCCTCGTGGATACGGGCCTGTGTCAGAGCAACAACGGTAAGAAACATCGAGAATAGGTATTTTTATTAGCGTCCCAAGAAGAGGTGTCATCTTTTTCGTTAACCTCTCATTCAAACCGGAAGTAGTTGCAGTTAGAAATTTCCTGTTTGTTTTTCGCTTTATAACAAAAACAGTAATAAATAACGACAAATCTGTTTTCTGTAATCGATGCAGCACCTCAAGCGAAGATATCGTTACTATCCGCAAACAGTCTACCAATACCAGAAGTGGTTTAAATTCAATAGTACTCCTGGTTTCAATACTGATTTCCATAAAGCAAAAACGGTAAAAATATCGAGAAGTGGTTCCTTGCAATCAGCGTCCCAAGAATAAGTTCCATATCCTAAGATAACCCTCTATTCAAACCGAAAGTGGTAAAAATCAACCATTTCCGGTTTCCAAGTACATCGTCATAAAAAAAACGGTAACAGATTTCGACAAGCTGCTTTTTGCAATCGGTTTAGCGTTTCAAGACAACGTATGCATAGGCGTCGACTTTGGGGAGGGAGCAGAACACTTTTGCCCCCCCCCCCCAATATTTAAAGTTGGAGTCCTCGCACCCCGAATATAATCCAGTTGAGGAAGGGTTAACAAAGAGAAGCAAGAATTTCTGTCGTAAATTTCGTCATGCCTGTAATTCAATATTAGGAACAGCCTTCTTTCGCTGTTTTCAAAATGGTGTTTGATAGAGCACTGAAGCTTCAACCAACACTATGGCAACACTGATATGAGAAGTGAAGACCAATGTGGTGTAGTGAAGTTCCCAGAATTTGAACTTGAATTTGTTTTAATGTCTTTAGACAAATTTGACTTAGGTCATGAATTTACAAGCGGAGCGGATGCAGGGAATCGAGATTGGACGGAAGGGCGCCTTTATCCAGCAGTTGATAGAAGACGGCTGAATATGATTATATATTTATTCATTGTTTGCCTCTCCTCCTAATATTTTCTTCAAGTCAGCGCCTATGAACGTATTATCACTATCTGAATCATTCTACCGAGAACGGGGGGTCGCGGTGGCTCAGTGGTAGAGCGTTCACCTCCGGTGCTTGGGGTCCCTGGTGCGATCCCAGCTCGCGCCGTGTGAACTTTGTGGTGGACAAATACCGTGCTCGTGGGTTTCCTCGGGGTTCTCCCGTTTCCTCCCACTTTCTTCATTCCACCATTTCACTCATTGCTCATTATCACCGCCTTCTTTAGCCTAAACGGAATAACCGTGGGACGTTAAACTTAAAGATTTCATTTCATTTTTCTACCGAGAACGGTAGTTGAAATTTAATAGTACTTCCGGTTTCAATACTAATTTTCAAAGAACAAAAGCGGTACATGATTTCCAGAAGCAGTTTTCCACAATCTATTAAGTGTCCCAAGAATAGGTTTCACTTATCGGCAGTGGTAGAAATCAACCATTTCCGGTTTCAACGTTCATCGCTATAAAATATAAACTGTTATGAACAGCGACAAGTGTTTTCTTAATGGATTCAGCGTTTATGAGAAGATAAAATTATCCCTCGCAATACTGTACGTATACTGAAAGTGGTTGGAGTTTATTAATACGCATGACGCACGCCGTCCCCCTTACCTATCTTTGCCCATTGTATGTTTTTAGAAAGTGGGGGACACTACAGATATTTTGTGAAAGTGGGGGACAACGCCCTCCCGCGTTCTCCTTACTTTTACCTCTTCCAGTTTCAATATTAATTTTAATAGAACAAAAACAGGAAGTGATGTCGAGAACCGATTTCCTGCAATCAAGTCAGCGTCCTAAGAATAGGCCCAATCTCCTACCTTAATTCTTCATTCAAACCAGAACTGATAGATATCAACACCGTTTCCGGTTTTAACCTTTGATCGCTATATAACAAAGATAGTAACAAAAAGCGACAAGCTGTTTTTGAAATCGGTTCAACGTTTCTAAAGAACATCACCACCTGCAATAGTCTACCGAAACCAGCAGTTATTGAAATTTACCCGTATTTCTGGTTTTAATACTGATTGCCATAAAGTAAAAACGATGAGGGGTTTTGACACAGATTCAGTGTCCCAAGAATAAGATTTGACTCGACTTCTATTTATCTGTTGAAACTGGAAGTGATAAAAATGTATGATTTTCTTGGTTACAGCACAGATTGCACAATGGATAAAACGGAAATAGTGAAAGCAGTTTTCTTTTCAAAATATGGATTCAGTACCAAGAATATGTTTCACTTCTAATTTCATTCCTCTACCGAAACCGGAAGTGATACATCAATTATCACTTATGGTTTCAATTAATCATAAAAGAGCGAGAGCACTAAGAAATAGTGAATACACCGTATTGACTTCTCGCTATGGATTCAGTGTCCGAGGAACAAGGTCTATCTTTGATCTTATTCTTGACAGACAAGCACCATTCATAATGAATGGTTCCGGAGATTGCACCAATCAATGTTCTCTTGATTGCTGAGACCACACTTGCGAGAACGCGCCAGCTGATTCATCTTGGATGACAATGGTCGTCCTCACTCAGCAGTAATTGTGGCACAGAGTCTTCAGGCTCATCTACCCCCCTCATCCCCCAAATTTGGTTTCTGGCTATTTTTTTAAAACCCTTTTCGATCTTTTAGTGTGACTTTCATTATTTTAGTATATTTAACACTCCATCATGTGTTTGTTTTCGATCAGATGACAAAAAAAAAAAAAAAAAAAAGAAGATAAATAATAAAAATACAAGAATAGCTAATAATTTTAGGTCCTCTACCTTATTTTCTTATTGTCAAAATGCCCCAAAGTAAATTGTATAATAATAATAATAATAATAATAATAATAATAATAATAATAATAATAATAATAATAATAATAATAATAATAATAATAATAATAATAATAATAATAGCACATTCTTAGTGTTCCTGTTTATAAAAGTTGGCCTGGATTTCCGTCTATATTAAGTCTTCGAAATTTGCTAAACAATATTCTAAAATGTTAAAATACTTCTTTATGATATTCGAGAACGTGAGGACTTCAAAACCAGCTTATCTCTGAATATAGAAGCCGGAATAGCCTCCTAGCTCATTCTTCAAGCATTATTAAAATTAAGCAGATGTATTTGATCAAACAAGTCACCAAATCTTTTTTTTAATAAACCATATCTCTCTATATGACTTGAGCTGAGAATATTGTTGACATTCCTAGTCACGGGATGAGAAAGGTGCTACTTTTAATAACAGACATTCCTTCACGACATTCCTTTCCTTCTGACCACATGCGTTACACACAATTTATCCTGTTTTTATCCATGTACGTGGAGGAAAGTGTTCTTACCTTTTTTTCCAACATAGTTTGCTCGTATTTCATTTATATTTTTTTCCTCCCAAAACTTTACAAGAAAGAGAATGAAGAAGAAAAATGAAGTAGTGAGCTTGTAAGTAGGTCTGTAACATGACCATGGAAGGACTGGAATAATAATGTACGCGTTGACCTCACGTTGTCTTTGGTCATTTTGGCATACGTATAATTTTCAGCCTGCCAATATGTTGACCACTATCTCTAAATCAAATTACTAATTACTTTTACACTACAGTGTGTGCACAATTGTGAACGTGTTCTGAAATATGATTATAGACACGCTACAGCTGACGTAGTTTACTTTTTATCCATTTTTTTTTACTCTGTTCTTTTGCTTTCTATTTTTTTAAAGCATCATATCAATTTTTACAAATAACCTGTATACAAAGAACTGTTAAAGGAGAGGAAGAAAAGAGCAACATATGATGATGCCATTTTGTTTTGATGAAGAGGAGCATAATGAAGATATGAGCCTCAAGGTAACTTATGTCCCTCTCACTCCTCTACTTTCTCTGTTACTTCGTAGAAAGTTGTTTCAAATTTTGAGTTGTTGAGTTAGAAGCCATTAATTACTACAATACATGATTCAACAACGATGTAAAGAACTTCTAATGAACTTCTTCATTAAAGCACCATTGAAGTGGAGGAGTTGATTTTCTGCATTGGAACTGACATTATAATTATTCCAGAAATCAAGTAATATACCAGAAAACTTCGTTAGCAAATATATCTTCGTGGATATGTGGCTAGTATTCTCGTATTTGTGCCAGAAACACAGGTTAGACTTGTTGGTCCCTTTCTTGTGGAAACTGAGAAAAGCAAGGATATGTTTAAAACAAAAATGGATCAAAAGATTGCGATCTTGATCAAGAATTTTAGGAATGATAAAAAAATGCATGACAAGATTGCAATCTTGGCCAATAATTAGTTTTTAGATTAAGGACAACAAAATGTTTGAACGACCTCATATCGAGTAATCGTACTTTTTACTTAATAAGCACATCATACTGAGTTAAGTGATAGTTTGGGTTTTTTCTATACTATATGTAGTTCTCCAAATATAAGGCGTACAGGAAAATTTTTGATTGAAATATATTGGATCTTTTGATGCATTTTTGGATCGAGGACCACAAAATTTTTGAACGGCCCCTAAATCGAGTTTTCGCATTTTTTACGGAATAAGCACATAATACTGAGTTAAGTGATAGTTAGGCTTGGATATATTATAGGCCAGGGCTGGATTAACCTATCTGGAGGCCCGTGGGTAGAAAAATATGTGACCCTTCTGTGAAAATACAGTAGGATATTTAAGGGAATATGTTTTATATTTTTGGTCATATTCTATTTTATGATGATGATTGTATCTTCATGATTGTTTTTAGATAACCAGTTGAGATTTTGATCAGAAAAAATGAAAATGAAATGAAATTTTTGAGTTTTTCGTCCCACGATTATGCCGGATAGGCTAAAGGAGACGGTGATTATAAGAAATAAACGAAATGGTGAAATGAAGAAAGTGGGAGGAAACGAGAGAACCCCGAGGAAACCAATGCACACGGTGTTTGTGCACCACACAGTTCACTTGGCGGGAGCAGGGTTTGAACCCAGGACCCCAGAGGTGAACGCTCTACCACTGAGCCACTGTGGCCCCCAGATTTTGATCAGAGATGAGGCTCCTGTCCATCTGGAGGTCCGGGGCTGTAGCCCCCAAGCCCCTCCCTTAATCCGGCCCTGCTATAGATCCTATGTAATTCTCCAGATATAAGGCCTACAAGAAAATTTTTGCCTGAAATATATTAGATATTTTCATCCAAATCTAAATGAAAAAGTTGTACTTTTTGTGAAGAATATAAGGGAAAAGATGGCTAATGTAAGACAAATTATAACAAAATCTCTTATTTATACGTATTTTTAAGACTGATTTTTAGACTTTTTAAGGCTGATTCTGGTTCCTAGACTGCTTCGTCCAAGTCTTACGTTCAGCCATGCAGCCAGTAGACTAGACTAAGGTGCCGGAGGGCGCTCAGAATAATCACATTCACCTAAGAGGGGCAATAAGGTCAAAAAGGTTGAGAACCACTACCCGCAATCATTTTCAAACACGTAAAACATGCGTCAAATATAATTGTTTTATTTATTAAAATTGTTAAGGGCTGTGTTGCCACGAGATAAGGTTTTCACCTCGTCTCGTAAATTTTGTAGAAGTCTCGTCTTTGACTTGAAATTAGTCTTGGTAGAATTTTACACTTAGTGGCTAATGGGAAAATCAAGTGCTATATAGGGATAACTGTTCAATAATTAGCATTACTTTTTTTTTAAGTCTTCCATGTTCATTATTCATTAATCAATGTTCATACCGAAGCAAAAATAAAAGTCATTTACAGAATAAAACTACCAGTAACTGATTTTAATGAAACCAGTATACGGAGTATATATGAAATGTATATGTGCTGACCTAACTTTTGATCTCTTACAGATACAAGTAATATAATAGAAATATTAGTGCACAATTAATCAAGTATTGTTCCACTAAAATGAGTTCATTTAGAAAGTAGGCTACCTTACTGTTTAATAGAAAATAATTTCCTTAGTAAAGATAATAATTGAATGACACATAAATAGTATAAGCAGTTTAATAGTTAAATATTTTAAGCCTAAACCAGGTAATGACATATTTAACTTCGGACCTAGATCAGTTCTTATCTACTCTATTTACAAGAAGAAAATAACTATTTAAAGTGCAGTATGTATTCAAATTTATGCTAAATTATATAGGAAATAAAGTACGACTATAATGTATTAAATTGAACGATCTATATTTATAATTGGAGCACACTTGTATTGTGTAGGGACTTATGTATTGTGTAGGGACTTATGTAAGGATTATATAACACTAAAACAGTGTTTAAAATCTAAGCATTGTGTGAAATAATGTTATTCACGGGACTTGTAAAATTTATCGTTTTGTCTCGAATTTATAAATATACTTCTCGTTTCGCTTTTGAGGCAAAGAAATTTCTTTCCTCGCATGTAACACCAATTGAGTTCCTGGATTGTCCTGGTTTATCAGCCAATCGATTTCTACAAGGCAGTATGGTGTCTTGGTGAATGTAATAATTTGATTATACTGATTCGTTCTTCAAGTATAACATTATCTGAACGTATTTCGCCTTATAAAGAATAAGTTACGCTACATAGTTAATATTATTTAGATTATACTAAATTTGATTTCTCGCATATATTAAATAATATAATATTGGAGAGCTTAATTTGAACATAATTCAGAGACATTTAAATCACGAATAAGGAAATCGATCAAAGTTGGAAAGATCATTTTAGAACACCCGTTATAATTCCTAAGCCTAATAATATTATCGTATAATCCAGCTTTCTTGCAAGTGACATAGTGTAGTGGGGAACGTCTTATACTCTGCGGGTTGACTTTGCATGATGATCTATGCATCCGCCATGTGCACCAGATTTAAGCCCCGATCTTGGTATAGAACCCGTGTTAATAATAGCTCCTGTCCTTCATAGCCCTGGTATTGTATAATGTCGCAAAACACATAAACTCAAGGTCAAATTAAACAGTAAAAACTCCAGCTGAAATGACCACCACAATCAGATTTATTTCGGAGGGATTCACTATATGGGGCACGAGAGGAAAGTAGTACTGCAAAAATCCACACTGAACAGATCGTGGATATGCCCCAGGAGGAAATATCACAGCTCCGGAGGAAATCCTCCCCTGACTACTCCCTGCAGCAAGAACCAATCTGTAAGTTGCGAAAAGGGAACACGGTGGCTCATTTGTAGAGCGCGCCTCTAAGTGCGCGGGGTCCCTGGTTCGATCCCCGGCCAGGTAAGTTTGTGTGGACAACATCGTGTCCGTGGGTTTTCTCGAGGTCCTCCCGTTTCCTCCTACACTCTCATCCCACAAATTCTTCCCTCATCATTCACTTGCATTAATCATCCGTTTCTCTCAACCTGAAGGACATAATCATTCGATGTTAAACTGAAACATTTAATTTCATTTCATTTCCAAGTTGCGAAAATCATAATTAGTAGCTTATATAATGCTTGAGTGCAGTAGATGATCGAATAATCTTTTAACATAGGCGGGATTATTTTCCTGATTCAAATCTGATACTTAGTGCTCAATAACAATGTATGTAGAGAAAAGAAGATACTGACTACTTTCAAAAACTTATCTGGTAGGCCTACATTAATGGTAGTGACTATATAGCATGTTGTTTTCCAGTTGCTGTAGACGTTCAGTAAACCACTTGTTTGTCTGGTTCTTGAGAGCAATCGAGTGTTTTTCGTTTGAAGTAGCAACTGAAGTAACTCTCTAAAATGAATGTACAATACTTGTGAAGGAATCATTACATGCATGATTTAAAAAGAAATAAATAAATAGAAAGACTGTATCTTGATAATGCTTCAGTTGTTTAAACTACATTTCATCTTTATTTCTACTAGTCACAAAATTAAGATCAGTATATGAAAAATTCAACATAAATATTGAACACTTAAAATATTTTATAATAAATAAAAAATTAAAGCGCTTTAAGTAGAAAAAAATCATTACTACGAGTATTATCTATAAGTTATGCAAATTTATGCGTGATCCTACACACAATCATGATATTCACACTGCAGCTGTTGAGAAGTTTCATGGTCTAGCTGCGAAGGCTATCGTTAGATCCATTTAAGATTTACACGGAATCACTGGAAACACATACTCTTAAAAAAATAATATTAAAATCGGTGCATGTATGTGGAACCTGTGCGTGAACATACCGACAACACATATGAATATATAAACGGGTCGAATTGACCTCCTCCTTTAGTAGTCAGGTAAAAAGTACAATATGTTCTGATTTCAACACAATGTTAGAGGTATGAATCGAACCCGGGACCGCTCGTACCAATGACGAGAGCGTTGGCAGCTATGGTACACGGGCCAGAAAGTGAAGGACCCCAATTGAACACGGGATCGCGGAGAAAGAAGTAGCGCACAGGATTCGGGCGGGACAGTCGAACTAGATGGAAGTCTCAGGAGTATTATGCGACAAAAAATCACTTTTAAGTTCAAGGGAAAATTATATAACACAGCAGTAAGACCGGTCATGATGTACTCATTAGAAACAATAGCACTGAAGAACAAGAAGAATATAACTGAGGATGGAGGTAGATGAAATAATAATGCTGATGTGGATGTGTGACTCAACAAGAGAGGACCGCGTCAGGAACAAACACATCAGAGGATCAGTAAAGGTTACAAAACTGCAAATGAAGACCTGGGGAATCGAGATTAAGATTGTTTGAACACACGCTGAGAAGAAATGAAGGATATATGGGAAGAAAAGTCATGCAAATGAAGGCAATCGGACCACGGAGAAGAAGTAGACTTAAAAGGAAAGATAAAGAGGAATATAAATTGATTAGGATTTCATTTGAGAAGAAATTTGTTCTCAGGAATGTGATAAAAACATAAGGCAAAAAATGGCGACGGAAGAGGAGTAGGCTGCAATTGATGAACAATACTAAAGTAGGCAGAAGTGGATCCAGGCGGGGGGGGGGCGATCGCCTCCCCCAGAAGAGGAAACTTTCTTATTTTATATATAAATATAACCCTTCCAAGAGCTTGGAGCTCTTAAAAGTAGCTCTAAGTAACAGTAATACACACCACTGCCCCCCCAGAAGTCCGTCCTGGATCCGCCCCTGAAGTAGGTAATTCTTACGTCAGGAAACAAATAGGTTATCGGACAAAGGAATTTTCTCAATTTACAGTGACTTGTCAGTAATGGCAAAATATTTATGATAATGGCAATATTTATTGCTATGTAATATAGTGGGAAAATGTTGTAAAAACTCAAAACTCTACTATTATAATATATTAATTACGTAATAGTTATGTAATAGTTAATAATAACGAAATACTAGAAATTTAGATGAATAGGTGGAGACCACAAACAATCTAAATTACAGAATATAATCTGTAAAGCATGCCAGGAAAAGAAAAAAGAAAAACATATCCTGGAAATTTTCAAATATTACATGAACCCTTAAATAAATCAACCGTTCATATGTTATGTCGATTATTAAAGTTTAGTTTTGCTAATCCCAGCCCACTTACTAACAAAGCAAGTGAAACTGAACCTTGAACACACTCATCATAAACGCCGTTTGGTTATGCAACCTCCCTTACTTGCCCCTGTAAGTTACACATGAGTGGGCTGTTTTTTTTTCTTTTAACAATCATATAGTTCAGTCTTTCCCAACCTTTTCCACACTGCCGCCCCCTTTAGATTTTGCAATACAGTGAAGGTTAGTATTCATATTTCTTCCATTTATATATATATATATATATATATATATATATATATATATATATATATATATATATATATATATATATATATATATATATATATATATATATATATATATATATATATGGGGGTGAGTTTTTGTTTTTCTTTGCAATTGTATGATATGTTAGTGGTATGATGCCTACTCCGTAATCGGGTGATCCTGGGTTTCAAATCTGGGGCTTGACACCTTGACTAAGATGTTGCAAATACATAAATAAACCACAGAAAATAGCTTAGTCAAGGATTTTTAACAAGTGAAAAAATGCCGAGCGAGAATTTCTCATTCCCTTTCTCCTTTTCGAGTCACCTATTGTGTCAAAGAAGATTTTCATTTGAAGCTATTTTGCAAACACGTCTCTAGAAGCTTTTTGGCTCTGTCAGAAAGAAAAAATGTCGTCTTAGTATAGGCAACTTCTTGTAGCTCGAATATCACTTCTCAAGAAATTGACTTGCCACTGTTAATTCGATCATTGAATTTAAAATAGTGTATTTCTCACCATTGCGTATGCCTTTCTCAGGTTAGGTTGCGAACCCCCTGAGATCGTCCTGGCGGACCTCAGGTTGGGAAAGGCTGATATAATTGATACATTTGCAACATATAATATACTCTTCTTCCTGTAAAAGAGCTGTTTGAGAAGAAAAAGTTGTAGATAAACAATATTATTACCGAAATACGAAAGAAAAATATTTCGTCAAATCATTTCTCCTTTTGTTCGACTTTTTCTCTTCCATATATATTTTTTCTGTTTTTCTTACACAATACTGTGATGTGGTGCTGAAATACCACCAATAACACTTCATTCCCCATATCTTCACTGAAATTTAGCATAAAAATTGCTGTGTAAGTAACTTCGTATGAAGGTATGAGGTCTTAAGAGTTGCAGCATAAAAACAAATGTCGTACTTGGACTAAAAGGCTTAAATCAATATTTAATGATATATGGCTTTCAATAGATTATAACCTACTTCAATGTTAATATTTTCTACGACTCCCATTTGAAATAGGTAACTTAAAAATGCACATCCATACTTCCACGACTTCGACGAGTGATGTGGTTAGCACCACGTTCCGAGCCCAGTTTACTCATGTTCACCCAGGTTCGATAGAGGCTGGGGGAAATTTGCGAGCTATACCACAAAGATACTTTTTAATTTAACGTCCCACGTTTATATCCTATAGACTAAAGAAGATGCATATTGAAAGATTATTTGCTAAAATGAGAATTTGAGAGGAAACGGTAGAAACTCCAGAAAATCTACAGACATGATGTTGCCTACCATAAATTTCAATAGCGTGAGATCGAAACAGGAATCCCTGTATCAACAAGCCACCGTAATCTTGTTGAAAAGAATTTTTTAAAAATAAAACTGAAATTTATCATCTGAAAAAATCTTGATGAGTAAAAGTAGCCTTGGCTGACTGATCAACGACCAGACCAAACTATTTAAGCTAGAAACTTGAAATTTTGACAGTGCACAGAATTTGTGACTAAGGTACAACTAAGGAAGAATTTTTCAAACTTCGACGGGGAAGAGTGGACTTGGGGGTGGCAATTATTATAGTAAAACGGCCATATCTCCGAATCTCTGAAGTTAGATATATGAAATTTGGTATATGGACTTCCCATTCAAATTAATTAAACACATGTTTCACCGTTTCTTGATATTTCAATAGAAGGGAAGAAAAAGGGAGGAATTAAAAAAGGTGGGATTACAATATCACCATATCTCGAAATCCTTTAATGAAATATGGTATTTAGACTTTTCATTTAAAATAATTAGACATGTGTCGGCGTTTTTAGAATTTTCTCTACAGGAGAAGAAAGAGTGGGAGTTGCCATTGCTAAAACAAGATTTTTATATATCGAAACATGAAACAAGACATGAAAGTTAGTGACATAAAATTTTGTATTTACACTATTGAAAGGCTGAAATCAGAAGTGTGAGACCATAGGCCAAGCGAGTGCGGTATTCTAGGGGCATAGTCCCCTGCTAACCGAAGGCTAGCTTTATTATAACTTATTAGACTGTCAGTAGTAACTAAAAGGGTGAAGCTATAAAATGAATGAAGTTTTTAGGGTTAATCTTTAGTCTGTACAAGTTAGTACATATCAAAAGTACGAACTATTTCCGCAGCCAATAATTTCCACAAAGCCTTCGCTATTTCTTAAATTGTCTGTTTTAAGTATTTAGTTCCGTTTGTTAAAAATGTTTGTGAAAGATTCAATCAAATTCGTCATTGATGACTGGCAATATAGCGAAAACTAAGGAAAATGTACATTCAAAGATCTAGTGGTCAGAATACTTTAAAGTAATTAACTTGGGAGTTAACTATATAAACTATTTTTATAGCCAATTAATTAGCAAGAAGAAGAAAATGAAGCTCAACAGGCAATCGCTTTTACAAAACGAAAGTAAGAAGGTCTCTGCAGAAACATTCGACACTCCGGTTGCATAAATATAATATTCTTTTCAAGTTCACGTTAAATAAATATCGTCGACTACTCCATCGTCAGGGTGGCAGCCCTGTGAATTCGTGAGTTATTTGGCCTTGAAAACTTCATTCGCAATGCACATTCACTTCAGCTGGTTCCGTGAGCATAAATAAAACAATATTACTCTGAGTGAGCGATGCAATAACTCTTTCTTTTTTCCTTATTTTCCTTTGTAAATTCCCAAATAATACCAACATCATGCTCACTCGATTGAAGGCGGGAATTTTGCAGAAATAATGAAAGCGGCCTTTTGCCTATACTTTCGTCACTCAGTGATCTGTGATTAACGTGTCTTCTTCTCTACATTATTTGATATTCTAATCTAAAAGACTATGGTAAAATGACAGGATATTTTTCTCCATCATCCAGTGCTCAGTGGAAAATCCAGTGTTCAATTCCTCTTTGGTGGGCAAACGAGCGAATTACATAATATCAATCTGAAATTTAAATTTAATAAAATATTTAACTTTGCCGTTATACCACGTAGGTCAAAGGACACTGATTGATGGAAGAACTCATGAAATTAGCACAATGGCAGAAAACGGGCAGACACCGAGGAAATCCATGGACGCGATGTTATGAATATGAGATTATTTTTACCTTGTTTGTAAGCAATATGCATATGCAGTAAACTCACGATTATCCGCGTAATTTGGTACTTGGTAACCGGGGATAGTTTGCAAACGGGCTAAAGGACACAAGTTGGTTACAATAGGTAACCTACACATACAACTATGGCGTAATAAATAGTATTTTCTGTACTTACTAGTAGGATTACTCTTCCCAAAAATATCATTCAATTCATATCTTTGTTTTTCATGTTTAAACTCCTCTACTTTCTTTGTGAAATTAAATGAAACTTTTAAGGTTTACGTCGGTGATGATGAGAAATGAATGAAATGATTGAATGAAGAAAGTGAGAGGAAACGTGAAAACCCACGCACATGGTGTGTCGGGTCTAGGTCAAAACCCCCACACTCAAGAAATGTCAAAACGCCCACACGATCGGTCATAACTCCCACACAAATGGACAAATCCCCCAAACGCACGAACGGTCAAAACCCCCACAGCCAAAACCCCCACACTCAAGAAATGTCAAAACGCCCACACGATCGGCCAAAACTCCCACACAAATGGAAAAAACTCCCACACATAGCAACGGTCATAATCCCCACATAAATGGACAAAACCCCCACACAAATGGACAAAACTCCCACATGCAGAAATTGTCACAACTGCCACACAAATGGACAAAACCCCCACAAAATCGGACAAATCCCCCACACTCTGAAATGATCGTGATTGCACGTCTTTGTTGCGGCTCTTTACGACGCCCACTTTAGTGTTTCAGTCATTACAAAACAGTGCAAGAAGAATAGTTGCAACATCAGTTTAAGTGGAATAAAAAATGTTATTAAAAAGTACAAGGGCAAGACATACAACCAGGATCATTTCAGAGTGTGGGAGATTTGTCCATTTGTGTGGCAGTTGTGACATTTTCTGCATGTGGGAGTTTTGTCCATTTGTGTGGGGGTTTTGTCCATTTATGTGGGGATTGTGACCGTTGCTATGTGTGGGAGTTTTGTCCATTTGTGTGGGAGTTATGACCGTTGGAGGTTATGACCGATTACCAGTGTCGGGGTTTTGGCTGTGGGGGTTATGACCGTTCGTGTATTTGGGAGATTTGTCCATTTGTGTGGAGGTTATGACCGATCGTGTGGGCGTTTTGACATTTCTTGAGTGTGGGGGTTTTGGCTGTGGGGGTTATGACCGTTCGTGTGTTTGGGAGATCTGTCCATTTGTGTGGGGGTTATGACCGTTTGTGTGGGCGTTTTGACATTTCTTGAGTGTGGGTCTTTTGGCTGTGGGGGTTTCGACCGGTTCTCGGTGTGTCCACCACAAAGCTCACTTCGCGCGAGCTGGAATCGAACCAAGAACCTCATGCACCAGTGAGCCACCGCAGCCCCTTCTTTCTTTCTGATTGAAGTTTGTTTAAGAGGCCTCATCCCAGCGAAATTAAAATACCACTAATTTTACAGTAATTATGTGATATCTCCAAATAGATAAAAGATAATTGAAATGTGAAACAAGAGCGCCCTAGACAATATCATTTTACATGAGATACCGTTATCACGACTCACTTATCTGCTTTCGATTTCGAGCCATTTTGAAAATCGGCATTTATTTTCGCGTTTCTAAACGGCTGGAAACGGAAAGCCACTAGGTGACTTGTGATAACGGTACCTCACGCAAAATAATATTGTCTAGGGCGCTCTTGTTCCACATTTCAATTATCTTTTATCTATTTGAAGATATCACATAATTACTGTAAAATAGCGGTATTTTAATTTCGCTGGGATGAGACCTCTTAATGTTGTCACAGAGTGATTTTCTTTTAACATCGTAATAAGGAAAGGAAGACTACAGATAATCGATAGTTTGCTGTTTTAAGAAGACTTGTTTAAAAATCTACTCCTGAATGAAATGAAACAGTACTTTTGGAGTCCATCATTATCACATAAGTAATAGGAATTGATAAAAGGACAGAGGTTAACTGAAGAACTATGAACAATTGTTCAAATACATTTTCCTTCCATTTTCGAATACTTGTAGATATTATTCGAACAATTGTTCGTTACATACATTTGTTAATACGAATAAATCATTCAAAAAATTATGTGAATACTAACTTTGCTCTAATGATAGGGTAACAGTTATTCTTTTAAAAAAGGCACCTGTTGTACTCCTTACCACAGAACCACAATACTGCTATTCGAAACAATATTTTATATTTATATATAATATTGTTCCGAATAGCAGTATTGTAGATCTGTGGTTAAGGGTTCATCTCTAGTGTCCTAGCTTCGACCCTAGGGTCTGTGATATGTTGGACAATATTGTCTCATGGTTCTCGAATGCTTTAATTCCACCAACTGTTTCATAATTATACACTCCTATTTATCACCCGTTCAGTTTAACCTACAGGGCAATAGCAGGACGTTACACTAAAAATTTGATTTATTTTTCTCAATACTGTTCACATTTGAATATTCATAACATTTGTTCGCCAATATTGACATGCTAAATTAAGAAGGTAATAAAAAGAAGACATGGATTCCAGTGAGTGACCTAATTTGGAAAATTTTGCAGCTTGACATTATAATGTTCCTCGCTCTCTTTATTTAATTGTTATAGATGTAAAATTCTGTGACCATAAGAAATCTTTTGTGGTCATCTTGTTCCTATGAGAATTGTGGCTTTGGAGACAATCACTATGAATTACATAGTTATTCAGATAATGGTTCACACTGTTTCACGAGATTTATATTTACTACATCTGCAAGGAGTATAGTAAAATAGCATCTTATTTCTGGTTGCAGGTTGTCAGCATCGTACCACGACATAATGGTATAATTTCATATCTTCTTCGTTCTTTATATCGTATAATCATGGATATCTGTAGAGTTACATTGGCACAATACTACAACCTACGTAAGGAAATACAGCAAAACAAGTCATATTACTCGAAGTGATATCCCATTCTCAGAAGGTGAATGCCTATTTAGAATCAATTATAGTAGTTTAGAATCAATTATATAGCACATTTGACCTTATATAGTTTCCTATAAGGTATTATTAATTTGTAATACACAAAACAATTTGCTAAAGATTATGATAATAACAATATACTTAGATAGTAAATGTAACAAATAATAAACATGTTTCTAATTCTCGTAATCAGCTCAATATCTTATTATGCTCCTCGGGACCTAACATCTTAACACTGTAGAAAATTGTATAGTCTTTTATCGGAGGAATAATAATTGACGTGTGCACATAATTGACTACCCTTATAATAAGGTCATATTTATACAGTTCTTATAGTATAGGCTTCTAATGTGGTATCCATAATCCTGAATTTTTAACCAACTCCAGCTCCTCAATTTTCAGTTTTTCATATACTTTTCCCAATACACGGAAAATAAAATACCACCCAACTCCTGGTGTAACCCTAGTAGCAAAACAGGTTCGCCCAACGTTGAGAAAATGGTAGCGTTGCGACATACTAACGTTAGCCCAACGTCAAGTTTGGCCACTTTGACAATCATTTCCCAACCAAAAGATTGGTTCCCCGACATTTACCCAACGCTAAAGTAACGTATTTCTTGGTTGGGAAAACAGTCAATTCTAGTATCGTTGGTGAAGGTCGGGAGAATAGTTGGTTGGCCAACAGTAGTCTACGTTTAACCAACGTTGGCCCGACGTAAGTTTTTCCGCTATAGGCTCGTACCGACCATCACCAGCCGTTTTGACCAAATCCCACGCAATCCCCAACGGTGGGTCAGCCAGCCTTGCTACTAGGGAACTGGCTGGCCCAGTGATCGTACCCAACCCTGTGAAGGAAGGGTTATTACTTTCCTTCGGTATAGTATTGTTTCGTACAATCCACCCAAGCTTAATTAGTTTAACTTCGATGTAAACATTGCAAGAGCAGATAAATATTTCTTTAAACCTTAATAGCACTATTAGTAAAAACATAAAAACTTGGAAGAAGAAGAATGAAGCAAAGTAGATGTTACAACATATACTTTTAGAACGAAGGAAAGAATATTTCATAAGTCCCTCAACAAACAGTTAAGAAAAGTATTCGTCAATTCTTTCCTATGGTTTACTAAATAGTAGGGCAGAAATATAAAGTTTCCACTACCAGAAATAAGTTAAACGCTACTAAAATATATGGATTTGTTTTATTTGTTTATTTGAATTTCAACGTCCGTTTCGAGCACCGATGATAAATGACATATGGACCTACATATTGAAGTGAAGTCTGAATCATATAAGCTCCCGTTGGGATTTGTTTCCACACAGGGAATTTAAAATGGATAAATGGAAAAATTAACAGGATGGGAAGAACATTTGAAAGTGTTGGAAAGCAACGAATAGTGTAATTGGGTATTATTAGGAAGAATAGATGAAGCTTATTAGGCCATTATTTGACTGCATTTTCATGTAGATACCTGATAGAGAATATGAAGAAAATGAAATGAAAGCACGATGATGCCTTTTAGGCTAAGGGAGACAATGATTAAGGCAAGTGAATGATGATGAAACAATTGGTGGAATGAAATGTGGGAGGAAACTGGAGTACTCCGAGAAAACCCACGGACGATGTTGTCCACAACATACTTACTTGGACCCCACGCACCAGAGGTAAACATTCTACCACTGAGCCACCGTGTCCCGTTATAGAGAATATGATAGAAGGAAAAATATGGAGGAAAATATTACAATTGATTATTAAAAGGAATAATATACATACGTCAAAATGAAGAGCTTACTAGTAGGCCATAATGCATGGAAATATCTTAATTTATTGTAAGTGGTTTGTCAGTGTGCAAGCGTATTTAAAATAATATTGCGGTGACGCGTAGGTGCTTATTACCTTCTGTCTTCTTTGCTACTTTAAAGGTAAAAATTACCTAAATAAAATTATGTAGTTAAGAGAATACTGAATAATAGAGGAGTGTTTATTTGATGGTGTATAATTCAATCAAAGATGTTTTTTTTTTAAAAAAACTGGTTAGTCTCCATTGAAGCAATTTAAAAATTTAAATAACTACTTGAGTAGCGCTCTGGTGGATAAAATATTACCTACTTTGCCAACTTCGGACTAAAGAATGTGGCCACGTATGTGCATCACCTCCTGACACGCCCACGAAATGGACGATAATGAGATTGTTGTATTCCATTCAAAGCAGAACAAAGCAGAATGCGCAAGTGTATTCACTTATTTATGTAAGCCGATTCACACTTGTCTCTTGTGGTTGGTAGGTCTTTACACTAGTTTAACAATGAGACAATTAAAATACCCGTGGATATGAAATCCATTGATAGCGGAGTGACAAACTCCTCAAGGCAGGGAACAAGATGCTACGAACCCAGTGTGTAGTTGACAGCGGCTAAGATTGATGTTTTCCCATTTGCAATCGCATTATTTTGCTCTGTTGCTTGTCCCCATAAGTTTTTCCCTTTTCTTCTTATTTGTTACACAAGCGCCAACAAATAAACGATCATCACTGAGAAAATAAAAGAAAAAAGAAAATGTTGGCGATTAAACCCGACTGGACCACTCTTGGAAGCAGCCATCCAGAAAAGAGCATGACAATGAAGGAGCAACATGTTGGATGACACGCGCCAGTAAACTGGGGGTCGAGGCTAAGTGCCTTAAATGTGGGAACTAATTGGTTAGGCAGGATGCGGCCTACTGCTTTAGAAGACCATGTATCGAACAGCTAATAATAACACGTGCAGCTGAACTCGCTTTTTGTTCTGTTATGTTTGTTTATGATTATTGAAATCGTGAGATTTGCAGCAGGCTATCACAAATAACTCAACAGAAAAAAAAATGAGAACACCAACGATCTCTGTTATTATTATTACTATTATTAACTAGTTATTCAGTGATGTGGGTTCTTCCCATTGGCCATAATGCGACCCATAAATTCTAGTGAAAAGTTAAAAAAAAAATCTCCTTAAAAATCTTTTCGATGCTTCTGACCAATAGTATCTCCGCGTAGTCCGTACCCCCTTTACTTTACTAGTCTCTTACGAGCGTATCATATTTCACTTATTAGTAATATTAGCATATTAACAACATTAACGTTTGTTGATGTCATACTATTATTATTATATTGTTATTGATCTCGGTTCGCCTCGCTTAACCAAGTCCATTTTTGGTTGAAGACAGGTTAGTCAGAAGTGTGTGGTTCATAAACGTCTTCACATAGGAGAGACGTAGACCTTACCTAGTGACACATGATAACTCATAGAATATTATCAAGATGCAGTTTGCCATATGTCGCTACAGAACCAACGATGAACTCCAAACAGTGCAGGATGCCTTCGCTACGATCAAAGAACCTGGGGATGCATTCAATTATGTGTCCGACATCATGGAGTACATACGTATCCCTTGGACAACTAACCGTAAGTTTGTTACTAAATTATTATAATCAAAAACTATTATTCTTATAAGATATACGATTGCCTTGAATATCAAATTCTGTTTTCATACACATTATACACTTTTTCCTCTACCCCTCTCCACTTAAAGTATAATGAAGCAGTTGCATTATATACACTTTTTGTGTACATCATTGACTTATTAATTATACCGCATAAAATCCTAATGAGGCCCAGCCATGAGTATCCACAATTTGGACTAACATGAATATTCATTTACTTTAACAGATTATCTTTTATACGTAGAACGCTGAATTCAAAATTCAAATTACTGTATTATAGTTACTTGTGTTGGAGAAATTACTAAAATTGGAGGCATTAATCCGTTAGTATACAATTATTTTAAGACAATCTAGCACACCTGATGTTCGGTCGTTTAGAAGAGCTGATTGTGATACTCATCACTAGCTGGTAGCAGCGATAATAAGAGAGAGAGAGATTATCGGAGAACAAATGAAATATTCAATGTCTGAAAACGGAGAGATTTAATTTAAAGAACTTAGAGGAGAGCCAGGTACGAGGGGAATACTAGATTGAAGTTTCAAATTGATTCTCGGTTCCAGTAGAGTTGGAGTGCACTAGTGTTGAGAATATTTGGATAGAAATCAGAGATAGCAATAACATTTCAGCAAAAGAAAAAATGGGACACGCGGAAAATTATAGTTCGACCAGGAATGCATTAAACTAGTAGAGAAGAGAAAACAGTCAAAATTGCATTGGCTACAAAATCCGAATGAAATAATTACACAAAATTTCATAGACATCAGGTGGGAAACTTCCGAAACTTCTAGAACAAAGAAAAGCGATATTTTGAAAGCTAACATTAAGGAACTTGAAGACAATAGTGTAAACAAAAACATTCGGACATGTGTAAAGGGATCAACGAATTTAAGAAAGGCTATTAACCTTGTGCTTCTATATTAAAGAAAAGCGACGAAACAGTTCTCACTGATAAAGGTAGCATCTTAAACAGATGGGAAGATTTCTTTCACGATTTATTTATCTCGCAGTCAAAAAATAATGTTCTTGGTGAAAGGGAAATGCAGACCGCAGAACCGTATATTCTATATCCTCACCAATTAGAAGTAGAAATCTCTATAAAGCAATTAAAGAAACACAAATATCTCAGAGTATAAGAAATTCCGACTGAGTTAATTTTAGCTGGAGACGAAAAATTGTGGAGGCGAAGATACACAAACTCATTCTCCTTATCTGGAAAAGGGAGGAATTGCCACAAGAGTGGAACGAATCAATCATTGTTCCAATTCACAAGAAAGGCGACGAAACTGATTGTAATAATTATCGAGGTATTCCTTTTAATCAACATCCTATAAAATCCTCTCAAAGATTCTATTAGCAAGATTGACCCCATACCCTGATGAAATTATTGGAGATTATCAATGCGGATTTAGACGAAATCGATCAACTATCGACCAGATATTCACCGTTCGACAAATATTCGAAAAGAAGTGGGAATGCAATATTTCGGAACATCAATTATCGTATTATCGTATTTTAGAAAGGCTTACGACTCAGTTAAGAGAGAAACATTCTACAATATTTTTTACAGAATTTGGAATACCGAGAAAGCTAATTAGATTAATTAAGATATGTTATGAATCCCAAAGTAAAGTTCGAATAGGAAAATCCTTGTCTACGAGCTTTCAGGTCAAGAATAGCCTAAAACAAGGATATAGGAGGGTTGTGGACATCATTATTCAACTTTGCCCTAGAGTATGCTATAAGGAAAATGAAAGATAATAACCAGAGCCTAGAGCTGAATGATATTCACCAGGTTATAGCGTATGTTGATGATGTAAATTTAATAGGGGGTGATAGGAGCAAAATAGAAAGAAATGCAAAGTCTTATTAAACGCTTGCAGGGACACTGGTTTAGAGGTAAGTGCAGAGAAAACTAAACATTTGAAAGTTTGTTGGGATCGTAATACGACAAATTATGGACGAATATGAATTGAAATTTCAAATAGTACTTTTAATAAAGTAGATACTTTCAAATACCCAGGATCAAGATCCTGAGACGAATATTCGCACCCAAGTGGAACGGAAATGGAAAATGCCGGAAACTTCATAACAAGGAACTATATAACTTATATCGTTTACCAAACATTGTTAGGATCACCAAAGTTAGAAAATTTAGGTAGGCAGATCATGTAGCCACAATGGAAAAAGTCGGAACGCTTTCAAAGTTTTAATTGAAAGTCCAATCGGAAAACGAGGACGAGGAAGACCTAGGGGCAGATGAAAGGTCAATATTAAGATGGATCTCGTAGAAATAGGAATACAAAGTAGAAACTAGATCCAGTTAGCTAAAGATAGAAGTCAGTGGAGGGCTTTTGTGAGAGCGGCATCGAACTTCTGGGTTCCATAGGCCATAAAGTTAGTTAGTTAGTTTAGTTTCTAAAGTTGTTTTTTATATTAAAGTTTCTATGTATGTTTTTCAGTCACAATTACTAGTTTGTAAGGTACTTACGACAAGTAAGGCCCGGATGGAAATAAGGTCAAGTGCAAAATTTCCTATATTAGAAGCACTGTAG
This sequence comes from Thermobia domestica, assembly GCF_964235325.1. Lineage (NCBI taxonomy): Eukaryota > Metazoa > Arthropoda > Insecta > Zygentoma > Lepismatidae > Thermobia > Thermobia domestica. The sequence continues at coordinate 156,068,905 of NC_137469.1, forward strand.
GAGAAATCCGGCAATGTCGTAAGTAGCGATTACTCACGCAATACCTGCTTGCGAGAGCTCGTCTTCCTGTCCCTGGTTTGACGGAACGTTGGCAGTATTGAATCATTGAGAAGTCAGTTTCCATGTGTTGATATAATTTACGGAGGCAAGATAAATTCATCTTTTGTGTGTAGAATAAAGCTAACGTGAAATATCTTGTATATTTGTGATGATCGTAGTATTTGGGATAGCAGTTACTTCGTTTTAGTCCGAAACATGTTTGTGAATAATGATTTATAAAATGATGAGTACATGGTAGGTAAATTAGGCCCATCAAGAATCTACTGGCCCTCATTACCGTACAAAACATGTATACGCTGTTAAATACTTAGAAACTAGCAGCTGGAATGTATGTTAGTTTGTTATTCTTTCTTGGCCAATGCCAGCCTCTGTAGTAGGGAGGTATATCATGTTCGGGCCTAGTTGTTGACTATGGGGATTCGCAGGTTCTAGTTCTACATTGGTGTCTTTCATAATGTAAATTTCTAATTATAATGCATGCGAATGGCTCACACCACTGTTTTTGGGTATTTTCTAAACACATTATCGTGCGGTTCTGAGCTTTCGAGGTATCGTGATGTCGTTCATTATGCGCCAAAGAATGGATCGGTGACATGCGAAGCTGTAAACGGTGCAGTGTATGTATATATGACGAATGCATTGTCTTGGTCGACGCCGATGATGAATTCATTTGCTACAAGTGTTATCAAGTGTAAACATTGTTGAAAGTTAGTGTGAAATCTGTTTTCAATGGTGACTTGTTTATTATATGTCTAAGCTTATTCTTTAAAAGTCAGTTAGTTGCCACGACTTAACTAACGACTGCATAACAAATGGGAGATTACCTTTATCATTAGTATTTCATATCCATATTGTTACTAAAGTTCTTTTATTATTAGTACTTGTAAAGTGTTGTAAAAATATTAGATATTAATTGAGTTCCAGTGGTCTCTCAGGTCGTAAAATTTTACTTTTCAAATAGTGGACCTTATTTACCTTCCGTGTGGGTAATAAGGCCATTTTGTATGTTTCTTTTTCAATATGTTTTTCATGCAGTTAGCTCAATGCAGTTAAAGTAAATATATCATAAGATAGATAAAAAATTGACAAATAAAATGCATATCAATTTATGTCTATTACATTATAAGTATTTACGTAATGAAGCAATTTTCCTTAGGTGGGCCTTATTTGCCGCAAGTACCTTAAAACTATACTATTCATGTTACGCAATTTCTTGTCAAAACTTAAATTCTCTAAGCTAGAAGGTTAGTGTACATGTCTTTAATAAGAAAGACATGAGTTCAATTTCTGCAGGTTTCTACGTACAGTATCTATGGCAGGCGCTATATACCAGAACATGTCAGCAATTTATTATTCCGGAAGTCCAGAATATTCTCAATATCATTTTCAGCATAACGGTAAACCTCCCCAGTGAGTACAGAATCTTCAAAGTTGTTTAGGCCAGTGATAGCCAAATAACGACCCGCGGGAAGGAATCCGTCCCATGAATAATATATTATTGATTTCCTTACTTTAAAAAAAATCAGGCGTAAGGAAATGTGCACCTCACTATCATAATATACCTGCATAAGGAGTCGATTTTTAATTGTGAAAGTTTTTTTTTTCATATTTTGGTTATCTCGCCCATCTTGCCAGATAAAATCACTGGTCCCGGGCCAACATTTTAAAACATGAACATTTCGTGTTGTTACTTTAAATATTCATACTTTAGGCTGTAATTGGTCTAGACACGTAAAACAAAAAGCAGGATAGGAAGAATGCAACAAAGATTCAGAAAATGTATGACTTTTACACATTCAGTAAACGCTGGTCTCAGTGCGGGTGGGAGAGAGAAGAATGGAAAATGGCTCCCACGCTTGATTCTTGAGTTGGCCTGGCCCGCGGCACGCTGGAAATTAGCCATCACTGGTTTACACAATAATTTCCCATTATCGAGGTGATCCCACACTTTGTTCACCTTCTTTCCCCGACATCACTCCATGTGATTTCTTTGTGGGGGGCAATGTCAAGAATACATAGAATATTATGTATGAGGCGAAAATGAAGTCTATTAATGATCTGTGTGAGGAATATGTTTTTTGTTGTGTATCATAGTTTCATTTTGGAAAGCAGCCTGCAAGTGTATGTTTCATTTCTGAACATCTTGTATGTTTAACAATACAAGATTCAAGGATTCATCATGCAAAATTACAAATATACTAATACATAAAGCTAAGAAAACGAAATATAGCAAATTATATTACGAGGTAAGTCACCGCAAAGTAGCTGTAACTTTCCTTACATTGTTCATACTGACTTTCCTTACATTGCTCCTCGTTTGTTTTATCGTTATGCTCCTGTAGTCATGCTATGAAAACTTAATACTTTAATGTCATTGATACTACTTGTCCTTTCTGGCAGCTCGCTGCGCGCACGTGCACTGTTGCCAACTCACCAGTGTGATATGTCGCTACTTTAGTACTCTCAAGTCGCTAGAAGTCGCTAAACGCCTCCTGCCAAGTCGCTAAAAAAGTCGCTATATAATTTTACAAAGGAATTAAAACAATTTAAATATTTTTTCATGTACAATGGAAGACTCGAGTATTTTTTTCTTTAAAAAAATGACCATCTTGACAAAACCACTGCACTATCCGCTTCGAAGAATACAAAATTAATAAATATAGCATTAAAAGTTTGCAAATACTTAAAATTTTGAATCACTTTTCCCCATTCCTTCTTATAAAGTATGATTATCTTTTTTTTTGGGGGGGGGGTTGGGGAATTCATGTTGCTTTCGTAATGGAACACTTCACCCAACTCACTCCACGAAAATTTCTGTATAATTTATATTAAGACCAACCGCAGTCACACGCACTACACTGAACCAGAAAAGCACAATGTTCTCCAGCATCACTATCACTGTACGCACTGTGCAATGCAAGAGGTTACCAGCTATTTCGCAACTAGTTAGATACGGGAAATTCCCGGATTTCCGAACCGCAGTGAAGAAGGGCATAATCCTCATAGCAGCGATGAATCCAACGAAGTAAGTCGCTCATAGCAGTAGTGCAACCAAGTATGTAAAAGTAATTATTAGTATTACAAACTGCATAATTTTGGAAACTTTAATATAAATATAGAACAAAATATTTGAATTCGCAAATGTCGCTACATTTTTCGCTAGGCGCTAAATAAAAATTGTTGTCGTTAGACACTTCCAAAAGTCGTTAGTTCTAGCGACAAAGTCGCTAAATTGGCAACACTGCGCACGTGGTCCTGAGTGCTGTGTTGCCAGCTTTTACGTCGAATATTGAAACACGAAATTATTCACTTCAAGTAAATCTCAGTTTTATAAACTTAAATGACAGAGAAGAGACCTAGAGAGAATGCCTCGAATAACCAGCAGGTCACTATTCAAGTTGACATTCGACTAAAACAATGTGTGTTTGTTTAGATTCAAATTGGCAACGTGTGAAAAGGGTGGAATGTTTACCATTGCAAAGCGAGAGAAATGAGCCACTATAATTGGCTAAACGTGCTGTTGCCAAAGAAACATTTTTTTCTTGCCTGATTGTTGTGACTACGTGCAGAAAGGTAAAAGACAGAGGAAACCAACTGTCAGGAAGGCCAATTTGTATGGAATGGACTGTAATTCCTTCATTTGTCTCCCTTTTATTACAGATCATGGTCGCTCAATTGGGAGTTTTCAGCAAAGAGGAACAACGAGCAGTGATCCAATTTTTGTGTCCGAAGGTGTATTAAGGAAAGGTGTATCCGAAGGTTCTGTTAAACAAACGAGTGCCTATTGTTGAAGTGGCATACCGTCTGGAAATTAGTCATGGTTCCTGATACATCTTCCAACCAAAGAGGAACTGTTAGTTGTTCCTCTTTGGTGCAAACTTCTAATGTAGCGTCCATGCTCCATCTGCAACAATATACGGAGGCAAATGTAGAATTAGGATCAAACTTTCATATCATGACCACAACAGCATAACAATAAAATAAGAGAACAAAGATTAGTATGAACAATGTCAGAAAAGTTATAGCTACAGTGCGGATAATTTTTGATTTACCCTCGTATAATTATAGAATCATATTTGTTTAATTGCAATAGTTTTCCAGTTCTTCTTTTTCACTCTTTAACTCGATGAAAAAGCCGTTTAGTACATCCTCAGTAATTGCTGTCTTTTTCACTTACTGTCGTGATGAAAAATTTGATTAGTGTTTCTCACGAGACGAGATGAAACAGGAAATAAGGCGTTATCGTCTCGTTTCGTCTCGTGTTGTAAATGTTTGTAGAACTCGCGTTTCGTCTCAATTCTCGTCTCATCTCGCTTTATAAATTTATGTGCAAAATTACTGTCCTGATTCTTTTTCTTAATTTCATCTAGAAGTTATCAGAGTCCTGATTCCCGGCGGGAGTGGTTCGGATTTCACGTTAATCAGTAGGTCCACGTTTCATATAGCCTCGCTGCTGAACGGGACGTTAAACTCAAAATCACCTCACCTCACCTTATCAGAATCCTTCCGCGTCACGAGAGGTGTACGAAAGATGTGATAGAACAATATTTAAAATAAATTTCTTATTGGAGTGTATTGTGTAATGGCTTGTGTGTCTTTAAACATTATCACTTTACTAGTTTACAGTTTTTATACTATGAATTATGAAACAATAAAACATTGTTAGAGATCTAAGACTTGGTTTAACTATTGTTATTCACGAGATTTGAGAAATTTCTCGTCTTGAATTTGAAAATGATACTTCGCGCCTCGACTTTCGAGATAAGGTTATATTTGATCACGGTAACGACGCTAGAGGGAGCAAAAGGAGCTTGCGGCACTGGTAACATAATCTGCCCCGACTGTCACCCCAGACATGTTATGTTGTAAGCAGTGGCGTATTTAGAGGGGCTTCCGGGCTTAAGCCCCCCGAAATCTTACTTACTGTAGTAAAGTATATGAAATATCTTGCAGAATTTTCACATTTTCAGGCAAAGCTCCTCCCGAAAGTTAGCAAAACCCCTCCCGAAACATCGTAAATACGCCATTGGTTGTAAGGTAGGTTAAGCAGCATAAAACTATTGAAATGGAACAAAGGAAATATTTCAGTTTTACGTACCATGATTATCCCGTGTAGGCTAAAGGAGACAGTAATGATTTGAAATCAATGAAATGGTGGAACGAAGAAAGTGCGGAAAACGAGAAAACCCCGAGAAAACTCACGCATACGGCCTTTCTCCACCATAAACTTCATTTGGCGTGAGCACGCATCAAACAGGGACCCACACACCAGAGGTGAACGCTCTACCACTAACCCATCGCGGCCCAGCATAAAACTATCATTTTCGGTATACAGAAAGATACCTGTCCCCTAGAAATTCCCCTGTCTCTTTTCTTGCTTACCCTGGAAGTTAAAACTGAGATTGTCACTGACCATTTTGTAATTCCATCAACCGCCCTCCGATGTTTTTGATAAGTATGGATATGTGTTTCTTTAGGACTTGATCTGGAATAACAAATCTTTGGTGAATATGTCTAAAGCAAAAAAAAAAAAAAAAAAAAAAAAGATTCGCTGAAGGTATGCATGTAGAAGGTTACATGTCATAGGAAAGGACTTAACTAGCATCCGTACGCACATATGTAACATACCGATGTATTAGCAACGCCCGCACGTACACAGCGTTATTACAAATGATTGGCCCGATTTCACATGTTATTACAATCAGTGTAACTTTGTTATTGAACATATTGTTACCAAACGTTTCAGACGTATTAAAAATTTAAAACGTTCTTTAGTGTCATATTACAAGTGCTCTATATGTGCCTTCCTAGCAATTCTACAAATATCAAATTGATAATCAAGTTCTTCACACATTCGGTACAGCATATCCCTATCAATTCGTTGGAAAACACTGTTGATGCGAGGTCTCAGTTCTGTTAGGTTTGTCGGTAAAGGAGGCGCAACACTGTATCTTTCACATAACTCCACTCAAAAAATTGCCTAAGGTTAGATCCAGAGAGCGTGGAGGCTATGACAGGAATTGCTTATTATCATCCCCACCTTTTCTTCAGTAACTGTAGTCCGACCACTTGATTTCCTCTTACAGAGACAACCTGAGGCTGTAAATTGTGCATACTGAATGGACTTGGCTGTTGGTGGATCTTGGTTAAATTTCGATCGGAAGTATCGTTGTACTGTCACGACAGATTGATGTGAATGAAACTCAACCACAATATAAGCTTTCTCTGCGCCTGTCGCTATCTTGAATAATTGCTCACTGCTGCGCTCTCGTGGCAGAAATCTAAAGCGAACCTGCAACATGAAAACTTTTGGAGTTTTTCAATACGTCTGCAAAGGTTTGTGACAATATGTCCAAGAATAAAACTACAGTGAATTTATGAAATCAGGTCCATTATTTGTAATAACCCTGTATATAGAATTTAATTGAGATTAATTAGAAGGCGTTACTCACTTGGAAAATATACATTGGAGGTATAAAGTTAATATGGGAACTCAATAGGCAAAGATAATGATAAAATGTATATCAACCTATACTTAAGGATATGGAAATTAGAACAATACTAATTGAGCTGATACAGGATACATAAACTGGTATTTTAGTCTTTACGTTTGTTAAGCATTGTCGTATATTAATACCAACCCGTAGACTTGACTTGACTCGACTTCTATTATAAAATTCTATTAAGGTTATATTTATAAATGTATAATAAAATTATTTCTATTTATAAATACAGAGTAAAATTTTATATTTAAGCAAAATGAGTCCCATTTCGTGCACAAAGAAACTTCTAAATGCATTTGGTCTATACTCCTCAGCAAATATTCTCCGCTAATATTTCTATTTAGGTGGAGCCCAAAGGGTGGACCAACGTTTCATATCTCAGCATTCCCGTCACTACATAACGTTGTCACGAATAGCAACGAACACTGAATCGTGTCTTCCGACACTGATCCTTTCATCTGATGTAAAGAGGAAAACGTAATCTGGTCGCAACCTAGCAGAAGAACAGACAGCTTCCTTTGTGCTTCCACATACAAGCAATCAACAGTTAGTCACGCTTTTCAACTCGTGAAAAATTATGTGGACGTCACTCACCTAACACACCAAACGGAAATTCGGACAAACACAAGGCAGTTTCATTTTTTTTTTTCGAACATTGCAATAACTTTGAAATGAACTCGATAGATAGGATATTCCATGCTCGCTTAGTTGGATTTTTCCAATATTATTCAAATGAGCTTTAATATGTTTATAAATGAACGAGTATTCGTTTCATAATGCATTTAATTTTCTGAAAATTTCATTAACAACTATCTTAATTTGTAATGACTAAAAATGTGTTTAATTTTCGTATTTATAATTCTTTTCATATGAAATTTACCACAAATATACATTTCTCGATTATACACATAGTATCAGTATTAAAAATAACCTACAAAATCATTACCAAATTATATTCTTACAAGAAGATAGTTACAGATATGCGACAATCATTTTGGACATGGGTGTAACTTATACAGGAAAACAGGAGCGGACCAAGAGCAGGGCAAACCTTGCGAGTGCCCAGGGCGCCAAAACGAGCCTCAAAAAGTAAATTTTATAACGTGTTTTCTACTGACTTTTTTTGGTTTATACTCTTGTAAAGTATCTTCAATTACATCATCTTTTTTCGTTCTAACATGGAAGGAGAGTTACATAGTACTAGGAGACTGTATCTACAAATGGAGACATGGCATGTAGGAGAAAGAGTGGATGGGGAGTTGGCAGTGTTTGAAGTGGGAGAAAAAACACAGGGGGTATGTTTTACGTATATCGATTTTGACTCGACATACCGGCTATCTAAATGTTGAAATACATTGAGAGTATGTTGCCTAAAAGATTGCTTTTCTATTTACATTATGACTAAAAACCATTGGAGAGTTTCTCTGTAGTTAGGGTGAGGGGCATGGAGAGACTGATTCCCGGTATCAACTCTCTGAAGAAATTAAAAAATCTCCTTTCATTGTATTATAGAGAATTATATACGGAAACGCTCAAAAACTGAGTTTTTATATTAACAATTTCCTGCGGGAAAACTACTGGATTCTCACTCGACTGAGAGGTATTCCAAGCCCCAGGAAGATCCGTCCCCACAGCAGACAACCCCTAACTCCGCTCATGCTCAAAATACGACATTTATATGCATTAAGGCAAGAAGACACACACGTACATAAGAAAGAAACAATTCAATATGGCACATCAAAATGTAAACTAGATGAACTTCTTTGAAGACAGCTCATTTTAAAAACAAAAGATAGGAAAATGGTAACAAAAATGTGTTGTCAACTTAGAAATTATTTCTACATAAAAAATAAAAATCTTCTTACGTGCAAAGCTATTCGTCAATTACTGTGTATAAAAATGGACTTATTAAAGGTAGACATATTTAGCATCTACTCTCCAGTGACGGTATGTCTTGATCACTGAAACACCAAAGGCGGTATGTCTTCATCCCGGAAAAAATAGATGCGGTATGGCATACCACCGCATATCATCTCACTTCGACCACTGGGAGTTGGTATTGTTTATAGCGGGTCATGTTCTTTGTGAACTTTTCCCAAGAAATGAATGTTATTGGATTTTATATATGTTATATATGTTATATATATGTTATATATGTAAAGTGATAGTAGAAAAAGACTAGTTAGTATATACAACACTTTTGATTTCTTAGAAACGACACCGCCATACCAAACTGCCAATTAGGAGATATTAATGTTTCGCTATGTACAGTTTTTGCCAAATCATTCATTTCAACAGTGTCTGTGAAATCCAATATACTACTCTGCAACAACGTAGGAGAGTTACAAGCAGCATTACGAAAAAAAAATCCAGCGACTACGTTTGAATCCTTTATCTATATACCTATATCATTTATTTGTGTATTAATTTTTCTTTTTGAAAATTGAGTTTAAAATATTAAAATCACTGTAATGAAATGTAAAATATAGGCTAGGACTAAAGGGGCGCGCCAAAAAGTCACTTTGCCCGGGTGAAAAATTTGCTTTGGTCCGCTTCTGCAGGAGGAAGGTTAAGAAAAAAACCTTTGTGTTACTCGAGGAGACGACTATATAAACTTAGATCATTGATTTGCAGTTTAGAGTCCATTTCAGCACTGAGGCTATCTGAGACTTGGATCTACAGTTTAACATGGGATCCGCTCCAATCGCAAATTAAACTCGAGTCTTGTCGTTCAAAGTTTCGTACGCTAAACATAGCTACAAGACAGCTCTCTTAATATAACCTTGAATCTTAGGAACATATGATAATATTTATTGAATTGCTTATGCACAGAATATTAACTCCTTGCATTCCTGTGACATTCATGTGGATGTCATAAAATACTCCGTTAAAAAATACCAATGAGAATGTCATGAAAACTTATTTTTAATTAAGAGTCTATCAATCCTGGGGGTGATGAAATTTTTTAGTGGTTGCAAGGCACGACTTAGCTCTACTATTTCTCTTTAGGTGGCATCACCTTTCTGACAGAAAAGAAAAAAAATGATTTGTCTCAGTAAATGGCAGGGTTAATGGAGCCATGTGTTTGTATTAACGATAAACAATTGGCAACTTCGATATCGTATTTTGAAACTGGAAAATTAAATTTCCGATCAGTGTAGCCGACCTGAAGGAGCATAAAAACCTTTCAGGAGATCAAAATTTCCCTTTTTTAGTCCAAATGTTCCACAATGCAAATATATATATTTTTAATCAGTAATGTAAATGCTATCATCGCTCTTGCACAATATTTGTATTCTATATAACAATCAAGACAGTTTATTAACAGTAAATGAAAACCTGGTATTACAGCACGCACATACGAAAATGGCATCTGGAAAACAGGGGGTTAATCACTACTGCATTTCTATTTCTTAAGAATGATTCTCTTGGTTCCTTAAGCACATGTTTCCCACCCTTTTTTCACTGATGATACATTTTATTGAACGTGTACGATATCTGTGTTGATTGAATTCATTTTAATTTATTATTATAAACTTCACAGTGAAACCTAAATTATATCAAATTTAGATTAAGATTTATAAGACTTCTGAACAACATAAAATTATTGAAAATTTTTTGCGACGCAATCCATGGAGCTAAGGGGACCGAGGTGGCTTAGTGATAGAGCGTTCACCTCTGGTGCATGGTATCCTTGTTTCGATCCCAGCGCGCGCCAAGTGACCTTTGTGTGGACAAACGCCGAGTGGGTAGGTTTTCTCTGGGTTCTCCCGTTTCCTCCCACTTTCCTCATTCCACTATTCCATTCATTACTCATCCTCTCCTTACCATCTCCTTTAGCCTAGCCGGCATAATCGTGGGACGTAAAACTTAAAGATTTCATTTTGCATGAAGTTATGTGCTACACCAGTGTGTCACGACACAACGATAGGGAAAGACTTGCTTTTGTATTTAATTAATGTTTCAATTTACATTTTATCAGATCTATTATTGACAGATACTTACTTACTATACATTTCTTACCTTGTGAAAATAAATCTAAAAACGCTACTATAATTCTTGAGAGGAATAGATTTTATTTAAAAAAAAATATTTTACAGATGTTTGAAATGCCTTTGAAGTAAGTTACTGGTAGTCAGTTTTCTTTGTGGGACTGTTAGTGGCTTAAAAGCGTTCGGCCATCAAAGGAAAACACAAAGTTAAGTATGGTATACAATCTGTCGTTAAAAACAACAAATTGGGTGTCAAATTATTAGCAGGTTCCCTATCCAAGCCTATCATTGATTTCTACATTAGTTGTAGAACAATAGGTAGTTACAAAATTAGTGACCTCATTTACGGGAAAATATTTCCATTCCTGTATTCACAATGCAATCCTAAGTATGAATTCAAGGTTGGAACGTATTTTTACGACCTTTTATATAGTAACAGTTCAGATTTACGACGACCTAACAACTTCTAAATTGTGGATCTCTTACTGCGCTCAAACATCCGACATCTTCACTTCTCATTCTCTGTCTCCTATCCGAAATTGCTTCCCGTAAAAGGAAGATATGGGAACAAGAAGGATATAACTGAGAGAGCTGTTACCGAAGAAAGCAACACAAATGTGCTTCAGTGTATTTCGTAACATATATTTTGTTTAAACGGAATTGAGGACATAGCATTTCGTGATAAAATGCGTAAAGGTATTCATTACCCACTTAAATTGTTTATTTGGGGAATGTTCACTGATCTGGCAATTGTTTCATTGTCTTATCAGTCACCCGTTTCAAAGACGTATTTCACAACTCACATTTTATCATTCAAATTCAAGCTATGGTGCAAGTGAACAATCTATGGCCGAAGATTTAGATTTTTTAAAAATCTATCAATTCACCAAAGCCTAATATCAAAGGAACTTCTTCATGTAACGTTCCACAGTTATGTCGGCTAGGCAAAAGGAGACGGTGATGATGAGAAATGAATGCAATGGTGGCATGAATAAAATGGGAGAACCCCGAGAAAACCAAGGAACACGGTGTTTATCCGCCACAAAGTCATTTGGGGCGAGTTGGGATCGAGTTGAGTTGAGTTGATTTTAGTTTAGCGTCCCGTTCAGCAGCGAGGCTATATGAGACGTGGACCTACTGATTAACGTGGAATCCGAACCACATGAGCTCCCGCCGAGAATCGAACCCGGGTCTGCCACGCCAAAGGCGTGTACGCTAACCGCTTAGCCACGGAGGAGCTCGAGTTGGGATCGAACCAAGGATTCCACCCATTAGAGGTAAACGCTCTACCACTGAGCCAGCGTGCCACCTAGTCATAGTTAGGAAATATACACACTGAAACACTTATTGTGCATTTCTTCCAGTGCGTATTTCAAGTGGCAGAAACACCAAATAGCGCACGCTCTCAATGGTTTGGCGCCGCCCAAACCGTTATATTAATCACATTTCCCACTGTACAGTGAGTGACAAAGTTCTTTCCGTTTGGTAAAATTTATTTTGGGAATAACGGTGGTAGGCTGGAACGTACAGAAAATTACATTCTTTTCTTAATTTGCTGAAAACTGTGTCCATTCTGAAGTCATTTATGAAATTAATTTAATCAAATGGAAAGAACTTTTGTCGTTGACTGTACAAGCATACCTACCGTATTCAGCAGAACTAACCACTTTGTAGATCCAAATTTTAACTGAAAAGTCAAGATAGAGATTAAATCTTTAAAAAATTGATAATATTTCCTTATATTGTGTTGTTTAAAATAATAGTTTCTAATTTTGACCCCTCACTCTTCTCACTTATACCCCACTTTTTTACATTACATTAATGTATTGTGTACCATAATTAATTGAAGCGAGATTTAATTGAAAGCTTCTACCATTCAACTCGATTGGCAAATTATCTGTCTGTCCATCTGTCTGATCAACGATAACTCTCGTAAAATCACATCCAATTTTGATTGAATTTGGTATAATGCCTTCCTCCTATTAATAGAAATAACACTGTTGTTTGGGGCTGCAATCTATCAAGAATATGGGGCTAAAGTCCTTCACCTACCGGTAAAAGTTTGTACTATTAAATTGATATATTGAAGATGTTACGGTTACCCTGTGAGTAACTGAGTCTCTGAGTTTATTTATGATTGTTTTCAGTAAAGCAAATATTATCGCATAGGTTATTCGCAAATTATATTTACCGATATATGTAATAAAGGTAGTTTAGTTTTAAGTTAATTACATCTATTCTCATTAGCACTGAATTAGTTCGGCGTGCTCAAATGACAAACGAGGATATGGTGCATATTTTCCACAGGTGTCCGACTAGAAATTTATTACATATACCCAGCCTTCTGAACATAATCGATTTTTAGTTCCTACGAACATTGTATTCTATAAATGATATTGAATTCCTCCGAGGGAGTTAAGATTAAGACGGTATATCCGATAGCTATAAATACATTTTATGAAGAAAGAAAGAAAACATTATTTATGCCAAAAACTCGCGCCAAAAATATTAACATGTAACAGTTTCGGCAACTATCTACTTTGGCTTCATGATACACTACTGCACAAAGGAAGCAGTGCTCTGAATCGATGTAATCCTTTCTTAGCAACGTTTTGGATATCTTCTACGAAAGTTAGCCTTCGGTCGAGAGTGACCCCCAGGTATTTTGTCTCATCTTGCATTATTAGTACTGTGCCTCCTATTAGAAGATTGAAGTGTTCTCTTCTTTTCTTTCTTTTGAAACCAACCACCACAGTCTTTGCTGTCTTGAGCTTTATCTTCCAGCTAACAATCCAAGTGTTCAGAAGATGAATGTGGTGCTGCAAATATACTGTCTCATACGGAGTGGTTGGCAAAGACTGTGCATCGTGTGTGTATCGTCTGCAAAGGTGGTGATGATCATGTTTAGAGTTTTTGGTATATCAGCTGTGTATACTGCATACATGAGTGGTGATATGCAGCAGCTTTGGGAGACCCCTGCCTACGTTGTTCTCAGCATTGTTATTTGTCCTGCACGGGCGAGTCTGTATTAGCCGAATGATGAGGATCTATCTGACAGTGGGAAATGCGTGGAGGAGGAGCTTGTGTATGACCTTTCGAGCCACTTCTTGTCGAATGTTATCTCAACGTATAAGAAGAGTCCCAGATGTAGCCTCCCTTGTTGATTCTTGAGGTAATTGTTTCAATTACTTTACCAGCTAGTGTTCGGCACTGTGCCCCGGTCTGAATCCAAATTGGTGATTTGGGATCAGATGCTGTTCTTTAATGCCATTGTAATCGTCTTTGGTGGATCATCTCAAAGACTTCGATAGTGTGTGAGAGTACGCTGATTGGACGATAGCTTGTTGACTGCGTTTGAGGGGCTCCAGGTTTCGATATCACAACTATTTACGCTTCTTTCCAAGCTGAAGAAAAGTGTCCTGTATGTAGTATGCCCCATGCCGTAAACGTCGCCAACACCTAGTGGTCCACTTGCCGGTAAATGTCGATCGTCGATATAGCAACGCGTCGAAGGATTGCCGCTAGTGTGCCACTGGCGGCAGGGTTTCTTCGAGTCGAAACAGTTATCTAGAGTCAGGGTGTTGAAGATACCACCACGTAGCAGCGAGGACTTCATTTTGGTCGGCGCTTCTTCAATTCGTAGCGGAGAATCGCGAAGGGAGCAACAGAACTATCGCCAGTCATGTGCATGCGGTTATTGTTATATATTATTTTTTACTGACGAATTTGTTCCTACAGTGAGCTCCAGGGGTCAAGAGTAACTATTGTCTCTACATCATGAATTGAAAAATCGTGAGATGAGTGCGTATAATTGTATGAACTTAGATGACAACTGTCGCCGATCATTCGAAAGTAATATGGGAGAACTATGAAATAAAGTAAATACACATGAGCCATTTTGTTATAAAATTACATGGTGAGCGCATTTTATCTGATTCCGAAAGGTTATCGTCAAATACACACGGTTAAAGGAGCACTCTGATTAGCCAAATTAGAAAGACCGCAATGATTTATCCCTCTACAAGTGACGTTTTCTTCGTCGTTTCCGTGGCCAAGTTGGAAGAACACCCGATTAGTAGTCATAAGATTGATGGTTCGTGCCCACCCCTGGGTACTTTTTTTTTTACTTTTTCAGTGTTTTTTTAAGAATCACATTAATGTAAACGAATTACGTATATAAGTGATTTAACATATTTTGAGGGAATAATTTTGTGGTTCATTGGCGTTTCGTCGCGTCTCTGCCGCTGGTGGTATGATTTTCAAAACGAAGTGGGGCCACCGCGGATCGTCGCTGCGGGGCCGCCAATTTTTGTCGATAGTTGCCTATCGGTGGTCCACCGACGCTTACGGCATGGGGTACCGTTCAATATATGGCAGAGCAGTACCAGGGCCTTGCGTGGTGCATTTGAGAGAGTCGAGAGATGATATGGAGTCATAGCGCCCTGTGGGGGTGAATCTTCAGGGTAACTGCCTGGATCTCTCTTGGTGTTGTAAGCGCCGCTAGTGGGAGAAAGTTGTCCAAAGATATGTGCCTGTTGCAGCGTTGGACTTCATGTAGAACGCTATCTGTCGTTGGAGTGATGTTCTGCTGCACTGTCTCTTCTAGGGTACTAGAGGATAATTCCGCTTGTTCTTCTGGGTCGTGGAGAAAACATTGTGGTCCCTTCAGAAGAAAGGTTCTGGAATCAGATTTTGGACGGGATATGGTTTGATCAGCCGGCAGAAGTTTCGGTTTGAGTTGGACATCTCTTATAGGTGTCCACTTTAGTATCTCGATTCTCTGAAGTCGTTTTTGCAAACTTGTGAAGAGTGCGTTCCAAAGAACCTTGTACTGTGGATGTCTTATTTGTTGCCACTTCTTGCGCATCCACTGCATGAGGTGGGTCAATGCTGTAGTGCGTTGGTCTTCTGACGTGGATTCGATTTGCTACTGGATTGTTGGTGGTTCCAAACTTGTAGGCTGATTTTATGAAGACTATGATAAAGTTGACTGTCGTTTCTATTTCTTTGGTTTTCGATACTGGCAGTCGGGTATCTATGAGGTCAGCGAGAATCTGGCAGTAGATGACCCAGTCCGTGGTGATGATTGTGGGGAGTCTTGTTGCAAAGAGGTGATGATTTACTGCAGTGGTTTCCTACACCGGGACGTAATCTCAGGGGTCTGATCGAGTATTGTCACGTTGGATGTTAGAAGAATGCCTGAGACATCCGGACGTTCTCGATTCCGAAGTAGTGTGTCCGTTCTGTTGATGCAGAGGGGGTAAGGCCTATGTTTTACAGCACCTGGATAAGTGTGGTGCCACAATGGTTGGTAGCTTGAGAGTTCCATTTGGGGTCTTCCATTTGAGATCTTCCCTATGAGGATTCGGTGACCGACTCTTCGAAGAGCTCTTAGTTCTTCCAGGTCTGTTAGTGTCTTGGTTTCTTGTAGAAAGAGATCAGTTGGGTGGGGCCATCTGGGGAATGGACTGTGATGCCCGTGCCCTCTAGGATTTGGAGCTATGTCAGCGGGAGGAGCCCAAGCACAATTAGTGCGTTCAAAACGTAAGTTGAAATAAAATAAATAAAACACGAATGGAATACTAAAACTGATTTTTTTTAAAATTATAGAAACCTCCATGACAATTATGTGGAATATATAAACTATTATGTTACAAATAACCAATTATCTTAATTATATATAATAACTGAAATCATGGTCGCCTCTGTTTGAAAACGAAGGTGAAGTATGACTAATTCCTGAAGAATTGTTTCTTAAAACTTCTCTTTTCCTCTCTCTCTTGCATAAACCGTGGCTATCCTTACCGTTGCTTTCTTCATTTATCTAATCTCAATTAAAATTTAATTACATGTGATAATTGTTGGAAGTCTTTCTTCCAAGAGATAGCATCATCTCGTCTAATAACGTTGTTATTCTTCTCAGTAGGATGCTTGCACAGGATTCTTTTCTTTGTCTCGTTTGTAGTATTGTATGCTGCAATCTTAGAGGCAAAAAGATGGATGGATTGACCTTCTTGTCCTGTGCTTTCGGTCTTCATCTAATAACGAAAAGGTTATAGATGCAAGCTCTTCCTAACAACCTTATTCTTCACTACAGACACGTAACTTTGTGTTTGTACTAAGTATTGCTGCAAAGAGAGCAATTAGTATATTTAAGATTTATTGCTGTCATAGGTTTTAGATGTTATTGAATTCCATACACGTTTATACAACAAGTCAACAGTCGCCAATGTTATTTTCTAAACGTTTATACATCCGTAGGGAAACATCGCTTTACAGATCAGAGTTTTCTGACCTGCAACGTCATATTTTATGGAAGTTGTTCCACTTGGCAGTGTACTGGTATACTAGAATGCTTCTAAGATAACTGAAGCCGTAATTGGTTTGTATGTTTTAAAGTGCCTTCAGTGCGGGTATAAGTGTTGAAGTGAAAAGTATTAAAGAAAGAGTCTCGAGGTTCGACGGCAAAAATTACATTTCTGCTATAAGAATCACAAAATAAATAATAATAACAATAATAAACTCTGCTAAAGACAGTAAATGGGACAGCGCGAAGTTTTAATTTCGTCCGGTAGATGAGCTTCCTCGTGGAAATGTGGTTAGCGTACGCGCATTTGGCATGGGAGACCCGGGTTCGATTCTCGACGGGAGTTCATGTGATTCGGATTCCTTTTTAAGTTGTAGGTCCGTGTCTCATATAGCCGTGCTTAAAGGGACACTAAAATAAATTCAATTCAATTCGTCTGGTAGATGTCAACCGCCGGAGGATGTTTCCTGCCATCTAACGGCACGATGTGGGACTTCTACGGCCTCGGTATAGTAGAAAATGGGACATAAATAGCTATAACTCGTTTGATTTATCTGTGCGTGCAGCAAAGTTGCGAACTAATTTCCATGTTTACAAGTGATGTCAGCCACACTACAGGGTTGCTAGAGGTACTGGTTTTACTTGAGATTTCTTTCATATGCAGTTTTTCAAGAAAATCAAGAGGATATGCTACAGCGCACCAAATATAATGTAAGCAGTCATTACATACTTTAAATCGCTGTACACTGAATACGTAAAACTATTTAACATGGGATCAAACACTAAACCATGTAGATAGCTGGAAACTTAATTTTCTCATTACCCTATAATTCCTAATGATTACCATGCTTTTCTATTTGATTGACTCCCAACACAGATAAAACATATTACTATACCACCAACTTATTCCAACTGCAATATTACATGAATTACCTACTCCCTGGGTCGCATTTTTACTAACATATACAACAACTGGTTGAGTCTAAACATGCGTAAGTGGGACACACATAAATACGAAAGCGTAGTTGGTCAACATTGTTTTCTGAAAGTCTAAAGTGCAATCCCAAATCAACGAACCTATTTGCTTCAAGAGAGCATGAATTGAAGCGAATTTCTTCTCTCAACTTCATAAAAAACGAGAACTCCTGGCTGTTAATTTCATCACCTTCATCTTGATAATATTATTTTATAGCCCTAAGAGTATGTGGTTTAGTTAAATCTGTGCATTTAAGTCCTTCACAAAGTTTTCTCAAGTGACTTGGTGATGGAAATAGCAGTAATTCGAGTTTTAAACAACAATGTTTATAGCCATTTGAAGATTTGATTTTTAACAAGTTCTCCAGTATAAATTCATTACTGTACCTCATCCCGCTGAAACTTTTAACCTAATATTTTGTTAATATCGTTCATATCTATTACTACCGTAACTTCTCCTTTTTGCCTTCCCTATATTTTCCATTCGCTTTTGTATGGCAAGACTTCTTTCTAACGAAGTCATGCTTGTTCTAGTTGAGGACATATTACGGTTTACTGTGGCTGAGTTTCAGTTAAGATTTTTCCTTTGCTTTCTGAGAGAGACAATCGCCTTACGAGCATCTGAAGCATTTGAGTTTTCAACAAAGGAAACCGATGAATACTGGGATGAATTAGAACTTGTCAGTGAGCCTTTAGAACTTGTCAGTGAGCCTACTAGGTCAAATCTCATTACTTTGTTCTTGATTATGTTTGCTAGCTGCTTATTCGTTGGAGACTTCCGACATTTGATAGGGGAGCATCTGGAAGATGTGGAAGGAAATATGTGTGGAAACGGACCACTTTTGATTTCCACTTTTCCCTCGGTAATTCAATTTTTCTTCTTTTATTGTGAATGAATCAGTGTTATTAATAAGTTCTCCCGGGAAATATGAATCTCAGACCCTGCTGCTACGGGTTAGCTTCCTGTCTTTACGTAGGACTGCACTGGTCCATTTACTAAATAATGCCTGTTCCCTGGGAGGTGTAAAAAAGTGGTATAAAGGGTTTGGTATCGCCACGATAAACTGATCGGAAACCAAGAACGAAACATTTTGGCATATTTAACAGATTAAATCATCAAAAATAAAATAGTAATAATAATAATTATCACACGTTGAAGATAAGAAAAATCACTTGAATCCACAGGCATATATACACATAAAACAAATGAAGCATTGGACAAACTTTCCTACACATTTGTTAAATTTAAAGTCAGCCCAATCACAGTGCCGTTGTTACGAGGGTCCATCGTTTCCAATGGTCAGACTGCTGATAAAGCGCATTTATTCCTTAAATTCGCTATGGTCAGAGTAAGAGAGTACATGTTCATGAACTTTCAAGTCGAAAATATTTTGAAGAGATGAATTGTCTCCATTATTATACAATTTTGTCCTGGAATATAGTATAAGGAAAAGCAAAGATAAAAACCAGGGCCTGGAACTGGATGGCGCTCACCAGGTTATGATCTATGCTGATTATATCAATCTTATCGGAGATGAGATGAAGACAATATAAAGAAATGCAGAGGTTATATTAAATATATGCTGAAACATTGTTTTAGAAGTAAATGCAGTGAAAACTAAACAAATGGAAATTCACCATGACCGTAATACTCCAAATCATGGATGCGTTAAAATATTAAATGAAATAAAGAGAAAATTTCCAGTTTTGCATTGCACTGAAGCTAAGGGAAACGTATGAATGATATATAGCGGAATGAAGAAAGTCGGAGGAAACGGGAGAACCCTGAGAGAAGTTACGCACACAATGTTAAAATATCGCGTAATACTTTCAATAAAGTAGACACTTTCAAATAACTAAAATCAACATTAAAAGTCCAAAATCATATCCACGAAAAAACTAAATATCGAATGCAATCAGAGAATTCGTATTATTATTCAGTCCAAACTCTTTGTCTTTGCAAATTTAATCGAAGAATTTGATGTTGAAAATATATAAAACGGTAATTACACCTGTTATGCTGTATGGTTACGAAATACGGACGCTTACTTTGATGGAAAAAAGCAGACTGAAAGTACTATATTTGAAAATAAAGTCCTGCAGCAACTATTCACACAAAAGAGAGATGGGAATGAGGAATAGTGGAAGTTTCATAAAAAAAAAGGAATAACATATGAGGTTTACTTAACATTGTAAACCTAACGTTTACCTTGGTCTAGGTGTGCAGGTCATGTGATGAGAATAGAAGAAAGTAGGAATACTCTCAAAGATTTAACTCAGAACAAATTTGGAAAAAGATCATTAGCAATACCTGGGCGCAGATAGGAAAGCAATAGTAAGGGAAATCACGCTGAAATAAGAACACAAAGTATAAACTAGATCTAGTTGGCTAAGAACAGAAGGCAATGGAGAGCTTTTGTGATTGCGACATTGAATTTCGTAATCCATAGAGCATATAGTAAGTTAGGTTTCTTTCTAAAACAGTATTGCAATATTTGACAAGCTAGGGTGACCGCCGTGCTTAAAAATGTAATTGTATGATAAACAATATAAATATGGCAGTGTTTTCATAACAATCAAATATCTTCATCACATCTTATCTCTGTATTTCTAGTCTACTGAGTATTTCTTTTAGCTCTTATTCGCGCTCTGTTGTTCAGGATGTAATTGATTATTATTCAGAATTCGTAAGGCGGAGTTCGCAGTCGAAAGGAGAAATGCGAGAGTCACGATCTGCTAAACATTTGCAGCGGAAGACAAGCTACAAACAAAAGTCCTGTCACCATTGTCTTGTTCGGGCGATGATGCATGGAAAAGAAATATGGACAACTCGCGGCAAGTAAAGCCAGTGTGGGTGACCCACGGAATTGAATGTCATCGTGAGTGGAAGAGCCAACACCAAGGTCACGTGTGATTTGTTTTCTCTCACTCTTGTCATTCATTATGTAAAAATATGTTGCTTTTCAAGCCACCTGTAACCAAGTAAAGTTAAAAAACTTTCAGTTTTTTTTATGATGTTTCCAATACATATATCTATAGATATAGGATACTTACACTCTCAGAAGTATTTCTTATCAGTGTTTTAATTCATGAAACACTATTTTCTATTCCACTAACAAACGACAATGACATGAGAGTAGAAATTGTACAGATCAGAGTCTACATCAGTCCATGAACCTACACAGAACCTACACAACATACGTAGGGTATTCTAGACACAGTGACAAGTTGATTTGTGGGGAAATCTGACACATGCCCTCAACATGTTCCAAATCATTCATTTGCAATGTATATGAAAATGTCCATATTCATTGGAAAACGTATAAGACAACGACATTGTTGATTCACTTTTCTTAGTGCATGATATTTATGTACTAGAAATGTTTCATTTAGTTGATTAATGAATTTGATTAATGTGTTGATCAATTCGACACATCGCAGTGTGTTTTCCCCAAACTTCTTATTTATAGTACTTTATTTTGATTAAATTGTAAAATTTGCGAAGTAAATAATACAAAATAATAATCAGATGTTTTTATACGGACAGTTAAGCAACACAATAACTGACATATATATTGAAATTGAACATTTTAACTGGAATTAAAGATATGAGATCTATCCTAAAATCTTATCGTAAGTGACATACATATGTAATTCACATAATCAAATTGATCATTATAATTATGCTTAGTGTGATTTATGTAGATGTAACTTTCCATTGACAATTGTTTGCAATTGTAGATCAAGTTTGTTAGTGGAAATTTGCAGCAGCAACTTCAGATACTCATCACTTAACTTGGATCTGTAAATATTATTTTTGATTTGTATATTTCATTTTGGAGAACGTTTTTTCAATAAGTAAGTAGTTTCTGAAAGTAGAAAGAATGCCACAAACAAAGAGCCTACCCAGTTTGCCATAAGGACCAGATTGTGTCACGTGATCAGGTGAAAAGTCACGTTACGTGCTAAATCGAGTCTGGAGATTCCAAATCCCGATGTGAAATATTTCAACTTCTGCGTGGGTCGACCTGGGTAATTCGCAGAAGATGCATATAATTTATCTTTTCTATTGATTTTAGTAATATATTTTTTATTGTATTTACTCAGCTTGAATTTTGACATTCTATCCATATTTATCTTATGTGCTATCGGTTTTAAGCTCTTGAATATGTCTTTGCAATAAGTTTTCAATTAGTCATCTCCTTATTACAGTTTTTGACATAAGTGGACGACTTCATTTTTTCCATTGATTTTCCATTGACTTCAATGTTAATGGTTCGTGTTTATTCTTACTATGTTCCATCCATTTTAGGGCAATTTGCTTTTGGAATATAGAATCTACAAAATCTCTTTTACATTTGAGCTTAATTTCAGCTATCTCTCTCAAAGTCTATTTCCATCATTACAACCAGATAGACCCCTTATGCAAGTGATCTAACTATGTGAGTGGAAGACTTATAAAGTTCCAGCAATGATGAATTTAAATATTTTTTTTAAAACTATCACTACACTGCAAATCAATCGTTTTCATTTGAAGTTCTGGATCAAGGGGTTCTATATCGACGTTAAAAGGGTTTTGACAAATCTTGATGTAATTTGTAATTGCATTAATATCTGAAAAATTATTTTTAAATCACCCAATTATTTCCAAAATCTACTGGAAAAGTAGTCTAATTTACTGAATGACAAACTTTTTTTTTCATTAATGTCAGTTCTGATATGATTTTTTCCAATATGATATAATCGTCCATGCCCTTTCCTAATTTATTTCTCAAAGGTTATTATTTAAGGAATTTTGCACACTGATATTGTGTATGTGATTTTAAAGCGAGATGGTTATGATCGAATAGGCTCCTAAGAATGATGACTGCCATATATGTCTTACATTATTATTTTTTAACCGAACTAGTCTCTTTTACATGAATCTAACTATGCAGGTTAACAATGGTTATAATGTAGATGGTTTAAAACGAGGTGGTTATGATCACTATGGTCTTAATAAATGGTTGTCAAAAATTTTCCCCTTGTGCTCAGCATTGATTTCTCCAAAGCTATTTGAGAATGATCAAATCCTGAACGATGATAGTGATGATCGTGTAAATAATTTTAAGCAAGACGGTAATGATCAGTCATATTATTGTGGAATAGTGGCTGATAAATTGTTGCATATGCAAGAAAGATTGTTTTATATATAAAACGAGAAAACGTTCCAGATTGTGGTCATAGTGTTAAAGTAAAATGGTTATGGTTGCCCGTATCTGTGATAAATATTATCTCAAAGATATTAATGGTAAACGTTACCGACATTAATACCAATATGTTGATCTATCCTAAAGAAAGATCCATATATTAGCATTAATATCGGTAACACTAATGGAGATATGACCAAACTTTGAACATTGAAAGATGTAATAGCGTAGGTAGTTTAAAAATAAGTTTGTTACGATAAATCATGTCCTCGATAAATGGTAGCCTAAAGAGTCTTTTATGAATTAGTATGACTTTTTCCAAAGTTACTTGAAAATATTGATCATACTTTATAGGATTAACTGCTTGCTCAGCTCAATTCATCCCAAATACTTTTATTCGTTGCACGTTTGAAGCACTACAGAAATGTGATATAATCATATCAGAAGAAACATGTGTAACATTGTATATCCATCAGGGCAAATAAATCAATGGTACAAGTAAGACATTGTGAACCATAGATGTAGAACTAGAAAGCCATTACGTGAGAATAGAATGGATACCAATGAGCAGTAATCAGCAACAGAAGGAATGTCAATTAAATGGCATAGTTTCTCTTAGGCATTCGAAGTCAAAGGTTAAACTGAATGAGAGAAAGAGAAGGAGAAATTACGTCAAGTGGAAGAAAGCATGATGACCTCAGAAAGGTTTCAGTAGCAAAAAGTCACGTGACCATCTCCAGGAGGTTTGCCCACGAAGTAGCCGTAGAGATTTCAACCGGTGGATCGACATGAAACCTGTGCATGTAGGGTGCCTCACGAATGTTGACCTTATCGCTCTTTACAAACAACTTCCATTAAATAAGCGAAAACCTCGCCTTCAGTCAGATAGTTCTAGAGGAATTCCTGCATTGAATTGAATGGAATTATACAATGAAACTATATTCATGTCATAAAGACCCATTAAGACAGGCAAAGGCCGGGAGACCAGTCTTTCGATCATCACTTTCTTAATCATTGATGGAAGAGAATGGAACGTTATTTTGCACCTATTTGAAATTCTGTCTGTGTAAATAACTAGTAAGAAATACAATAATAATAATAATAATAATAATAATAATAATAATAATAATAATAATAATAATAATAATAATAATAATAATAATAATAATAATAATAAACGAAGAGATAATATGTCCGATTTTGATGAACGATGAACATGGTCCTAGTTTTGATCGCCGGTACAGGAACAGGATTTTTCTTGTTGATTTAGTACAATGAGTCAATTAGAAATTTTAGAATTATGAGGTGTACAAAGCTAGAAATAACAGTGATAAGAACCATGAATCAACCGATGCTACAACATCTCTTGTCAGAGACTTGATGAGTTTTATCTCCTTGAAACCGAAAACGAATAATAAACAGAAAGTTTAAGCGAATTTGGAAATCATGCCATTTCTCGAAAGGCTAATCAACAATAGAAAAATGAAACTTCACTACAGAAACAAACCTAACATCTTATTGGTTACTATTTCGAGAAGTCTGTCAATTTTATATTTGTACTTTGTAAATACAATAATATCCTTACCAAAGATGGACGGAAATGCGAAACCTTCATAACGGGGAACTACACAAATTATATACGATTTACCTAATATCGTTAGAGTCATTAAGTCTAGGAGGTTCAGGTTGACAGGTCATATAGCTAGAATGGAAGAAAGTAGAAATACTTCAAAATTTTAACTGGAAACAAAATTGCAAAATATCATTGTGAGGACCTAGGCACAGATGGGAGGACAGTATTAATATGAATCTGGCAAAAAATAAGAAACAAAAAAATAGAAAATAGACCCAATTGGCTAAGGACAGCAGTCAATGGAGAGCATTTGTGAATGTGGCATTGAACCTCCGTATTCCATAGGCCATAGAGTTCGTTAGTTATTTATAGCTCAAACAATGTTGGAACCTATATTCTAATTACGAAAATCAAGTACAAGATGTCTTTTGTGCTACTCATCTCGGATCTTTAAATAGTATGTTTTATTATCTTTATTTTTGAATACTTGGAAATTTCTAGAAAGGTATAATAACAATTCAGTTATCATTTACCATTTTCAATTCATATCTAAAATTATTTTATTTACTTTTTGTTATCCCATGATTTACGAGATTAAAGTGAATAATAATAATAATAATAATAATAATAATAATAATAATAATAATAATAATAATAATAAATATTCTACCATTATTGATAGATCACTTGCCGTAATTGAGAAGCTTCCATGTACCACGGTTTTCGACTAACCTTTAAGTCTTAACGTACGATTTGTCCGTTTTGATACCGTCCATAAATTGTACCCTACTTCGCCCCTCCTCTCTTTTTCTGCTACCACATTCTCTAGCACGTCGCTCAAGATACAGTTTCTTCTCAGTCAATGTGCAAACCAATTTCTCTTCCTCTTTTCAATTACATTTAAAATTGCCCTTTTCTTTCCCACCATTTCTAACACCTTCTCATTTGTTCTTTGTTCTACCCAGCAATTCTCATTCTTCTCTACATTCACATTTGGAAGGCTTCTCATCTTTTTTCATCGCTTTTGCGTAATGTCATGTTTCTGCCTCGTATAGCAAAATACTCCACACGAAGCATTTTATGAGCTTTATTTCTCAACTCTTCATTCAAGAACACACACGATAGACCTCTTCTCCTAATAAATACTTATTTCGCTCTTCTTGTCCTTGCCTATATTTCACTTTCATACTCCATGTCAAACTAATAATACTACTCAGGTATCAAAAACTAATCACCTTTACTATTTTCTCCCCTCCTACTTCTATATTTGACACCTGTCGTTTCGAAAATGAATAATTACGCAAAATCAAAATATAATCTAGTGTAAGTACTTCATGTTTATTATGATTTCATTTAGTTTTAGTATAGCTTAACACGTTCTCTCTTCTTCTTAGAAATATTCTATGCATATGTATGTGTATTTGTATTTGTGTATATATATATATATATATATATATATATATATATATATATATATATATATATATATATATGTACATATATGTATCTATTTGTATTTTTGAATATATATGTGTATGTATGTGTGTGTGTGTATGTATATAAATGTGTGTGTGTGTATCTGTGTGCATATGTATGTATGTATGTATATTACTGTTTTGGATTATGAAATCCCATGTTAATGAATATAATTTGAAAAGAAAGTATGTTATTCTCTCTTTTTTTGTTTTCTCTTATTGTAACTTACTTCTAATTTACTTACTTCGTTTGCATCTATGGATTTTTGTTCTATTTATGAAATTTTTATACTTTACTGTTTGTAAGCTTATTGTAATTGGGACTTATGCCCTGTAATAGGTGGAAAATAAAATAAATAAATGTTTCGGTGTATGTGATTAACTCCAAGTTTTAATAATTCATAACTCAAACTCAGAGATGACAAAAGTAAATGATTAGCATTGTTGTTTAGGTATCCAGAGGTTAAAAAGTTCAAATCTCTCCGCGGGGTATGCTACCTGAAATTTTTTAGGTTCTTTCTCAGTTTCACCATTCCATCAATTGTTCCATCATTGTCTTCTCATAATCATCTGTCTTCCTTAACCTAAAGGGTATAATCGTGGAACATTAAACTGATATATTTCATTTCGTTCTTTTCTACTGTTATTGCAGTAATCAGTCGTTGATAAATGTGTGTTTACATGCTTTGGACAGACGATATTTTTACGATTTTTCCAAAGAACACACTTTGCCATATATTTCATTATGTTTTTCGATCTTATAAATCACAGAAAAAAGAATTTTCCAGAAAACCATGATCTTACTAGAAAAGAATTAGAAACACAGCTTTCGACAATTAGCTACGGGACCAAAACTAAAAGCGTGGATGAATGTCTCGTAAAAATAAATAAATAAATAAATAAATAAATAAAAAATGTCCATATAAATAATACGTAACTGTGATTGACTCATGGATAAAAGAATAATAAACGACTGTATGGAATTCAAATTACAATAGTTGCAATTAATTTTTCACTCAACAATTATACGTACCTTCACCTAGTTGTTAATTAAATATGCACAAGGGAATTCCAAGCAACTAGACATGTATTAGGCGGCGCAACTAGACATGTATTATTCCAAGGTTGACATGTCTAGTGCAAAAGAATCATTTTGGATATTAATCTACCTTTCAACTGCTGAAGAACTTGATTAAAACAGCTGTATAAAAGAAAGCTCCCCTAGATTAATTTTGAGTTGAGTGATATGTGGTCAACATAACGATTTGCTTCTAGTTTTCCATTGATATAAGTCTTCTATTAATACTGGAATATGCTCTTCTATAGCAGAATGGTTAGCATTCATTGAAATGCATACCTTCAGGTCAAATTAAACGTTGGAATCAGAATTTTTGGTGTTGACTCAGGGTCATAATTCAATCAGAGAGCTAACTAAAATGAAAAGTAGCGGATTCCTGCGTAGAAACTTTGACCAAGTTTTTCTTTGGAAGTCTCCCACTCCCCACATCGGTAGACAGACAATCGCTTCGCGTGGAATAGCGATCCTGATAACATATTGAGTGAAACGCCCGCCAAAAAGTAAACTACGTGATAAAACTCCATTTATATAGGCAGACGGGCATAATACAGCTGCAATTCATCGTTCATTGAGAAAGGATTACACTGGGAACTTTATAGGTTTTATGCAGATGGCGTGAGTCAATGAAAATTTGACCCATGACTCATTGACACACCACCCATTATGAACCATTCTGACCCACCAAAACCAATCGTTTTCAGTTCTGATCCATGATCCACGCCCTTCTCTCCATTGACTAAACAGTTTATTTTTGTAATAAAACAAGGCTATGCAATTATCACTACCTGGAGTTTGACCTTCCATGGTCAATCTCTCAAGCATCGTTTGGTTACAATACCGGTGGATCTGACCTTTATGATATAAAATGGTAAAGTGTTCGTCATGGGCCATATTACGATGAATTTCAATTTAATTAACATACATAATTATTTTCTTGTTGAATTACATATACTTTTCAATGGAAAATAGGATGAAATTTGAAAGTCTCAAATCAAGGTAAAGGAAGAGAAAAATAGTGTAAAACGCACAGGCTGTGTCTCGAAAGCAAAGTAGTAAGTCCTACTGCTATTATTATAATTATAAATATCAATATCCGAAAGTGCCAGAAATTATTTTCTCATTTAGGTATACTCATCTCAGGTAAGTAAACAGAAACAAATGAAAAAGGAAGAAAAATGGAGGCCTTGAAAGTAAAACGTAGACCACTTCACCAGTGTTCAGAAGATGCTGTCTACAATACACTGAGCAGAGTGGGTCATGGCAGGTAGTAGGTCAGAGTGGGTCACGGCAGGTGGCGAGTCACAGTGGGTCACGTCCTATTGACCCACGACCCACTGACAAACTCCCTCTGGTGTGCACGACTGCTGCAGAGAGTTTAAAGAAGGAATTACCGACGTACGTACTGTACATGATGAGGCGACCAAAGTTAGAAAACTGGTGACAGGCGACCTTGCTGAACGCGCGAACCATGTGGTTCATGAAGGGCGTATCTGACGATTTCTAAACTGTCGGCTAAGTTCCAGGAAATTTCAGATTGGAGAAATCGAACTACACTTGACAGGAGCTTCGATTGTACTCGATATGTTTTCACGTTCGCTAGTCTACAATGATTGAACAACGAGTCTGTCTATCCGTGTAGAGAATGGGTGACGTTCAATGAACAATTTCCCGTATTCCCGTTTCGTGATATCATGTGCTTCCCCCTCTGTTGGCTTAGCGGAGATTGAAAGAGAAAACAGCCCTTGTAATATAGAACTGTATCTACCCTATGAGTGTGGGAGTGGATTTTAGTTTAGCGTCCCTTTCAGCAGCGAGGCTATATGAGACGTGGACCTACTGATTAACGTGGAATCCGAACCACATGAGCTCCCGCCGGGAATCGAACCCGGGTCTCCCACATCAAAGGCGCGTACGCTAACCGCTTAGCCACGGAGGAGCTCTACCCTATGAGTGTGTCGGATACAAGATACACGTAGAGTTTCATTACGCCCCTATCCTTTTTTTTTTAAAGAAGTTAGTCAACAATTTACAAATAATAAAGAGTATAAAATGTGAAAATATAACCTACGCCAAATACTACCTACATATTGTAATTGAACGAATTAAGAGTTGTACCCAGGTCTTTCTTCGGCAGGGTTTGATTCTCAGCGGAAATTAATGTGGGTCGATCCCATGTTACGCTGCAGGTCCAAACTGCCATCTTTGCTGAAAGAGACGCATAACTCCAATCAAACCAATTATATTTCTGCATTATACAGGGTGTTACAAAAAATTGCCACAATATTTTGGAAATATATTTCTCACATCAAAATAAGACAAAAAGTTAATATGGACCTGTGGTCGGAAATGCATAGTTTGGTAGTTATAGAGTGCCAAAAATGTGGGAAAAAATTAAAGGTTCATAGTTCCACTACTATACGATCGATCATAGTCGGGTCAAGACATCACTGAGGAACTAGTATATGAACTATCCAAATATTCATCTCTCAGAGACTCCGCGTACAATCATTTTTAGAGAGGCTGTTTGGAAGTACTTGATCACTCTCCACCTAAGTCTCTAAAAATTGATGTGCATGTACTGGAGCATTCTTAAACATGCATATTTGGATAGTTCACATACCAATTCCACAGTGATTTCCTGACACGACTACGATAGGTCCTACAGTAGGGGAGCTATGAACTTTTGAAGTTCACTTGTTTCATATTTTCGGCACCCCATAATTCCGAAACTATTCACTTTTGAGCACAGGTCCATATGAACTTTTTTCTTATTTTGATATGAGGGATCCGTTCACAAAATATTGTAACACGTTTTCGTGACATCTTGTGAAAATAAATACTAGCTCATTTAATAGGATTTTTAAAGTATTATATAGTTAATTAAAAGAACTCGTATTGTGTGTTCTTCTTGAGTTAATCACTACTACTACTACTACTACTACTCATTCATTCTGCGAGCGAAAGGTGGATATAGGTATGTTGTCATAATGTTCTGGCTGGGGGCCGCGGTGGCTCAGTGGTAGAGCGTTCACCTCTGGTGCTTGGGGTCCCGGGTTCAAACCCTGCTCCCGCCAAGTGAACTTTGTGGTGGACAAACACCGTGTGTGTGGGTTTTCTCGGGGTTATCCCGTTTCCTCCCACCTTCTTCATTCCACCATTTCATTCATCTCTCATCATCACCGTCTCCTTTACTTTAACCGGCATAACCGTGGGACGTAACACTCAAAGATTTCATTTCATTTCATTTTCAATGTTCTGGTCAGTATGTAGCCTACCACATTCTCTGAGATAAATTTGTATATATATAGGAATGGAAGTATGAATACAGGTATCATGCCATTTTATAAAGCCGGATGAAGAAATCAATTAGCTTGTTTTATATATGTTGCTTTTTTCCTGGGTGATATGGCTCTAAAAAAAATTTAGTAAACTTTAAAACGTTTAAGGAATATAAATAACATTAATCTCAGCAATTAAAGAGTGAAATATTTTCAACGATAAACAGAATTAGAAAATAAAGATGTTGTTTCTACAGAAGTTGCTGGCTAAATTCACATTTAAAGCACGTTTACAAGTTAACAGAAAATGTTTTGACGTTTATATGAATCATGAAATTAATTCATGGTTTTAGCATCCAAGTGGTCGATGTGGGAAACCTGATTCAACTGCTCTTTACTGCATGAAACTTGCATGTAGTCCAGTCTACATCATTTTCGTAACTTTATCTCGTATTAATTCTTCTCCCGTCTTAAGTTTAACGCCTGAACACGTCGCTACTAACTTATATCACCATAAAATGGAATGGAACACTAGTATTACATTGTACAACTGGATCAAAGAGGAACTTCATAACGAGGAACTGCATAATTTACATAGTTTACCAAACATTGTTAGGTTCATCGAGTCTAGAAAGCTTAGGTGGGCAGGTCATGTAGCTAGAATGGAAGAAAGTAGAAACGTTTTCAAAGTTTTAACTCAAAATCTGATCGGTAAACGACCATTAGGAAGACCTAGGAGCACATGGAAGGACAATATTAAGATGGATCTCGCAGAAATAGGAATACAATGTAGAAACTGGATCCACTTGGTTAAGAATAGAAGTCAATGGAGAGTTTTTGTGAACACGGCATTGAAACCCCGGGTTCCATAGGCTATAGTGTTAGTTACAACTGGATCAAATATTTAACGATATAAAAACTATCTAAAATGGAATATTTTTATGTTATAGTTCGAAAGAAGCAATAATTACGTATTCTTAACTTGTAAAAATATAATTATATTTTCCATAATATTAGTCATTTTTCCTAAACATTTTCCATTATCAAAAAATATATATTATTGATAAGTTTCGTTTCACATTCTGAAACAACGGTGAACTTCCAAACAATGCTAATTCAATACTGAAATTATAGAGTTCCGCCAGTTTCTGTGTAAATAGAAAGGCAAAGATTGAGATCAACTTATTCTTTGGACGCTGGATCCACATTAAAGAGTCCTTTTGCCGTTTTTTGTTCTATGGAAGTCAAAATTGAAGCTGAAAGTTCTAATAGATCTGCTACTTCCGGTCGCAACACAGAAATAAAGTCGAAGATATAACCAATTATTCCGGTTCTAAATCCATATATAAAAAGAATGCTTCTTTGCAATCTATTACCGTTTACGATCTATGGTGATCAACGTTAAATCCAGAAATGTTTGATTTATATCACTTCTGGTCTGAATAGGACGTTAAGGGAAGAAATGGAACCTTTTCTTGGAACGCTGAATCGACTCGAAAAATCTCTCTTTGCTGTGTCTTATAGTTTTTGTTCTGGTAATGGAAAGTGAACTTTCGGAATAGATTCAACATCCCAAGAATAGATTCTATCTCCACTTTTACTTCTCTACTAAAGCAGGAAGTGGTGAAAATCCATTACAATTTCTGGTTTCAGCATTGATTCGAATGTAGTAAAAATTGTAACACATAGCAAGAAATTGTTTTTGAGACTTATTAAGCGTCTGAAGAACAGGTTCTATCCCTGACCTCGTTCCTCTTATCTGTTACAAAAAGAAAGAAAAAACTAAATAATTATATATACCCGAAATATTATTTATCGTCTAAAGCAGGGATGGGGAACCTGTGATCTTGAGAATCATAAAATGCGGACTTCTTGACCTGTTGTGAGAAATGCTAAATTATATGAGAAATATGAAATATACGAGAAATATAATTCTGAGGCTATCTACCTATCTAATTATACAGGGTGTCCCGTAATTCTTATGACAGCGTTTGGAAGTTGAAAGTAGACATCAAAACAAACAACAAAATATATGGACAAAAACTCGAAAGCGGAGTCGTTTAAGAGTTATGAGCTTGGGAAATTTGGCGGCACGAATGAACTTGACACAATCGGTATGGAATTGAACACATGAAGTTATATGCATAGTATCCAATAATATCACAATCAAACCTCTAGAACAATTGTGCAAGGGATTCCCAAAAGGACTTAGTGGATTCCCGCTTATATTTGCAAATAAAGATCGGTCAAAATGTATTGGAAGAGAAAGAGTATTTAATATTAAAGGAGAATTTGTCTATGGCATTTGCCATGGTGGAAATAGAATCAAAGATACAGTGCGGAGAATTGTGGTGTTGATATGAGTGGTTGCATAACTACCAGTAAACACGTTGCAACCATACCAGTAACATTAGTATATTATTGAAGGTTAGATTAACATGTTATCAAGGTACGCAACGTTACATTCTCCATTAGCAGTACCACAAACAAGTACAGAGACTTTTTCGTAACATTTTGTTGCTGAACCCACAAAATACATGTTCTACGTCGTGTATTAATATGTTGTCAAAGCTGTCGTCTACACGATATGTAGATTGTCCTGTTCACTGACGCACGTTTCACTACAGTTCTGCACTAACGTTGTTTGAATGTTTGTACTAACAAAAAACTGCCTGGAGTAATACATGAAAGAAAGTTAGGAAGTCTGAAGGATTATTCACCGTTTGAAATTCACATACGAGTATTTATAAACTGAAAATATGTACGATGTATAAGCCCCTACTATTTCCCATCAAATTGTTTTAGACTACTCACTGATTGCATCTCAGTTTTCAACCCATAAATTCAGTCCCAGTACTTTGTGACGATTTAAAAACAATGTATATAAATATATAGCTTACATTATTAATTACAATTGACATTGCATTATTTTTAAAGGGAACTCCAGTAAATTAGACTAAAGTGTTGATCAATTTGTTCTCAAGATTATGGTACATTCGGAATTATATTAACTTTCATGCTGCGGAAATTTCAACCCAAATATTTCGGAATATGTAATTACCTAAACAATAAAAGTTTTTCCAAAAAATATGATACAAACTTGATACGATGAGATGTTGATGATTTAAAATTGATGCCCAACATTGATAAATTGATACAAAACTGATGCCCACAAGACGAAACTAGACAAGAAATAAGATTTTCCGGTATTTTATCAACTCGAATTTTTTCTTGGAAATTTTATGAATTTATGTAGAAAATTTATGCTCTGATATCTAAAAATTATCAGAATCCTTCCACGTCACGAAAGATCCACGAAAGGTATGATATAACAACAATATAAACCATATTTGTTATTAGAGTATATCGTATGACTTTTGTATCTTAAAACGTTGATATCTGTTCTTCATTGTGTTCATACAATCACTTCATCAATTTATAATTTTTTCCACTATGTACGTACATATCATGTAATACTAAAATATTGTTTTAGATCTATGAATTAGTGTTGCCCATGACAATCGAAAAAATTCTCGTCTCGTCTCGAATCTGAAAATGCAGTTCTCAACTTGACTCTTATCTTGTTTTCGAGACAGGAATCGAGACGAGATAAAAATTTTCGTCTTTGTGACCAACACTAGTGACTGATATATTGAAAATTTCCGTGAGTAGGTGTCTTGCTGGACGAGTTTTAAAATATTATTTACGTTTTAAGAAATCGCAAAAGTAGCACGAAAGTAAATGGGAGGAAGAGACAGCATCATTATCATTATCATCAAATTATTTCTCTCTCACACACACATACACATGCATACACATACTTTCACTGTGACGATTGCATGTAGTGAGCAGATGAATAAGGCGTTAAAATCACGAGACTTACGTAACTGCCTGGTAGTTAGTTAGTAGTGATCATGACAGCAACATCTTGTTAATGTTCCAACGAAAAACCCATGCTGCATTCTACTAGTCTTATTTCTTCATTAATATTTAGAGAAAAAAATTTACCTTTGCTTTTTGAACTTTTGAACAGAGGTCTTGTAATATAAATAACTTTTGTAACAGTTTCGATAATATCATTGACTTCATGATATATTGCCAAAACTCTCATAAATTATTATTTCTTTTATTTTTTAAACTTTAAATTATATATTAAACCCGAAGGAATAATTTCTAAGGTTCTTACAATATTCAACATATCCACGGAATTTTCCTAACTTCGCAAATTTTGAAACAACAATTTTACAGGAATTTCACTTTGTGATGTATGTTCAGATTCAAAGTTATATTCATGAGGATTTTGAATCAGGCAGACAACTTGAACTGGCCTTAGTGACAATTTTTCCAAATTGATTGAACAGTTCTTGAGAAATGAAAATTTATGTACAAGAACTTTGCGAGCAGGGCATGATGTAAGACTATAGAGCTAAGGTTTAGCCCATACAGAGTAATTTTGGTATGGTAGTATTTTCCCTAAAATATTCGTAGAAATACAGTTCTACAAATTAAAGAACGTCAGAATGTATTGCAAATACGTTAAAAACTCAATTTCGTTCGTGGGTAGAGATAATTCTCTGACTCTCAATCCTTTAATTCGTTGTATCAAAATTAATCATTTTAGGTGGTTGCATGCCTGAAAAGGCAACAATGAAATCACGTTTTACATATTAATTAAGAATTTCCTTAATTTGCCACCAATCGTTATAGCTTACCCATAAGCATTGGTAAAGTCATTATTGAATTTAGGGATGCCAAGAGTAAAGGATTGATTGAAACCTTTGGTTCAGAGTTCAATTATTTTATTGAGTTAAAATCCGACTGAGTTTTAATGGAAGTCGATATAATCTAATTACAATTAACATTTTCTTCCTACTTTTAATTTTATTAAAGACAAGAAAAATTAGTTCTTTAAACTACGTACATGACAATGAAATAAGCAACATTTTAACTAACTAACTCTCTGGCCTATGGAACCCAAAGATACAATACCGCGTTCGCAAAAACTCTCCATTCACTCCTATACTTAGCCAACTGAATCCAGTTTCTACTTTGTATTCCTATTTCTGCGAGACCCATCTTAATATTGTCCTCTCATCTGTGCCTACGTCTTCCTAATGGTCGTTTTCCGATTAGATTCCCACTTCGAATGCGTTCCTACTTTCTTCCATTCTGGCTACATAACCTGCCCACTTGAGCTTCCTAGACTTGATGACTCTTAACAATATTTGGTAAACGTATAAATTATGCAGTGCCTCGTTATAAAGCTTCCCCCATTCTCTATTCCCGTTCCTCTTGGGTCCGAACATTCATCTCAGGAATTTCTCAGATACTTTTATTTTGCGTTCTTTCCTCACAGTAAGCGACCATGTTAGCCGTACTTTTACAAGCCGTGTACTTTTACAGCCGTACATTACAATAGGCATGATTATTGTTTTATATATTTTAAGCTTCAAATTTCTCGACAAAAGTCGAGAGGACAACAGATTTTGAACTGAATAATAACACGAATTCTCTGCTTTCAGTCGATATTAATTTGTTCGTGGGTACATTTTTTAAATCTTATGACAAAGAATGCATTTGAGACACATGGCTTTTGTTCAACATCGTATCGGAGGATACGTACAGTGTCGACAAAAAATGTTCTCAATGCAGAACTGATTTTGGAAAAGGTTAAGTGTTATGTTTATCTAACAGGAAAATAGCTGTAAAGCTTATCTAGCTCAAACCGACTGTGCCATTTATCCAGCGGGAATTGAAGATAGAGAGGTATTATGGGAATGCTGCATGTACAGTAACCCACATAAGTACTTGGACTCCTGACTGTTATAATTCCATTACTTGGGGTCCAGGTACTTATGTAGGTGACTGTACCCGGAGACTCCGGGAATTTATTCTTAAAGATCTGGAGCAGTACATAAGATTCAAAGCAAGGAAAAGAAAGAAAAAATAAGGTAAACAGTCCTGACCACCATCTTTCAAGAGTTGAACGCAGTGACGGGTCTGTAAGTTTCCATAAGAATATTGCGCACTGATATCTACCAGGTTGAAGATTTCTGTAACATACACAGAAATCTCATATCAAGAAGTTCATATAACTCGCAGTCCTCTCTGTGGTGTACTAAACACTGAACCAGAAGAGGTGAAATGATGAAATTGAATTCTTTTGAGTAATAAATCAAGTCGAGCAATTTTTAGTCTAGATAGGTGTGTTGTGGTATCTCCCAGCGAAAGTGTTGTACCAGAATGCATCGACTCGAACATGAGGTAAGGTGATGGACTTCTGTTCTGAATTTCTTTTACTGGTGTAGAATCAGATCATTAGTTATTCACGACACAATGACAGAAGAGAATCGAATTATATATATATATATATATATATATATATATATATATATATATATAACGCTCCTAACTCGTAAGGTTTCGTATCTGGAATAGGTATGGGATTAACAGTGCTTTGTTAACTTTTGTGTTGAAGTGATCACCGTCAAACATGAATGTATGCTAATGTTACAACGTTTGCACTTACTTTGTTTTTGTATTCAATGCTTTTCTGTACTAAATCAAGTCACCTGCTGATGCCCTGAGGTATATACATGTCATTATCTGCAGATTTAACATAGTTTATTTGCTTTGTTTAGCCTGAGTCTTCCTTTGTACCTTGTCGATGTTTTCTAACATTGTTCCTCAGTGCTTATATCACTTGTATTTCCATGTAGCTGGCGTTACCAGGTGTAAAGATAAGTTGCCTATAGCACTGTTTCTGATTTTGTTCCTGTTCTTCATTGCTTGACAGGTATAGTGGATTACTTGTCTTGCATTTCGTATTTTATGTCACATGTTATATGATCTCTTCGTTGTTATTAAGTTTTTGTAACGTAAGTAAAACGTTGTTCAATCAATGTGCATAGACTACGAAAAAAAAAAACCAACGACAAACTTTCGAAAGTTGGAATGATGAAGAACAGAAGAAAATTGGTTGAGTGGAACGGAAACACAGTGAGAAGTCATTAGCAATAGCAATGGAAGAAGGAATAATTAAAAAGAAAATAAGTTAGTCAAAAATTGTGTGCTGGGTGACCTGTTATAAAATATAGAAGGGATATAAGCAAGGGGTAAATATTCTAATCAACGAACTACATTAAAGGATTTTTTAATTACAAAGCAAAGTTATTATTCGAAGACCACGGGTGGCTGAAGGATTTTTTCATGGTCAATTATAGGCAGGTGATGGAAGCGTCATGTCATTATTGTGACAAGTATTGCGGTTGCCCCAAGCACCATACTCGAAGGGATTCAGGCCATAAAGACCCTTTACGGAAAGTTATAAATTTACTATTTATGATTCATTGTTATTTAAAATACTTGAGATGATAAAATATCATCTGAAAAAACAGTGAAGAAAGGTGCAATGTCACTTTTTGATCGAAATTCATTGATACATATGAGTGTGTACGCTTTGAAGAATAGAATCCCCTATGGCAATTGTTGGAAATGAGGATACAAGGCTACGGATAGACAACGTTATGGGATATTGCCACATGCCTCTATATAGAATATTGGTTGCCAGGATAGACACTGTGAAAACAAATCATGTTGGAGTGCAATCAGATCAAGATGGATTGGGACTCGGAATAGGTTGCAGATAATTCATCTAATGTTATTTTTGGTGAATTCGCTCAACATTAAAAGTCCAAGGAATTCTGACTCATTCACAAATGAATTTGCAATGACAACGTCTACACTTCAGAAAGAGATTCCATTGCATGACAGAACATACGAGATTCCATCAATCCTAATCCATCTTGATGTGATTGCAATCCAACATGATTTGTTTTCACAGTATCTATCTTAGCAACCACTATTCTATATAGAGGCTTGTGCCAGTATTCCGTAACGTTGTATGTCCATAGCCTCATTCGCAACAGTAATATTATAGACAAATAGTGCATACGTTATTTAGTCAACAATTTTTTTTGTTCCTGCTATTTACTAAGCAGGCAGTGGTTTCAATGTTTAAAATTCATTTTTTTTAAAAAATGAAAAAACAGTTAACCTTTCGCGTTTCTTCTCTGTGGTCTTCGTTTTATGACATTTTCACGATTTTATACTCTTACAATGTTGCAAAGTACACTCATAGTGAGATATCATTATTACTATCATGAAAAAGTTGTTGCAAAATAATTTATATATGCTGTACATGAAATTCTACCCTATATCACTCCCCGCTATTTACTTGTGCTCTAGGCTCCCTAAATCGATGGCCCAGTGAATCTATGGATGACAACATAACACTTAAAACAATAATGACAACGACTCCCTTATAATATGGCAAATGTAATGCCCCCTTGCTTACCGCATTTCCACACAGTATACGAGAAATTATATTTACGTAAATCAATTCATTTATTTACGTTGTAAGCGATCAGGAAATTAACAAGTAAACAGTATTTACAGTTTTTTTTACGTTATAAATAACGTAGTAGAATACAAGACGTTTTTACAAATAGATGTAGCACGTGCCAATTTATAGTTTGTTACTTGGTTAATATCAATCAAACCGGTTGAAGATTGCATGCAACGGAAATGACAAACGTGATCGAGATTCAGTAGTATTTTATGCGATATCAGTGTATTTGCTAGAGTTGATGGAATGGCGGAAGACAACTGACCTAATAACGTCAACTACGAACAAAAGTGCTTATTGTTAGATATATTTTTAGTCGAGATAGTAAATAAAGATTTTTCATTTTCTTGAGTTATATCATGAACTTTCTCGAATCAATAGAGCTTTGAAAGGAGTCAAGTTTGACTTTAAGTTGAACAGTTGAAATTGATAAATTGATCTTTTCATCTTTGTATTTTGTTAAAGTTTAGAGTCTCTTTTCAGCAGCGATGGTATATGAGATAGATCTGCTGTTTAAGGTGGAATCGTGACGCGCTTAATTTTCTCCCACCAGGAATGGAACTTGAGACTTTGTGTAGCAAAGATGCGCGCTAGCCACTAGACCAGCGTGGAGAGCAATATCTTTCCACTTATTTGAGTGGTAGCAACAAGAATAGAAATAACATTGTAGCGGACCTACCGACTAACTCGCGTATCTTTGGTGCACCAAGTCCTGGGATTGGTATCTGCTGAGAGAACATAGAATACACTGTAGTCGTTCAAATCTCACTTTAAGTGTAGCGCTTGTCTTCGTCTTGTTGCTCAGAAAGAACATAAATACAAATAATCAGTAATTTAATACAATCCTCACGCTGAATGTTAAAAATAATAAATAAATAGTAAACTTGGTCATCAACCTCTCTCTGAAAAACTTTGAATGCTATTTATAATGGAAGTTAGCCAAACAAATGTTTATCTTCTTTCATCAATTGAGATCATTTTTAGGCCAAAATATTAACATTTATGGGAAATAAATAATACTCTGAACAAGGTACCACATATTTAAAACTACGAGAATGTATTGGGTTATCGGAAAAGTAATGATTTTGTTTTAAATTACGTTTTTTTTTAAAAAAAATAATTTATTTGTATAAGAATAAAAATTAATCAACGACAAACTGGCCCTCTTTTCGGTAATATTTGTCATCTTTTATCATAATTCCTCGTTCATAGAAAGAAATTTCTTTATCGGTAAAAAAATTGAACAAGATCTTATTTACAGCCTAGTCTGAATTGAACGTTATAGACGCAAGCTGTTTGGAGAGGGAAACAAGTGGAAGGGTGACGGTGCAAAATCAGGCAAGTATGATCAGTGTGGCAGCCCATCCCATCCAAGCTCAAATAATTTTGATGAGTGATGAATTTATTTGTGGTTATGTGTGGTCATGATGCAATAACCTTTACGATTAAATAGCTTTGCACATTTCTGGATTATGGATCGTTCAAACTGTATGATTGTCGACAATGCATCCAAAAAATTTCAATATATTTCATTCAATCAAACATTTTCTTGTACGCCTTATAT
Source organism: Thermobia domestica (assembly GCF_964235325.1). Lineage (NCBI taxonomy): Eukaryota > Metazoa > Arthropoda > Insecta > Zygentoma > Lepismatidae > Thermobia > Thermobia domestica. The sequence goes on from NC_137469.1 coordinate 156,109,306, forward strand.
CTGGAGAAATACATATAGTGAAGCCAAACCCAAACTATCACTTAACTCCGGTAAACCCAAACTATCAGTAATACGAAAATCTGATTTAGGAGCCGTTCCCAACTTTTGTGGCTTTTGATCCAAAAACTAATTATTGGCCAAGATCGCAGTCTTTTGATCCATTTTTTGGATCATTCCCAAAATTCTTGACCTACACCGCAATCTTTTGATCCCTTTTTTTTTATCATTCCTAAAATTCTTGTTGTTTGTGCATAATTCTTTTTATTACTAAAAGACCAAAATATTTTAAATTTCCAGGCAAGGAGCACGAAAGCATTTGAGACAGGGAAGGTATATGGGGTATATGGCATATACTCACCTAATATTTTTTTTAAAGTTTAGCGGGCATACTCACTTTAAATCAGGGTGTTATCGAAGGTTTAAGGGCGATGATACGCTATTTAAAAAAAAAAATGGTGGAGCATATAATTGTCTAAAATTCTTGCAATACATAACTGAGCTCACTATACAGTGACAAATTCAAATTAGACTTTTGGTTCAACTTAAATATGTAAGCTCTAGAGGACTTCCACGTTAAACTGAAACCTACCTAATATTTGACCGATTTGATTTAATAAGTTTTATTCATGTACTTACTGTATTCGAATAAATGTCTTGCTAATTTTCTGTAGGAAATTTCTTGTGCACACATCCGTTCACTCACCTACAACGAAATAACAGAGAATTATTATAATTATAACAAAGGTATTATAACTATGTTTAAGCATATCTAGCTAGCTAGCTCTATGGCCTATGGAACCCGGAGGTTCAGTGCCGCATTCACAAAAGCTCTCCACTGACTTCTATCCTTAGCTAATTGCATCCAGTTTCTACTTTGTATTCCTATCTCTGCGAGATCCATCTTAATATTGTCCTCCCATCTGCGCCTAGGTCTTCCTAATGGTCGTTTTCCTATGGGTCTACCAGTCAAGACTTTGAAAGCGTTTCTACTTTCTTCCATTCTAGCTACATGACCTGCCCACCTAAGCCTCCTAGACTTGACGACCCCAACAATGTTGGGTAAACCGTATAAACTATGTAGTTCCTCGTTATGAAGCTTCCGCCATTCCCCATTCTCGTTCCTCTTGGGTCCGAATATTCTTCTCAGGATCCTGTTCTCAAATACTTTCAGTCTATGTTCTTCTCTCAGAGTAAGCGACCATGTTTCACAACCATACAGAACAACAGGCATGATTATCGTTTTATATATTTTAAGCTTCAAATTCCTCGACAGAATTCGCGACGACAAGAGATTTTGAACCGAATAGTAACACGAATTCCCTGCTTTTAGTCGACATTTAATTTCTTCGTGAATATGATTTTCGTCTGTTAATATTGATCCTAAATATTTGAAAGTATCCACTTTATCAAAAGCATTATTTAATATTTTAACTCCTCCACAATTTGCCGTATTACGGTCCCGACGCACTTCCATGTATTTAGTTTTCTCTGCATTTACTTCTAAACCCATGTCCCTGCAAGCGTTTAATAAGATCTCTGCATTTATTTCTACTGTTCTCCTATCATCCCCTATTAAATTTACATCATCAGCATATGCCATAACCTGGTGAATTCCGTTCAACTCTAGGCCCTGGTTGCTATCTTTGATTTTCCTTATGGCGTATTCCAGCACAAAGTTAAATAATAATGGCGACAACGCATCTCCTTGTTTCAGGCCATTTTCGACGTGGAAGCTAGTGGACAAAAATTTTCCTACCCGGACTTTACTTTGGGATTCACTTAAACATATCTTAATTAATCTAATTAGCTTTCTCGGTATTCCAAGTTCTGTAAGAACGTTGTATAATGTTTCTCTCCTAACCGAGTCGTAAGCCTTTCTAAAATCAATAAATAGTTGATGTACCGGGGTATTGTATTCCCACTTCTTTTCGAGTATTTGGCGAATGGTAAATATTTGGTCGGTAGTTGATCGATTTCATCTAAATCCGCACTGATAATCTCCAATAATTTCATCTGCGTATGGGGTCAATCTTGCTAACAGAATATTTGAAAAGATTTTATAGGATGTTGACAGAAGAGAAATGCCTCGATAATTATTACTAAAACTGTCATATAAAAATGAAATGGACCAGATTCTTCCAAACACAAAGTTGTATAAACTAACTAATGTTCCTAAAATAAAACATACGTGAGTGAAAAGAGATTTACATACTATGTTCTATTTAATATAGGAAAGCACGTACCAAGTTACGTTTTCAAAAAGCATTTAATATGTGGTGTTTTGAGCGCATCCATAGAGCTCTTTCACAACTCTATTCACTAACAATACAAACTATAGGGTAGGCATAAAGTCGTGTTACTCTGTAATATACAAATTGTTATTTTGGACTGTTATATATATTTCAAGTTTAAAATATACAAATGGCTTATTCTAGTGACAGACTATTGAAAACCAAATTATAACAGTTGGGTTCATAATAAGGAACAAAACAGTGATATGGTCTGCATCAAGACTTCAAAGAAAGTATTGGATGCCGGACTCTCCTAAAGATACTACTTCTGCGCTATTTTAATTAAAAAAGAATCCAATTAACTCTTTCCTATCAAGCTATGGGCTGGTATGAACAGGAAATGACATATGTTTCGTATCTTTTTGATGGACTCATTAATACTATTGTTATCTAGTCATGCCGCAGATGTTGTTCATATCCCACTTGGAATGCCTAGGGCAGGGCCGGATTTAGCATTTTGGCGCCCCTAGGCCCAATAATTTTTTCCGCCTCCTAGTCTGGTTAAAGTTACTTTCCTAAAAACCTTTATTAAAAAATTACAGCTAGTTCTCCCGTGTTTGAGATCAATGTTGTAACGAAGTTGATGCATAATGTTGAAAAATAGTTTAACTTTACCAACAATTATTTGTTCCAATGAACTTCAAAATCAGAATGTTTTATTACCCTGATTTTTTTTAACCAATTCAAAAAATATGTTAAGTTATGGCTATTTAATTCTATTTCTAGATATTTTTTTTATTTTTTTCTCTCGGGCGTGCGCCCCCTGGGAGCTTGCGCCCATAGACCCGGGCCTATTGAGAAATCCGGCCCTGCCCTAGGGACAGTCCCTAGTTCAGCAGTATCTGACATGTGCCCGTAATACCATTTTCGTTCGCAAATATCTCAATGAGCAGGCCAGAGAGGCACAGTTCAGTTGTGACTGAGCGTTGACGTGGCAAGAGTAAGTCTGGTTAGTTGAGCAATACCTCGTCGTGGAATGTTACAGCAATTTCAATTTTTACTTTTGATCACGAAAGAATTATGGCATGTCGCGACTGCGTATTATCTTTTCAAAACGCTGGTGCCTGCGTTGGACGGAATGCAGCACAGCTCATGGATGACAACGCATAACAATGGGTGAAATCCCAAAGGTATAATCACGCTATGGACCGAGAAGACAAATTTCTTGTGTTGTACAGTGACAAATATTTTCACGAACAGTTCGATGTCATTTAATGAGACGGGCTGCATTTGAACAGTGACCATTTCTGCAACTCTGCTTGACTGTATAGTTTAGGTGTGTGCGGCTGTAATGGCGCTGTGAATCAATGGCGTATACTGGTTTGAAGGAATGGGCTACTACTGACCTTCTATATTATTATTAGAAATAATAATATACAGAATATGCATAACAATGAACAAAAAGTGGTTGGTGTGTTTTGTTTGAAATTTTGCTTTGAGACCTTTAGCGTTTTCCACCGCAAATGAAATTCCATCATACATTTGCGCAGTTACCTTCTCGTGGATTGCATTCGTAAAATTTTAATTTTTACCAATGTCGCTTCCCTCTGTTACTGACGTTGATTGTCATTCCATACTAGTCTTTGCAAAAATTCTATATATAGCAACATAACGCAAAAATACAGGCAGTCATTATAATTGTTATGTCATACACACACACACACACATATATATATATATATATATATATATATATATATATATATATATATATATATAGCGGGAGCTCATGTGGTTCGGATTCCACGTTAATCAGTAGGTCCACGTCTCATATAGCCTCGCTGCTGAACGGGACGTTAAACTCAAAATCAAATCATATATATATATATATATATATATATATATATATATATATATATATATATATATATATATATATATATACCCACACTAGTCCAATACCGAGCGTTATGGATGTGGTAACACGGAGACCAATTTATAAATACAGACAGAGATACACTTAGTCACGCAGGACATTGAATATATATGTAGAATATGCCATTTCATTTTGTTTATCACTGTACATCTGGAGTTCCAAGAGATACAAGGGTAATGCGCCTAGTATGTGATAATGTAATTTGTACTTTGTTGTTTCAGTTGCTACCCCCGAAAAGTTATTTTGATTTGGATATTCTTGGAATTAAGAACACTTTCCTTACAAACAGAAGTAGCTTTCCTTAATTTAACACTTTTAAAACTATATTATGGTTAAATGATCGCACTCCAGTACATACATGTATGTATTTAATATCGAGCATTAGATATATACATTAAAAACAGTGGAAGCCTACGAAGTCTGCCCCTCACGTGCTCAGCACAGCCATGTAACAAAAAAGTGGTTTGGAACGGCCACCGGTCCGGATCTTCGGGCCACCGGTGCTAATGCAGGCGAACTGGTCTGTGACTCACCTTCCATTCCCCAACACTGTTTTTCTCCTTGTAGCTACAGGAGTTCTTTTTTCTCATACCTCCAGGCTTTGCAACAAACACTATATTATCCATAAAAAAATGTTCGTTTTGTGGTGAACCATATGTGACAGCAAATTATGAGAATAACATATAGAGTAGATATACGTATATTAAACTAAATTAAAGACAGAAAAGAGGATAAAGCAAACTGTACATATATATGAATGAATAGGCGTGCGTTTATAATATGAATTAAGAATGTTAAATGTTTTTCTTCCTAGATAACTATGCAACGAATAACTCTTACATGTTTTGAGGGTTGCATATTAGCGTTACTCAAAGGGTACATTTATGAATGAATAGGTTATGAACAGCCACCGTTATTCGTGAAGATGTTAATGGATTCACTCCATTAATAGACTCGACCACAATAATCTCTCTGGTTATCTATTGCCGAAAACAGAATTTGAAAAATCACTTTCGTTTATGGTATCATGTGAAAAAACGGACGGACGGATGCACATATTAACATTTAATCTTATAAGGTCCACTAACGCGAGCACAGTTCAGGGAAGTAAGCCGACACATTGTAATTTTAATAACTTTGGTACTGCATTATTCTTACGATATTTTCCAAATTCAAAGTTTTGGGGTTACAGTATTCAAGACAATTTAGATGAATATTTGGTCATTGAGATGTTTTCTAAATATGTATTTTCGACATTTATTGTTATTTCTCTTTCGATAGAATTGAATGCAAAAATTATAAAGAAAACCGGTGTTTTTATTTTATCTCACAACTCGTTTAAATTCCAATTTTGCATTATATTTGATCAGGAAACAATTTCCTTCTTCTAACAAGTACTAAATCATTTTGCTAATACAAAGTCAATCAATAGGAAATAAAAATTGTTTACAAGAATTGAGTGAACGAACACACGAAGTAACTCCCTTCGACACGAATCCGTTTGTTTATTTTCAGCGCTGTGAAATATATACATTTTTAGAGAAAAAGCGAGAGATCCTTATAAATTGCATGAAAACATCTGGAGATGATACAGTCACGTGAGATGTCTGGGTTGGCAACGGTTAGGCGGAGACTACAGCGCCGGGCTGTTGATCGTGGTACATTAGAGCAAATTCCATACTACGTAAGGACCAATAGAACAGCAGTGGGTGAAAGTGTAAAATGGGAGACCTCTCTGACTTCCAAAGAGGACAAATTGTTGGCACTCGTCTATCTGGCACGAGTGTGCTGGCTGTATCGCGAGGGACAGTGTCTAAGTGATGATGACCTACAGAACTTACGACAAAATCATATCGGCGAAGAGAAACAGTTGTCGGAAGAAAACCCTAAGTCCCACCGAGCGGATTTTCACTCAGATTCGTCGTTCGGTGCAACTAACGGTTAGGCCGAAATAGTACCTCTAATAGCCTGTGTCGCAATCATAGTCCAGCGCAAATTATATTACACAGACATATGGGATCGAGTTGCACGGGCAAAACCGTTGATAAGGAACCATAACGCTTTAGCCCACAGTCACAGTGCATCCGATTTTTCACTCTGGCGATTACGGCCTACTGGTCGGCCGACCGCGTCTTCCGACTGCTTGGTCACACTGCAACCGATCCGTTGTCAGTCTGTCTTCTTGTGGGATACAGTATGGATTAGGAATTGCTGCTATTAGAAAATCCTGTGCTAAAAATATTACTTTTAGAGGAAGATAGAAGCGAATAATGTAAATACTATTTTCAAGAAAGAGAGAAATATGGTGAGTTTCAAACGCTATTTCCAAAGTTGGTGGAGCAGCCACAGAAGTTTTTTCAGTACTTCAGAATGGAACAGGATATATTTTGACACATCTTACAGAAGATCCGAGGACGCATAGAGAAGCAAAGTAATCTTCGAAAGTGTATATGAGCAGAAGAACGGCTTGCTGTAACATGCAAATAGGAGTCTCAATACTCGCGATGAGTTGTAAACCACCCGTTAGTCTGGCGTAGTTTGACGACAAAAACAAAATAATTTGTTTCCAATCGGTGGTCGGTAGAAGTCGCCCGTAGTCGGCAGACCATGCCGGCGCCAGTCTGACCACGTAAACTTCTCTCAATGCATTTATTTATTTCACCGATGTCGTCAGAGTATATCAGACTAAAAAATCGGTGAAAGTCGGATCCGCTGCGACCATAGGCGTAGCAAGACGACAGTGGGACCGCGAGCATGCAACCTGGACCGTTGACGACTGAAAAGAATATGATATGGTCAGCTGAATCATCATTCACCTTATTTCAAACGCAAACCGTGTTTATGGTGGTGGACGCTCAAAGACGCGTATGATCCGCAGTGTCTCCACCCAACTGTGAAATTTGGCGGCGGCTCTGTAATATGGTGAGCCGCAATATTCCAATTTCCAGTTGGACTTGTCGCATCACTATCCGTGATTATGTCGCGATTTTAGGGGACCATGTGCATCTTACAGTCCAGATATTGCTTCCGCCGATGGCGCCATATTCCAGGATGATAATGCAATCATTGACACAGTTGAAGCTATTGCAGCATGGTTTGAGGAATATTGAGTTGAGCTTCAACACTTCCCCTGACCTGCCCAATACCGGGACATAAACACAATTAAATATCAGTAATCCATTTTGGACATACGAACCCAAAGTAGATTTCCACCTCCATTCTCAGAGTAATGCAATGCATAGGAAATGGTGTAATATCTCACTTGCTATCATTCACAACTTCTATAACTCCATTTCACGTCAGCAGAGCTGTTTTGGTCCAATATCATATTAGTTTGGTAAGTTGCACTTTTTTCATGTGTTTCTATTACATTGGTAAGGATCTATATGTCTACAGGGTGGACAATCTATTCTGATACGCAATTGTAAATTTAAATAAACAGGCAAAAATGCTGATTTTTTGTAGCATGCAAATATCGACAGGAAACGTTGTTTGACATATTCAGAAATATCATCAGGTTATCAGTGTTGCCAAGTTCTATTTTTTTTCAAATAGCGCTATGTCAAGTAATTGCATATATCAAATCTACATATCAAACGAAAATTTACAATATCACATTTGATATTAAGTGTTGCAAACTAAGAAGGCTACAATATCACAAATTTCCAAATTCTCGTGACCTCTATAGCACTAAGAACATAAGCGAGACAGACTAGTCAATGCATTTTTAAAGTACTTCAATTCTAATACTATGATCACGATATGATGGATTTCGAATGAATAGGAACAAAGTTATGAGATTTAAAATTGACTTTTTTCAAATCTATTTCGAAAGACTGCCTAAATAATTACTTCAGCCAAGCACAGATATGGTTTTCGAAAGATGTACCGATAATAATGCCATTACATCAATCTAATACCTCAAATAGTTCTGGAGACATTGTGAACACTAGTAAAGTTTACAACACTGGTAAAAATTATGTAATTCCGAAAACTTGCTGTGATTGCACCTGCAATAAAATATTGTTGTAATATTATAGAAGAAAGGGAAAGGCAAAGTTCTCACAAATACGACATTTTAAGCAACATAGTAATTTTACCATTTTTCATATCTCCGAAATGTTTGTCCTGTAAACGGTATTATGATCTATATGTCCATTCAAAACTACCTACGTAATTAGATATGATACCTACCCAAGCACTTGTTGAAATAAAGTCCTTTAAACAAAGGCAAAATTTCTATTCCTTGTAGCTTTGTTACTGCTTGTTCAAAATACATCGTACGATGACCGTCGTATTCGACCGACACTGAAGTACTTCGAGTAAATTGCCCCATCCGTCTCACTTGCATTATTTCTGTTGTATAATAGAAGCCTCAAACATTTCGTTGTTTTGAATACTGTAGTGTCCTTAGTTTGCAGCGCTGTGTAACAAGAGTGGAATGATGAGTTTATTTAACATGCAGATTTGAAATATGTAATAACTTGACGTAGTGCCGTTTGAAATAAATTACCGTTTATGTTGGGTTGGCATCACTGTTAGTTTGGTGATACTACAGTATATGTCAAACAATGCCCCCTGTCGATGTCTATATGTGCGAAATTTCAGCGTTTTGTATCTGTTAGTTTGAAAGTTAGAAGAGCGTATCAAAATGAATAGTCCCCTTAATGCACTCACCTCGCACATGCTCAGCCGATTAGTAAACTACACGAACTACTCTGCACTCAAGAGGAAAGAGCGAAATCTTTTGCCACCCAGGAAACCCGTTTATCCAGATACTATTCCATCAACAGCAGTTCAGCAAAGTCCAAGAAAACTCACATTGACTGCAAACAAACTACACTGAGATGCTCGAAATTTCCGCAGAATCATGGACCGGACCAATTAAGTCACCTAAGCAAAGTTTTCAGCAGAATTTTCCAGCAAATACTGTCTGACACCTAACCGAGCATCTACTTCCAGAGCATCTATTCGTCTTAAACCACTTTCCAGTTTAGTCGCACAACTCACAAGAAGTATGGAGAAGATTAAATATAAATTCAAATACCAAGAACATACAGTAGGTATATTCTTGGACATCGAAAAAGCCTTTAACAATGTGTGACACTTTGGTCTGCTTTATGAGAAACATCATCATTTCTTGGTACCTGAATCAATGTAATATCACTTCTCCGTGATCGTCAATATCGAATGAAAATCAACCCACCATACTTGCAACATTATCCCTTTACAATTGAAATTCCAGAAATATCCTGCCCTTCATCAATATTCTACTCCATCTACACGGTGGATATTCCGACATCTTCCAATACGCTCCTGAGAGCATTTACTTATAATACTGTCATCTTCGCTTAGAACAATAACATATATTTCACACAAATCTGGTTCATTTTGAAGACTATCTGTGCAGCATTACATAAAAACATTATCTATAAGCACTTTACAATTACCTGCTATCCCACCTATTCACGTTCAATACCAGTATCTAGGTCTACAACAAGATGAGAATAAGCCAATTCGTCGTCGCACATCAAGCATGAGAACACACTGCACCTTATTACCAAGCATCACTATAACGATTCTAAATTTAAGCCGCAAGAATTATCTCACGACTGGGGGCGCGGTGGCTCAGTGGTAGAGCGTTCACCTCCGGTGCTTGGGGTCCTTGGTTCGATCCCAGCTCGCGCCGTGTGGACTTTGTGGTGGACAAACTCCATGCTCGTGGGTTTTCTCGGGGTTCTCCCGATTCCTCCCCCTTCCTTCATTCCACCATTTCACTCATCTCTCTTCATCACCGTCTCCTTTAGCCTAACCGGCATAACCGTGGGACGTAAAACTAAAGATTTCATTTCATTTTTTATCTCACGACACCAAAGTTGCCCAATTGCACGAGAACTTGAACGTCGCCTACATCAACGAAGTCATCAAAGAACAATCAAGAACGTTCTCGAAATTACTGTATCGCACTCAACATGAAAATTTCACCACATTGGATACCTAGATCTTCCACGACAAAATTATGCTATACCAGCACTTCTCGTAACTCATTGTTTATACAATAAGACTGCGATAGTAGCGCTCCTTCCATCATCTCATTTCATCAATTTCATGTCAGGATTACTACCATCACAAATAAGAGGAAAGGTTCATGCCAGTAAAGTAGTCTAGGCAAAGTTAAAATCTATTCATTTCCATGGTACGTAATCTGGTACTAAGAGTCTGGTTTAATCATGGGATATGTGGATTTGTAGTAGGTTAAAGCACATTTGGGGATTTCTTGGAGTTCTTCTGGTTTTTTGCTCTATTTCTATTGATCAACTCCCCCTTCAACACTACTTCACATTTATCAATCACTTCCTTTGTCTTATAGAACATAATAGAGGGACGTGTAACTATAGACTTCATTTCATTTCTAAGGAAACTTCGATTTGAGTGATTGTTATGCTGATTAGCTTGTGGTTAGTGATAACTTACACGTAACTATAAGGAATATAAGTTTGAACGTTACTGTACTTTAGTAACATTTACAAAAAAAAAAAAAAAACTAAATCTCTCATTTTGAGTGCTAACTTTCCACACTTACATCAAGAACATCAAAAGAATGTGGACTACACCAAAAATATTTAATGAGGACTTGAAAAGGGAACAACCAAATTTATTAAACAGAAATAGACCTTTAAAAAAAGGAAAAGACAATATGTTCTAATATAGATTGTTTTCCGAGAAGTTGAGTATACTTGGTAACTTCCAGCAGTAAGTAGTGTTGTAAAAAAACGGTTTTTTTCTGTGAAGTTTTTTTTTCAATAAAAAACATCGTTCTTTTTCATGTTTTTTTTTTCAAAAGTCTGTTTTCTTTCTGACAACTATTATTTATTGATTTATGTTGCAGATTATTGAAATAATCAATAGAACTTGAGTCGAAGCACTCGTAATTTATAAATCGTTTGTTTCTTTGTACCTGTACGATCAAAATTGTGTAATTATTCCTTTCTGACCCAAGTCATTTTGGGTATTTTCCTACATTTTCAGTTAGTGACTTATTGCTCAAAAACCATTTATTCGATTGATATGGTTAAGACCTTGCTTTTTTTAGAAAATGGATGTGGCTATTTTTTGGTGTAAGTTGTATTTCAGTGCTGCCAACGGGTGGGAAATTGTTGAGGAAAATGTAGGGGTGAAAATTTACAAAAACATCCCTAACCGTATATCAAAATTTTTTGTATCTATCACCACTGCTGCCATATGTGTTCAAGTCACCTAAAAAAATTCTGTGGTATGTTGACAAGGTACAGTGAAATCCTGAAGTCGCTGGCTTCCATTCAAAGAGGTAAAGAAAAAATTCTCTGTCATCATACATATGAAATTTTGACACTTTTTACGCCTCAGAAGCAAAAATCAACAGATATGGTGAAACTACAGCTTCTCTAATTATCCTATTGAAAATTTTTATGGTGCGTTCTGTAGGTCAAAGAGAAAGATTTCAGATAGTGGTACCTTTGTTTGAATGTAGCCAACAAGAGAGTAATAATAAAGGGGAAAAGGGAAATTTTCCGAATTTTTCAACTAAAATCGGGAATTAAGTGTTTTGGCTGGAAACACTGCCATCAGACAGACGAAAACTATCTTTAAAAAAACCCTTCGTACCCCAAGAATATATCCTACAAGTATCATGGCGATATCTAACAAAGTAAGCATAAAATTTTAAAAAAAATCTCATTCTAACTCAGAAATTCACCATTTTCTTACCATTTACAGAACATGGTTTATTATAAATCTCAACTGTACTTCCCCTAATTATTCTAGTGATACTTTTCATGGTGTGCTGTGTAGGCTAAGCACACACTGGACGGGGCTTTTAGACACTGGTACGTTTGTTCTAATGTAACCAACAAGAGGGAAATAATAGAGACAAAACAGATAATTTTCCCAAAATTTGCCCGTTAAATCTGGAATTAAAATTTTCTGTAGCTGGCAACACTGCAACCAGACAGACGCAATCTATCTTAAATTAAACATTGGTACACCACTAATGTATCCTACAAGTATTATGGCGATATTTAATGAACAAAGCTTCTAATTACCAAAAATATGTTACGGTAAACAGAAAAGTAGGGAAAAACTAGAAAAATCAAGGGTTAGAACTTAAATACAATTTTTCGTGCGTCCCCTAATTACCCCATTGTAACGATATGTACTCGCGTTTGTTCAGTAAGAACAAATGTTCGATTCGCGTAAGCTGACTTGCACTACGTACGGATTTTTAAACAAAAATTTCGAATTTTTTGCCCAAATTTAGGGAAATTTTAATTTCCCTGATTAGCAACACTGCGCGCAGGCCCGTTAAATTAATGTCAACAGTTAGGTATCCAACCGAGGTATCTACCTGACAAGTTTTAAGGAGATCTCTCTACAACGAAGGAAGCTACAGGGAAAAAAGAAGTAAAGGAAATTCGAAAATTATCGAATTTTTGACTGGGGTGAAATTTGAGAAGAGAATTCGACACCAGAAGAAAAAGAAATTAATATGATAAATTATGGTCCAACCACATTTGGCAAAAATAAATATCCCGATATCTTAATTAGTGTCCACACAGGAGCAGATTAAAAAAGTGACACACCCGTGTGTGCCACTTCGGCCACCTGGGTCCGAAAGGGTTACGAGGGTACACTTGATTACATTTTTTGACTACTAACACGTGTTGTTGTAGTTATAGTCTCGACTAATAATAATATCGTTGTTGTAAACAATAACTTTATAGGAAGATTTTCTCTCCTTTTCACAACTTAGTTCCAAACTGACTGTAATAATTATCGAGGCATTTCTCTTCTGTCAATATCCTATAAAATCCTTTCAAATATTCTATTAGCAAGACTGACCCCATACGCAAATGAAACTATTGGAGATTATCAGTGCGGATTTAGATGAAATCGATCAACTATCGACCAAATATTTACCATTCGTCAAATACTCGAAAAAAAGTGGGAATACAATACCCCAGTGCATCAACTATTTATTGATTTTAGAAAGGCGTACGACTCGGTTAGGAGAGAAACATTATACAACATTCTTACAGAACTTGGAATACCGAGAAAGCTAATTAGATTAATTAAGATATGTTTAAATGAATCCGAAAGTAAAATCCGGGTAGGAAAATTTTTGTCCACCAGCTTTCACATCGAAAATGGCATGAAACAAGGAGATGCGTTGTCGCCATTATTATTTAACTTTGTTCTGGAATACGCTATAAGGAAAATCAAAGATAGCAACCAGGGCCTAGAGTTGAACGTTATTCACGAGGTTATGGCATATGCTGATGATGTAAATTTAATAGGGGATGAGAGGAGAACAATAGAAAGAAATGCAGAGATCTTATTAAACGCTTGCAGGGACATGGGTTTAGAAGTAAATGCAAAAAAAAAAAAAAAAAAAAAAAAAAACTAAATACATGGAAGTGCGTCGGGACCGTAATACAGCAAATTATGGATGCGTAAAATATTAAATAATACTTTTGATAAAGTGGATAGTTTCAAATATCTAGGATCAATATTAACAGAGGAAAATCATATCCACGAAGAAATTAAATGTCGACTAAAAGCAGGGAATTCGTGTTACTATTCGGTTCAAAATTTCTTGTCGTCGCGAATTCTGTCGAGGAATTTGAAGCTTAAAATATACAAAACGATAATCATGCCTGTTCTTTTGTATGGCTGCGAAACATGGTCACTTACTTTGAGGGAAGAACATAGACTGAAAGTATTTGAGAACAAGATCCTGAGACGAATATTCGGACCCAAGAAGAACGGGAATGGGGAATGGCGGAAACTTCATAACGAGGAACTACGTAATTTATACGGTTTACCCAACATTGTTGGGGTCGTCAAGTCTAGGAGGCTTAGGTGGGCGGGTCATGTAGCTAGAATGGAAGAAAGTAGAAACGCTTTCAAAATCTTGACTGGAAGACCAATCGGAAAACGACCATTAGGAAGACCTAGGCGCAGATGGGAGGACAATATTAAGATGGATCTCGCAGAGATTGGAATACAAAGTAGAAACTGGATGCAGTTAGCTAAGGATAGAAGTCAGTGGAGAGCTTTTGTGAACGCGGCATTGAACCTCCGGGTTCCATAGGCCATAGAGTTAGTTAGTTTTAGTTCCAACACTGTTGGTGAGAAATGCAGGGTGTTTCAAAATGAATATCGGGTTTTTAAGTCTTTGTAGTACTTATTACATTTTACGTTCAATTATAAACAATACATCAAGTAAAAGAGCACTTCAGACAGTCTTTGTTAAAAGTGTTCGATGTGAGATTCATTCGTCACACGGCACACATCTAGTCGATAGGCGAGAAAAGCCCATAAACTTTCCACCATATGGCACAAAACACAATCAATTTAGGGGAGTGTCTTTTCAACTGTAATATCTCCTGAGGATTTACTGACGGCCAGATGCCAACGTTATGAGTGTTCACATTAGCTCTTAGGTGAAATGTCGATTTATCACTGAAGACGACACGATCCAGAAAATATTCATTGTTATGCAGCAATATTTCACTTGCGACATTGGCGCGTAAACCCTAGTCTGTAGGCTTTAGACTTGTAGCAACTGCAAACAATAAGGACGTAGTTGCAAACGTCTCCTTAATATTCTTCACAGAGACGGTCGCACTGTACAGACTCAGTCTTTATTAAAACACAAAAAGTTTTCTGCTCTCTAGTCTCCATCAACTTGCTCTTTCTAACGGCAGACAGAAGAAACAATGCATGTACACTCATGTCCAAAATGATTGTCGCATATCTATAACTGTCTTCTTGTAAGAATATAGCATGATGATTTTCCAGGGTACTTTTAAAACTGATGCTAAGTGTATAATCGGGAAATGTATATTTGGAGTAAATTTCATAGGAACAGAATTATAAATACGAAAATTAGAATGAGTAAGACAAAATGTTGATAAATGGACAAGAAAGTTTTATTTTCGTTTTATTGTTCTTATTTTCTGCTCTTTTGACATGAAATTTGCAACATACATATGTTTGCCGATTATACACATACTAACATTATAAAGATACCGGGCGAATTCGTTATCAAATTATATTCCTACAACAACATATTTATAGACATGCGACAATAATTTTAGACATGAGTGTACATGCGTGCGTACAAAACTGTTTAAGTTGCTCTTTCATTTGATATAATATTTATAATTGTAAGTTAATTGTAATAGATACTACAAAGTTTCAAAACTCTAAAATTAATTTTGAAACACCCTGCATGACTTCAAATTGTGTAATCCTATATTCATGTCTTGTATATACATATCATCAGGGCCGGCCCTAGGCAATTTGTCGCCCCGTGCAATGGCATAATTTGCGGCCTCCCCCTTTCTCCAGAAAGAACAAATCTTAAAAATCATGATTTTAAGTATGCTACTCCAGCATGAACAATGAAGAGGAGGGTAAGTGCAGTTGCACTCAGAAAGGCTTAAATACTTACTAAAAATGCAATCCCGTTGTCTGTTTTCTTTAAATATTAATCTATTATGTTAGTGAAAGATAAAGCAAACACACCTACAGAGGAAGGATGGTAATCCTTTTTATAGAATTCAATATCGAGGTTCAATCTCAATGTATCACTTTGCAATTCCAGTGCAACTAGCTCTTTTATCTTTATTTCTTGATTTTTCTTCTACATCTGTTAACATTTCTTTAAAAACTTGCTTCGATTTTCAATGATAAGGAACTTGTTTCTGACAAAAACAAGAGTAGTTGTCATATCAAAATTGTGATAATTAACTAAATGGAACAGATATTCGCTACTGTTCGAGAATTGAATACTTGTATTTGACAACAATCAAGCAATTTGTGCTAGGATTTGTTTGACCATTTGCTTTAGCATTCTGCATGTGATTTTAAACTAATGCGATCTAAACATAATTTATGAATGTAGTATTCAAATAGGTCAGCTTAGTAAATGTAACTACCATCATCATGAAGTCTGTTTCCAACAAGAAATATTTAATTTAAATAATATACTTATGACAGAAATTGTCGGACCCTCCAAACTTGCCGCTCCATGCAAATGCACGTGTTGTATATATGGTAGAACCGGCTCTGCATATAATATATATCTGGTCGACAAATTATTTATATATGATATTTAGAAAAATACTATTAGTCAAATTAGTATTAGTTTTTACCTTTAGGCAAGTTATTTGAATTTTATACTGTTCGTGACAATGTTTAGAGTACTTATTAAAGATCTGCTTTCACGGAAAAACAAAATTTCATTTCTACTTTTATTTCTTAGTTGATATTGATGAAAACTGCTGAAACCCGAATTGTTAGTAGGTATGCTATTCATAGAAATTGTAAATATTTGTAGCGTATCAATATCTAGCTTTTAATTTATGTTGCATTTTACGGTAATTATACCTACCTAAAAATATTTCATACTTAAGGAGACGTAAGATGCGTTACAGATGACTATTTGAAAAAAAACGAGAGGCAATGTTTTTTTTTTCTAAAAAAAAAACGTACATTTCTGAAAAAATACGAACGTTTTTTTTTCTATTTACAACACTAGCAGTAAGTAAAGTGTATATGCTAAATTATGATCATATGTTTCATAAGTTTAAAGTGAGTGCGTGTATTCGTAAATTAAATTACAATATACAGAGGAAGAGGTACATCGTGCATAGGGTAAAGTAAGAATAGTTCAAGCACAATTCAAAATATGTGTATAAAATAGCTAATATTGAAGCATTATTGTTGAGAATAACGCTTCAATATGTAATTGAGTGCCTTGTATATAATACCAGACCCGCAACCGTTGTCGAACGTGATTGTGCTATTAGTGGTGGTAGTCTTGCAAAACCTCTGCTTTCCGCTATCTCTCCTACTGGGGTCGGGAAGATCGGGCACATAAGTAGGTTAGATTGCGCACGACGATGATACCACAGAAACAACCTGGTAAAACCAAAGTATAGAAGATGCTGTAGAAACATTACAAAACTTAAAGTGACAATTTGTATGCTACTATACGATACATTACTTAATATCGATACTATCGAAACACAATTATAAACTGTGCTACCAAAGAAATAACCAATCTTGAAACTGACATTTACTCGTACTTATAAAACCACATTGAAACAAACATTTACCTCAGACCCGTATCTAGAATACTTAGACAGAGGAAGTCAAGATCATTGAGGACTGACTTGAGGTTACTACTCATGCATGGGAGCTACATTCCAACACACCAGAGAACTTTCCAGCGGTTCAACCCCCGACGTTACCTCTTAGCTATGGGACTGATGTACCTCAGAAGAAACTTGTAGTTATCGGATATTTTCTCATTATTCTCTCGAGTACAACGTTCAGGAACAATGTTACTTATTCTGCATGCGCGATCTATCCTATTATCGAATTCAATGAATATCTGCGTGATTTCTCCTACTTCATGATTTTGCGATCTAATGATGAGCGCAAGAGTCTTGGTTTTGCAGTTTGTGCAAGAGTCTTGCATGCAAGACCAAGACAGGAATCCCGATGCAAGACCAAGACCAAGGATTGCAAAAACAAGATCAAGACCATAAATGCAAGCCCAAGACTCTTGCCCAAGAGTCTTGCACAAATACTATTGAACTTTTTATAGAATGTAAAAAGGAAGGGGAAAAATCATTACATCTTTCACTTAAATTTCTTGACTTCAGTAAACATGCTACTAGAGTGAATATATTCCCAGTGGTTTATGCAATCCGTGTGAATCGATCTGCCCCAGTAGCATATACCTATAGTATGTCGTTTTCTGAATTGATTGATCGCGAGACGACCGAGAGCATAATTCTATGAATTGTTACAAAGCAAGAGTAAAAGTAAGGGGGAACGCGGGGTGACGTCGTCCTCCCACTTTCAAAAATATCTATGGCGTTCCCCACTTCCTAAAAAAAATTACAACGAGCAAAGATAGGCACGGGAACGGTGTGACGTCATGAGTTCCTCTACCTTTTCGGACGCACTTTTACCCCTGTTACAAAGAATAAGAACATGGTCTGATTTACTTTGGTCATCATTTTATTCATTTACGACAGAATATGATTGGATTTGGAAAATCATACGAAGAATACTTGTGTTCATAAGAAACGAATAAGCGAAAAGTAAACTAAAACATGTTATGGCCGTGGTGGTTCCGTAGCCGGTGGGTGTAGCCGGGCGGTCTAAGGTATTCGGCTGATGATTGTGGAGTAAAGCCCATTGGGGGTTCTAGTCCCTCTGTAGTAGCAAGGATGGGATTTAACTGTCCTCGATGTTTCTGTGTTTGTGTCCCTGTCAAGCCTAGTAGTCCGAAAAGTGTGGAAATAGAAAAATAAGTCAAGAAGTTTTAAAAAGTGGTAGAGTGTTCACCTCTGGGGTATGGGGTCCCTGGTTCTATCCCATCCTGCGTCATATGAGCTCTTTTGGTGGATAAACACCGCGTGCGTGGGTTTTCTCGGGGTTTTCCCGTTTCCTCCTGCTTTTTTATTTCACCATTTCATTCTATTCCCATTATCACTGTCTCCCTTAGCCTAATCGGCATAATTGTGGCACATAAAACTAGATATTTCATTTCTCAACATACTAATAGTGTTCTTCCGTAACTAAAGAGAAATTAGTATTGAACATCGATAATTCCGTACACCATTGGTGCCGACTACATGGGTATGGTCTTGGCTTCAGTTGGGTATTTTTAATGTGTGCTCATAAAATTAGTATCGAAATAACATTTTCATGACATTGACAAAAACTTGTGTATGTGACCGCAAGTTTGATTTCATGGCCGGATGCTTATACGTTAAATGATTGATTATCAATATAACTTTTACCCTCCTTAGGTATACGACACATCGACGATTGAACGATATTATATTATACAGCAATAAATAGTCCATATTCACATGTAAGTGTGATTTTGTACAGTTATTTCAAATGACTTGGAGTTTGATGCCGTTACTTTGTATTTCTAATATAGTTCAAAAGTATTTATATAAATTGAGTTTAAACAAAAGACATAGACAGTTGAGTCGTTTTCAGATTTCACTCAAATTATTCTAAAATATTTAGAGGTTTGATTATAATCATTATTATTCTATTTATTTTCTCTCTTTTTGGCCAATATTGCTAAACATATCATCATCATTATAGTTATTCTGCCATTATTGGCAAGTCACTTACTACCAACTGAGAAGCTTCGATGTACGGTGGTCCTCAGCTAGTCTCTTCGTCTTGACGTAGCAATTTTCTGTTTAAATACCTTCCTTCAATTACAGTGTCCTGCCTCTCTTTTCTTCCACCATGCTCTCTAGCACATCCCTCATAATATAGTTCCTCCTCAGCCAATGTCCCAACCAGTTCCTCTTTCTCATCTTAATTACATCTAAAATTCTTCTTTTCTCTCCTACTGCTACGATTTCTAACACCTCGTTCGTTTTCCGTTCAATCCATCTTATTCTCTCCTTTTTTCTCCATGTCCATGTTTCGAAAGCCTCCAATTTTTCGTCACTTTTGCGTGATGTCCATGTCTCTGAGCCCTTGAGTACATATTGGAATCAATGAAACGAAATCTCAATATTTAATTGAAAGTTTGTTCAATACAAAGATTAGCTAATCATGGTTAAAAAGTAAGTCTTACACCTTTAGAGTGTAACAATAATTTTGCAAATCATGGTATTTCAGTAATCTCTGCCGTCTTGAGTTTCTTTCATGCGTCTCAGGGGTAGCCTCCCCAGTTTGGGAACCAGTGGAGTGTTGGATGTTAAAAAATATAAAAAGATTACGAAACATTCTAATTTATCTTATAAGTAGTGACGCGTGGACACCCATCGGAAATAGAATAAAGATCGTCTATGTTATACACTTTCATCATAATTACACAAAGGTAAACTATATTACATTTAAAAACATACATTGTATTTCTGTTACTATTGGTGCATTGTATTATTTATTATCCCTTATATCAAGAGTAAAATTTACCTATGAAAAGCATAAGATTTCTTAAAAGCAAAACTTGCAAGACCCTTGCAAGCAAGACAAAGACCAAGACCAAGGGTATCAGTGCAAGTCCAAGACCAAGACTGGATGCGCAAGACCAAGACCATTTGCTCATCACTAGCTATCCGTTCTATTTGAGTAGGGAATAACGAATTAATATAGCTTTGGAAGAATTTTGCAGATTGACGCAAACTACATACAATGCTAGTTTCGACAATGAAGTAACTCAGATAGTTATCACTTTCTGATTATTTGACACCACAACTTTTCTATAATCTAATACCGAACGTTTGAGAAAATGTATGCACTTATTTTGCGCCATTCATGCAAAACGTTGAACATATTTGTCAGCAAACAGCTTATATCGACACATGAATTTAACTGTCGATTCTATTTGCTAAGTTGCCAATTCTCCATCCGCTACAACTCGCCGTCCACTTTCTTTGCCCACATTTGACCCGCGTGTGGACTTGCCTACTGCGCGATCTCGCCTGACTTTACCCTCCGCCTATAACTTCCATGTCAGTCCTGATAACATACCATGATTATCTTGGTGTATACTATGGTTAACTTCTTACTCAAATGAACAAAGATGGCTTGTAGCTGTAAAATGCTGTAAAATAACTCTGAAGAATGTGTAAGACATTTATGATGTATTACGGATAATGTTGGACATGGCTGTATATTACCTACAGTATATGTGTGGAAGGAGAGGGAAAGGGAGAGTGAGAAAGAGAAGATCTCAGGTTTTTAATAAAACAAAAGCACAAGGGTTTATTTAACTTCCGAAAGTCCCGTTGGCCCGCCGCGTACGGATCGCACACACATAATTCACCTGCTGTGCCATACAAGTATCATACGTGACTGCACGAGCAGCTAACTGAATATAGAGCAGACTGTAATCATTCCTTTTAAGGAGACATATCGTGTGATTCAATACACTACATTTGTCATAATTCATTTTCGATTTTTATCTACAAGCACAACCACAAGGCAGATAGTATCATGCATGCTCCATTCCCAGCGTCCCCTTCAGCACCAATATTCCGTTCGGCCAAAAAAAGATGTAAAAGAACTGATTTCAGTCAGAGCGCGATGAAGAACTTTCGTTGTGGTTTTTAACCGTTACATGTCCTTGACTTTATTCTTCTTTTCTTATTTTTGCTTTAATTAATTCCAACCCTTGTTTTAACTTTCTTGTGTGACACTCCTCGCTGTCTCAAACTAGTCCCTCATGTGTAAGAGACGTTGTACCACATACGTCATACTTAACGATCGTTCACCATCCTCTCTCCGCTACTACAACCACATATGCAATGCACACACGAAACAGGTTAGTGAGATCGGCAGCTTGTCTCGTTGTATGCTTTACGAATTTCAATTTCCCTAGAAAATCGAGAAGCAGGGTATTACTTCTGCTAAAGAAGTTTGGTGATGTTTTTGACATTTCAGTAATAGCACTTTCCTTGTACCTGAGTTAATTCAAGAAGGTAGCTAGCAGTTTGCAAGGCAAACAACTTGTTTGTGAGTTGCATGCATCGGTCAATGCCATTTTATTGAAAGTACAGCTTCTCTTTGGATGTAGAGATACTGATGTGTCTTATCGTAACAAATAATACAAAGACAGCAGTCATTGCCGTATTTACACGTTGGTCAACATGGACCATGATCTGGGTCGGCAAATTTTCTCGAACTCTCTTTTTCATACTTCATCTCTGAAAATTATAGAAATTTAGCGTCAAATATTGATATTAAAAAGAGGCATTTTCTAACGGCCCGGGCCGCTAAAAATCTTTAATAAGGTCTTAACGGCAGTTACTATTTCTTTGTAAAAAAAAAAAAAAAAAAAAAAATTGCAATACAAGTACAGTAAACTCCCGATTATCCGCGGAAATGGGTGGACTGGCAAACCGCCGATAACCGAATTTCGCAGATAAGCCGTAAACTGACCAAGAAAAAACACAAATTGAGACGATTTTTTTTGAATCTACTACTTCTTTAACTTTCAGTACAATTATGACTTAATTAACAATCGTTTTCTGTATTTCCAAGTTTATTGGTTTAAAAAATCGGTCAATCATTTTTATTCTCGTGTCAAAATATGTCTTCAATTTTTTTAACATTTCACAAACTGATCCATTGTTGCAAAAAAAGGAAGAAAAAGAAACAAGAAAGAAAAAGAAAAGAAAAGAAAGAACGTGGATAATCCGCAAAGCGAATATTCCGTCCGTGGGTAATCAAGGGTTTACTGCAATTAAAAGAATGAGAGAAGGGATAAATGTTAGTGTATTAAAGACTGCTAGACAAACGACAATTTTAGAAATTTTGACCACTGTTCATTAATTTTGAGTTTCTCCAGATGCTTAACTTTAAATAGCAGAATCAGTTAATACGTCTTTGGCCAGTTGTTTTGGCTGAAAATCACTTCAGTAGGTTATCTGTTCGGTATACTGGAAACACTGGACACGTCAATCACTCAATACTAACTTCAGAATATTATTCAATATTATATCATTCAATAAGTATATTACATTTCCTTTTCACTTTCATATTCTGTAGGTTGTTGGAGCTTCCGACACCAAAAAGGAACATGCTTGTTGTTGGAGCACCTTCAGTATACTCATCTTTGTTTTAGACATATTCTTTCATTATTTTGTTGTAGTGTAAAGTATTTTGAAAATTACGGATATTCGAGTACATACGAGGGAAAATCGAATTGAAATTGCGGAAGTGCCATTATAATTTTCTTTTTTTTTCTAGGCATTTGTAATTTGCGGAAATTCCTTGACGTCTTTCTAAGCTGATAGTACTAAGCAGTGCCAGTAGATAGGGATGATGGCACCATTACGTAGTTGCACCAAGGAAAAACAGCGTAAAATTATTCTTTTTTTATTGAGTGAAGGTAAGGAACTGGTTGATATTCATCGGAGCATGAAGACGAAGTATGGGGTCAAATAGGGCAGGCAACCTTCTCATATTATATGGGAGCTCCTGTATTAGATTTCCAAACTGCTATGCCTAAGTGTCCGAAGTCTTATAGAACGGCTATGTCCGTCCGTCCGTCCGTCGATCGACAGATATCAGAGCAAAAACAGTAAGAGATATCGAGAAACGATTTTCTTCAGTCGATTCATCGTCTCAGTAGAACATATCATTACCGCTCATAATACTCTATTAAAACCAGAAGCGGTTGAAATTTATTGGCACTTCCGGTTTCAACACTGATTTCCATGGAGCAGAAACGAAGAAAGATATCTAGAAGCGTTCTTTTTGTAACCGATTCAGGATCCCAAGAATAGGTTATACCTCCTCCGTTAATCCTATATTTAAACCGGGAGCGTAAGAAAACAACTGTTTCCGGTTTCAATGTTGATCTTCATACAACAAAAATGATAATAGAAAGAAGCTGTTTCTCTGCAACACATTAAGCGTTTTAAGAGAACATAATAGCCTAATATCACACACTACAACCTACCAAAACCGGAAGTGGGCGAAATTTACTAGTACTTCTGGTTTCAATACTTATGATATTTTTGTCGAGTAAATACAGCAAGTATATCGGAAAACTTTTTCTAACACAGATTCAGCATCCAAAGAATGATTTTTGTTTCTACTTCTAACCATCTGATCAAACCGAAAGGGTGAAAATCTACAATTTCTGGTTACAACGCTGATGGCATAATGCATAAAACGGAAATAGATGGTGACAAGCAGTGTTTTGGTATGGATTCAGTTTTGGTATGTTTTTCAATATATCCATCAGAGCGTACGTTTTTCAATATGTCTGTCAGAGCGTACTTCCACATTTCCGTTATACTGTAGCTGTGCAATGATTTCAGAATAATCTTCCGGACACAACCTTGAATACCATTTGATAGAAATAATCAGTATCGGATTTAGAAAAATATTTGGGAGGGTTTTTCCTTAATAATGTTTGTTTTTTCTAAAAGTTTACGAGTACAGGCATAACAAATACAGGGTGCGGCACGTAAAACCGGCCCGTAAAGTGAACACATAAAGCGAAATGTAATGTATTGAATATGATTAACTACAACACATAAATAAAATGTAATGTATTGAATATGACTACTCACCTTCACAGCAGGTGCTGAAAGTGTCCTCCGCCCACTTCAACACACATGTGAGCACGATTGAGGAGATTCATATAGACTCTTGTCAGTTCTTGTGTTGTAATGCTATTGGTGACATCCTGGATCCTGGTCTTGAGTTCTTCAATTGTGTGTGGATTTGTTTCGTATACTCTTCCCTTTAACAGTCCCCATAAGTAAAAGTCACACGTGAATAAGTCTGGTGACCGAGGAGGCCACAAGCCTTTGCTGATTGTCCTCTCTAGTGTAAACATCTCATGCACAAGGGACAATGATGCAGCTGATGTGTGGCATGTTGCACCGTCCTGCTGAAAGTAACATAACTGACGCTCCTCTTCGGTCAAGTGTGTATAAAACTCCTCCAGGATTCCCATATACACGTCACTGTTCACTGTCGTCTCAAAGAATATGGGCCCAATAACGCGTGTGGCGGAAATGTCACACCAAACACCAATCTTCTCATCATGCAAGGTTACCTGGTGGATTGCGTTTGGATTTTCTGTCGACCAATACCGGTTGTCTTGGGAATTTGCGTACCCAGACAGGTGGAACCACGCCTCGTCACTCATGATGAGCATTAGTGGATCCAAGAAACCACTGGCAACATTGCTCAACAGCCATGAACAGAAATGCACCCTCTTCTGCAGGTCAGGCTCCTTCAGTTTTTGCACAACACTTATCCGGTACGGTTTTAACTTCAGTCCCCTTAAAACACATCTGCAACTTCTCTCACTCGCATGAACCTGTTGACTCAATCTCCTGGTTGACTTTCGAGGACTTCTTGTCATTATCTCCTCCACCTGCATCTTTAATTCAGGTGTGCAAACAGATGGTCGTCTGTTCCTGGGAGCATTTTGAACCGATCCTGTACGCCGCCAATTTTCAATCAATTCCTGAATGATGCTTTTTGCTGGCACAGAACGTCCTGGAAATTTCTCCCGAAAAAAATTCTTTGTTTTCACAAAAGATCCAGTGAGAATGAACCCTTCAACAATGGCAACACGCTCGGGTATCGAATACGGCATTATCACACACTGACACTCACCCGGCTTAACACAACGAGGCCTTTTTCTCAACTGGTTTCGACAAGTTTCACTGGCTGCGGCTGCACGTGACTGCTGCAGGTCACGTAAGTCGACCCGACCTCGACACGCCATCTCTTGGTAGGAAGGTAGATTATTTAGTGTTGCCAAAAACACAATATACCAGAATATTACGACGGGCCGGTTTTACGTGCCGCACCCTGTATTTCGTTTCGTTTATATATTCAGCTATAATCTTCCAGATACAACCTTGAAGACCATTTTATACTGATAATCAGTGGCGGATTTAGAAAAGTATTTTGGGAGGGGCTTTTCTTATTAATGCTTAGTTTTTCCAAAAATTCCTTTTTTTATTTGAAGACAGCTTGAAGTTTATGAGTAAAGGCAAAACTAATATTTGGTTTGTTTTAGAAATTCCCTAATTTTGGGGTAGAGGCTTCAATCCGAAAGACATCCCCACCCTAACCCTCTTCGCAAACCCATCACTGCTGGTAATTAATAATAACAAAGATTTAAGAAAGATTAGAAAGTAAGTCGGCCAGGACTCACAGTACACGCACTGTCTCTACATTCACAGATGGAATTAAGAAAAACTTTTGTCAAAATGGTCGAATGTGGGGTTGAATCCCGGACTTCACGATAGAAGCGCGAAAGCTAACCACTCACTCATGTTTGTTGTGCAGTTTTGCTTAACTTAAATATATTCTCTCTCTCTCTCTTTCTCTGTGGCCACAAAAGCTCTCTATTGACTTCTGTCATTATCCAATTCAATCCAGTTTCTACTCTGTATTCCTATTTCTGCTAATTCCATCTTAATATTGTCCTCCCATCTGGGCCTAGGTTTTCCTAATGGACGTTTCCCCATTGGATTTCCAGTTAAAACTTTGAAAGCGTTCCTACTTTCTTCCATTTTGGCTACATGACCTGCTCACCTGAGCCCCTAGACTTGGTGACTCTAACGATGTTTGGTAAACCATATAAATTATGTAGTTCCTCCTTATGAAGTTTCCGCCATTCCCCATTCCCGTTCCTCTTGGGTCCAAATATTCGTCTCAGAATTTTATTCTCAAATAATTTCAGTCTGCGTTTTTCCCTCAGCGTAAGCGACCATGTTTCACAACCATAAAGATAACAGGCATGATTATCATTTTATATATTTTCTATCTTTAAATTTCTTGATAGAATTCGCGACGACAAAATATTTTGAACTGAATAATAACAAGAATTTCCTTATTTTAGTCGACATTTAATTTCTTTGTGGGTATGATTTCGGTCTGGTAATACTGATCCAAGATATTTGAAAGTATCCACTGTGTCGAAAGTATTAATTGATATTTTAATGCATTCATTATTTGCTGTAACTTCCTTGTATTTAGATTTCTCTGCATTTACTCATGTCCCTGCAAGCGTTTAATAAGGCCTCTGCATTTCTTTCGATTGTTCTCCTATCATATTTACATCATCAGCATACACCATAATAGTGAATACCATTCAACTCTAGGTCCTGGTTCCTCTTTGATTTTTCTTATAGCGTACTCCGGAACAAAGCTGAATAATAACGGCGATAGCGCATATCCTTGTTTCAGGCCAATCTCGACGTGGAAGCTCGCATTTTTCTACTCGGACTTTACTCTGGAATTCATTTATCGGTATTCCAAATTCTGTAAGAATGTTGTACAATGTTTCCCTCCTAACCGAGTTGTAAGCCTTTCTAAAATCAATAAACAGTTGATGTACTGGGTAATATATGCCCATTTCTTTTCAAGTATTTGTCGAATGGTAAATATCTGGTCGATTTCGACTAAATTCCCACTGATGATCTCCAATAATTTCATCTGCGTATGAGGTCAATCTTATTAATAGAATGTTAAGAGAAATGCCTCGATAATTATTACAATCAATTTTGTCGTCTTTCTTGTGAATTGGAACAGTGATTGATTCTTCCACTCTTCTTAAATGTATTCCATAGTTTTTCTTTTATATATATATATATATATATATAAAACGTTTCGTAACTATATGTTGAATTTTCTTGTTAAAAATTCAGAAACCTTCAGCATTGGGTAAACCGTGATGGTGGTTATATATTCTACAGCCTAGGAAACCATACGCTCAGATAAACCGTCTATTACGTATATGATCCATGAACAGAAAATTCGATACTTTCCCGATTCTGAACAAGCTTAAGGAGCAGTTAGTGCATGACAGAATTTGGAGCTTTACCGATTTTGCAGATCCGAAGCACCTGATAGGTGGTAACAGATTATTACGTATGTGATCAATCAGTGAAAAATTTTGTTCGAAATATTCATACAATGTATATGAAAGTTAAAACTTAACGGAAAAATTTCAAGAATGTACAGAACCACCCGAAACGAAGCTCTTGATGTGCAGATTTCTCTCATGTTTTTCTTTACTTTGCTTCAAAAAGAGGGTGTGTGATATTTTGAAGTAAAAATACTACATACAATTTTGCTAGTTATTTGTGTATCATTTTTTAAAGTACTTATTGTATATAAGATGTTAAAATATTATTACATATATTGGTTAATCCTTTAGAATTCATAATGTAAATATGTTAAGAATTTTTAAAAATCTTTTGAAATTCATGGTTTATTTTTGAGGTTTCGTATTATTATCTGCATTAACCACTATTTAAATGAGTTTTTTTTTTTTTTTTTTTTTTTTTTGTAGAGAAGCGAAACAAAGTCTGCTTTATCAGTTTAAAGCAAAATTTTCAAAAAAGCCAAAAACTTCCCAAGCAAAAAAGCGAAGCAGAAAAAACCGAGTTTTTTTTCAAAAAAGCCGGTTTTTTTCGGGCCCTTGCATCTCTATTTACAGTTGTTTTAAAACTATACAAAGTTACGTATCACGCTACTTTGTACGCTGAAGAGGAAAATTTCTGTACGCTGAAGAGGAAAATAAAAGATTTTGCTAAGAAGGGAAATAGATTTTATCCTCGATGGTGAGGTTTACTTATTTACGAACAAATTTAATTTTCCTACTTTCATTTCTATTCTGTTTTCAAATGGCTACTAGATGTTGTCGGCCAAGAACAAAATAACACGGCACAGC
Source organism: Thermobia domestica (assembly GCF_964235325.1). Taxonomy (NCBI): domain Eukaryota; kingdom Metazoa; phylum Arthropoda; class Insecta; order Zygentoma; family Lepismatidae; genus Thermobia; species Thermobia domestica. The sequence goes on from NC_137469.1 coordinate 156,137,729, forward strand.
ATGAGCGACAGGAGCACCGTGGGAACTTTGCTCCCAATTTCTATACGATCAAGGAGAAGCAACATGTGTTTATTAAAAAGAAGAAGAGGAGAAAGAAAAGGAAGAATGTTTCTTATGCTGTGTGGCACTACTGCAGGGGATTCGTTTCGTGTGATTAATAGCCGACACCTTCTCAGATAAGAAATTTAACCCGTAAATCACCTGCCTCGTAAACCTGTTCGTCGGACTTTTACACCTACGATTTGTACTACAACGCATTAATACATATTAATGAATCGAGAATTTACCACAAGTTTCACAAAACAACTTTTACCACCAAAAATCCTTCCAGGAAATAAGTCATCCACCTGAAAGAATTCATTATAGTACCGTTAACCACACTTGCTGTTGTACTTCTTGAAACGCAGTGTACTCTCCATTGTTACTATGTTTTCTATTGGGTTATTTCAAAATTTGTAAATTTAAATTTTCTGTAAAAGTAAACCAGGCTCCGGATTGAGTTGGTTTCTGAAATTCACTTATGTTTTAAATAAAAGCACTTCTATTAATTGTCTAACTTCTTACCACGAAAGGAAACAAAATGTCTTCATACCGGAGAAAAGTAACAGCTATTGTTTACGTATATGTGGTATTATAGGGCAGCGGTTCTCAGCTGATGTGTCGTGACACACTGGTGATTCACGCAGTCCCCTAAGGTATGTCACGAAATTTGAGAATTTAAAAATCATGAAGAATTTATTTTTAATTAGTTAAAATCGAGACAGACTGTACCAATGAACACCTCCAACGGCAGCAATAATTCTTAGTGATACATGAAGTCATTATAAAAGCTATTAGGTTTCACTATTATAATAGATATTATTATTATTGTTAAGGATAGTAAAAATTAAAATAGCAAACAAGTTTTTCTCGCGATGTGTGTCCACTGTTATATGGTGTGTCTCTAATTCTAATTCGTAGTCCATCCCTCCAGCTCCTCAATTTCCAGTAGTTTTTCATAAAAAAAATCTCCGGGTCCTTCGGTCAAAGAACTTAAAGGTGAGTCAAAGCTAATATAAACTTATGTTTATAATTCGTTCAAGAGATTTTGGATACAAGCTCCTTCGTGGCTAAGCGGTTAGCGTACGCGCCTTTGGCGTGGGAGACCTGGGATCGATTACCGTCGGGAGTTCATGTGGTTCTGATTCCACGTTAATCAGTAGGTTCACGTCTCATATAACCTGGCTGCTGAACAGGACGTTAAACTCAAAAATCATCATCATCATCAGATTATTGATACACATTATAAGATACATCTGGAATGGATTCTATAGATTCTGATTTTTAAATTCCTCATTTAAAGATATCTACTTTTAGGACCCACATTGTTAGTAATAGCTGTGTTTTTTCTATTACAAGCGAGCCTAGAAATGAAGTCATTTTACAGAAAGGAAACAGAGTAAACATTTTAAGTCACATTACATGATGAAGGAACGTAGTCCTGGACAGCACAAGGCTCAAAAAAGTTTACTAAATTAAGTTTTACTTTATGTTTTCAGTATTGTGATATGTTAATTGCCTTTTACAAATGAACGTTTTTGTTGGGTTCCATGATGCTTCAGTTAATCTTCATTCTGTGGCCTTGTATGAGAGTAGTATATATTTATACATATGTATGTGTACATAAGGGTGTGGACTTCGCTCACGTCACTCCTTAATGAATGATGTTGGTAGAACTTTGAACTCCTTTTAACGACCTGCCTGATCTGAATATAAGCTAGTCACTAATAAGTTCGGGGTTTCAACAACCATGTTGTATTTCTTTTATATAATGACCGGATTTGTTGAGGGAGGGGCGATACAGAAAGGAGTAATTAAAAATACAGTCAACCTGTAACTGGAGGTGCGGCGTTAACATACTTCGACTGGCACCTAAACTCCATTACATTTATAACTTACAACAGGCTCACTTCTATATCTGTGTTTTTGCCCGTTGGTAATGAGCTGCTGGACTTCGCGCAATCAATTACAAGAGAGCACACGGACGTACACGTTGTGTGGTTAAGAAAACACACACTTAATTCTCTGTAACTCTATTTATTTTTTCTATCTTCAAGCAGCCGCTAGGTTTCTTTGAGATGCGCTAGACCAGCTCTGAAATAGAGGCAGACCAAATAGAATACCAATTATCTCTGCGAGGTTTTGTTTAACAAGCAGATAATTAATCAAAAACATAAAGATATGCACATCTCATATTTTCTGTAAAGAATGACCTCGCAACCAGAATCATACCCAAGAGAGAGTCTCGAGGACTCACTCGTTTGAAGGTTTCTGTTGCATTATTTTTTGCCGAATAGCTCTGCTAGATAAAAATATATGCAATTTATGCAGTACATGACTAAACGAAACTATTTGAACCTTAAAATTCATATATTCTCACAATATTTTTTGTTCATTCCAGTTTTGCTCTGCACATGATTTTCAACCATTCTAGACATCGCTAAACAAGAGTGTTCAAGATAGAGTGAAATTTGAGATGTAGAATAATGACGAACAATATTTTCTTAAGAATGGTTTATTGACAAATGCGAGGAAGTATGAAAAAGTTCGTGCAATCACCTAGAAGGTGATGAATTATGAACCCCCTCGGACATGCATTTTATGCTAAGATCCTTGTGTAACTATGCAAATTCTGAACTCGTTAGAACGACTCTTTCTTTTTTGCAGATAAACAGGTAAATCACTGAAGATGCGATGATTGACAAGCTTGAGACACTGAGTGTCATTAAGTTCCTCCATATTCAGAGGAAATCAGTAAAGCAGATCCACGAAGAGATGAAAGAAGTCTATGGGGATGAAAGTTCATCCTCTGAGATGGTATGCAAGTGAAAACGTCAATTCGAATCTACACCCATGACCAGTGGTCATTGACCTCCGCGAATGGCTCTAGATCTGGAAGATCATCTTTCACTGATGATGCCGCCTTGATGGGCAAAGTTGAAATCATAATGGAAGACAGAAGAATAACCATTGAAAGTCTTTTGTGCGCAATAGGTACGAGTTATAGGTCTGCCTGGAATATCAGTCACGACTAGTTGCATCTTCAGAAAGTATCAGCACGGTGCGTGCCGCAGCTGCTCATAGCTTTCCACAAGAGAAATAAATAATGTAAACAGCGTAACTCCGGAATAAATGTCCGGTATAAATAGCTACATGGAATAGGAATATACCCTCTTTGCTTTCGACAAATACAAAAACAAAAAATTGAAAAATTATGTTATTTTTCAAAGGTTTATGGAGATAAGTTCTGCAAGTTTTGTTTCATTATGACAAATTTTAAGAAGTATGATCTTGTCCTCCTTTGCACATGTAAATAGATAAGTTTATTTTTTGGCTCTTAATCATAGGCCAAAGAGCCATGGATACTGTAAGTTTTACTCCAATCGTCTCAGTCTTTCTAGCCGAGACCCAAGATTCGAAAATCAAACCGAAATCTAATTGCGCCAATCAGAAGATGGTGCTCAAAAGAATATGCCAACCTTTTTATACATAAATAAGATTTTTATTGCACAACCGAGGCACTAACGATTGAGATCGTTCAAACGCCAATTGGCGTTGGTAAGGAAGTGGCGCTTAAACTATTCCCTCTGCGTAAGCTCTAAACTCCGATAAACAAAATATTTGTATCCTTCCGCATATCATAAATACGATTGGCTACTAATGTATCACTCCCACTCCCCCACGGGGAGGAGCAAATTCTACACGTGCATTTTGACAATACTGTCTCGTGTTGTCCAGATACTTTACAGCAGCAGCAGAAAAGAAAGAAAAAACTCGAAAGATTATATACACTGTATATATATTTGAATTTCGCTGGTAAGCAATTGTTGCTTTGTGAATACAGGTTTACCTTGTTGATGTTTCATCACAACACTCGCTGAACCGGGATTCATGTCAGCCATCTTTCAGACTTAAAAGCAGAATACGCCTTCAGAGTTGAATTGGCGCCATAATTACTGCGCATGCATGTGTTTATTTGTATTGTTTTATTAACCACACTCGATTACAGTATTATTAGATAATCCGTATTATATTTTTGTCATTTATAATAATGTAGTAGTTTTATATGGATCTTCATAGTGAAAGTAATAATCAAATCATATGAACTATTTTGCGGAGGAGTACAAGCGTCGGTAAGCCAACAGCAAATCAGCGAGATTTAGTTTCACGCGGCTTTGTTTATCGCAGTTTAGAGCTTACGCCGAACAGGTTTATTTTATTTTATTTTATTTTATTTTACATAAGACAAAATTGTATACTTCCTGTTGCATACAAACGAAAATTTTGCATGACAAAACATGAACAAATGATTCTCTAACATTGAAATCATTTTTGGGCCAATCGGTATTGATGGAGGGCCTAGCACGTAAACTAGATACGAAAATATATCATACTTCCTGTTGTGCACAAATGAAGATTTTGTTGCAGAAACGATGCACTAACGATTGAGACCATTTTGGAGTCAATCGACAGGATAGTGGGGTACCATTTAGACAGTTCTCCAGATTATTTTTTTGAATACATTTAAATTGCTCTATGCACAAACATTTGAGATTATTTTGATGAAATTTGGAAGGGATGGATGGGGGCTGTCTAAGTAGGGTATTCATGTCGGCTATATTTCTACCTGGGAATGGAATCTTTCAGCAAGAAAATGCCCCTGTTAAAAGGTCATTGTGCTGTAGTGGTTCGAGGAACACAGTGGTGAATTTTAATTGCTGCAGTGCCACCCAAACTCACACGAACTTAACTCAATTGAACACCTTTCGGATGTAATTGAACGTTAGATCCAAGCTCTTTGACCTCCACCGCATGAAAGCCAAATATGAACATACCAGATATTTAAATAGGTGGTCATAATGTTCTGGCTGGTCAGTGTATATTTTCTGGCACTTATCTTACTATTTTTCAGTGTCCCACGTTGAATGTCAGGAGATCAAAACTAAGCACTTCCGACGTTTGCCACTGTTTGCTTTGAATAAAAATTTGAATGATGGAAAAGTTTCGGAATACGAATGGAAAAGAAATTATTGGAGAATGACAGCTCGAAGATCATATCCTCCAACTTTTAAATATTTAGTTGAACCCCATCACAAAGTACTCAATAAAATAAAATCACTATTTGATCACCTAGAAAGATGGAAAATGTTTGGTTCTCTTTATACATGAAGTTTCGTTATGTAAAGGAAGAACTGAATGTGCAAGATTTGTTAGATGCACAGGAGTCCTAAATTATATAATCTTCTAAGCATGTCAAACCTGCTCTAAGGATCTTTTGTGTTTGGCTGTTGTTAGTAACTTCCCCAAAAGAATAATTTAATACTGTGTAACAGACCAGATAAACTAGGTATATACGTCTCCATCGAAAGTTAGGAGCTACTATATATTCTGTGCTCCCAATCCCGTTGCTATATTTGGATAATCATGGTTCTATTGTATATATGGTAGGATACAAAGTGATAATGTGAGCAAACAAAAGTACAAAAGCATATCAAATGTTGCATTTTTATGAAATAGGCACTACAATTGAACAACATGCTAAATATAGTATACAGTGGATCATTCTGCAGGAAAGAAAGGTTGAATTTCTAAATTATTTAGGACAAAAGAGATTTATGTGTAAATTTAGTATTTTAGGAGCCCAAAACATATCCGAATTATTTTCCAACAATGATATATTTCATTTTTTGGAGGTATACGAAGCTGTAAACATCCAAAAATAGAAGTTGTCAACATTTAAAAGACGATGAGTAAGTGAGAAATCAGAGAAGCTACATGGTTAAATAAAAAAGTTGTTTGTGCTGAAGTTTCAAAAGAATGATTACGTTGCTTTTCCAGTAAGAGTGTATTATATAATCAAATTGATTTTAAGCAACATGGTGTATCACTGCGTTTATGGTTGTTTTCCTGTCTGACTGTACTAGAAATACTTGATGCTTGATGACAACCTCAGCTGGATTTAATTTAATTTTGAGATGCTTAGGAGCCATTTAGAACAGAGTTTCCACCATTTTCCTTTTACCAAAATAACCCAAAACACAAGGCAATATTGAAATTTGGAGAACAAGAAATTAGAGCGGAAAGAACACCATGTGTTCATCTCATCAGCTGAGATGCATTCGATGATTATGTCCAGAGATTTTGTGGGTCAATGGAAACTTGATCCATGATACACTGACCCACCACCTACCGTGACCCACTCGTAAGATACTCAACTTTTTCGTAAAAATTCGTACCCCCACTACCTGCTTAGGGTATGTATTATAATGAAAGTGATATGATAATATCCCAGTTAGGATCGGAGCCTAACTAAATATCAAAAATAATTTAATTTGGCTTGATATTTGGCCGTGATGATCACGCACGCATAGTTACATTCAATTGTTTATGTAATAATTTATATATTAGAAGTGATTTTTTTTTTTTTTTTTTTTTTTGTAGTGAGCTCCTTAAAAACCGGACAGGCTAAGTCTCGAAAGCCAGTAGTAAATATTATTGTTATTATTACAATTACAAACATCAATATCCAAAAGTGCCTGAACTTCTTCCTTCACTTATCTCAGGTAAGTAAATAGAAACAAATGAAAAAGGAAGAAAAATTGTGACCTTGAAAGTAAAACGTAAACGAATTCATCAGTGTTCAAGATGTTGTCTACAAGACACTGAGAAGAGTGGGTCAGAGTGGATGGTGGATCACAGTGAGTCACATCCTGTTGACCCACGATACACTGACCCACTCACAACTTTTGACCCACTACATCTTTATGTCATGCCGATCGTTTTAACATTATTGTGCAAGTATTATGTTCAAATCTTGATCCACCCTTATTTTATAGTATTTCGTATGCTATGTTCAAGGCACTGTGTTCTCCAATTTATAATATTAGTACTCTTCCGTGGTTAAGTTAATTCGCATGTGATTCCTGCGATTGTGATTTAGGGTTCAATTCCAGGTGAGGATAATCAGTCTCGAATACAAAGTCGAATAGCTGTCCGGATCTCACTTTAAGTAACGAGTTATGTCACATATTGTCTAAGTGCTGGAAAGGAACCTTAAATTTCAATTAACCAAATTTTAATTTAAATTCTGCATTATTTTATTGATAGTTTTAAAAGTAAAAGAAATACTCGAGCTTAACCTTAACATTCTATAAGCAATTATAGGACATGTAGATTTTTTTTAATCGAAGAAAAATCCAAGGAAATGTGTAGAAATAGACACAGTGTTAATACGCAGTGACCTCCAACTCACCAAGCAAACAATGCGAGGAACAAATGTTTCTCAACTAAATCTCTGGTAATAATTAAAATAACTGTAAAAAAGCTTAAGTGAAAAAGTTTAATAATAATAATAATAAACGTATAGTTATTTTTTTTATTTGTTTCTTTGTGATAATACAGTAAGAGTGCTTGCGCAGAACTCTTATTCCGTGGAAAATTATAATTACAATGTCAAGGACAAGTTACATGTAAAGGAAAATGCCTCATTCATTTTAATATGTGTGAGATCATTATCTAAACTTTAACAACATAACAGAGTCGTCATGTCCTGTCATTACACGAAATTGTGCAGCGAAGTATAGCAATACTTGGAAAGACATTAGCCATGCGAGAATAACTGCGTATTTGCGTAGCTCTACATGTGCCAACGGAGTTATATTCCAACTGAAATACTCACAGAATGCTTATTTTTACTTTAAAATGAAGTATTCAGCAAAATAATCCAAATATAAAGTTTTCCAGTGAGCAACACTAGTAAAACAATAAGTGTTACTGACTTCCTCATGACTACGTGAACGGTGGACGTGAGTTTGTGTCATTCGGATCCCACATTAAGCTATAGGTTCACCTCTCATATAGACACACACTGGTGAAAGAGACGCTAAATTCAAATCAAATCCAAAAATTAAGTGTTACGTAGTACCGAAATAGGGGCAGATTTTAATCAAACGCACAAAATTAACCGGTAGCGTATACAAATAATTCATTATTAAAACTATCAGATAGAAACAACACAGACAAAGAAGTTATTTTTGTCCATATTTCTACATAATTTATTTGGAATGAGTGTGGTATAAATTAAGAAAAAGAGAATGAAATAACATTGTGTGTAATCATCGTACTTAGTACTTTTTTTTTTTGAAGGAACGTGCAACGCCCATGTCAATCAAAATGTGAAAGAACCAAATTTTCCTTCGTATCTAAAAGAATGGCGTTTGCAGCTTCTGTTTTGAAGGTCTATTTTCGATTCTCTGTGAAAGCCTATGTGATTTGTATCGTTTAGCTATAATGACACATCTTAAATAGCCTCTAAGCAGGGAACAGACGCTAAACTTAGACCACCGTAAGTCTGAATTGCGACCAACACGTGTCTACATTGAGATCTCAAATACAATTGGCTATTATTATATGAAGCATACGTGTATTTCACATGGATATTCTTAGTCTACAAGAAACTAGGAGATTAGCCTCCTATACTAAGTACAATTAAAAATGTCTTGTGTACACTGCTTGAAAGAGATTAGTTTGTATAGTGTGATATTTTTTCAATTATTATTTAAATCGGAAATGGTAGTATATTAACACAACTGGTTTTAATAGAGAGATTAGATTGAAGATGGAACATATTTTTGAAACGCTTAATTGATTACAGAAAGAGCGCTTCCCGCTGTCTGTTACCGTTTTCACTCTGTAACAATCAACGTTGAAGCCAGAATTGGTTGATTTTTTACCACTTCCTGTTTGAATAAGGGATTAAGGGAGAAGATGTTAAGTATTTTTAGAACGCTAAATCGATTCCATAAAACAGTTTCTACTGAGCTCCCACGTGGCTAAGCGGTTAGCATACGCGCCTTTGGCGTGGGAGACCCGGGTTCAATTACTGGCGGGAACTCATGTGGTTCAGATTCCACGTTAATCAGTAGGTCCACGTCTCATACAGGCTCGCTGCTGAAAGGGATGCTAAACTGAAATCAAATCGAAACAGTTTCCCGCTATCTCTTAGCGTTTTTGTTCTATGTAGATTAATGAAAGTCGCAGTATATTTCTATCATTTCTGGTTTTAGTAGAGATTTAGGAGTGGAAATAAAATATATTGTTGAGAAGTATAATCAATTGCAGGAAACTGGTTCTCTCTGTTACTGTTTCTGCTCTATAACGATGTAATACAGATATTTAAGTGGAGATGGAATACGTTCTTGGGACGCTTAATTGATTGCATAAAACCGCTTATCGTTATCTGTTACCGTTTTCACTATATAACGATTAACGTTTAAACCGGAAGTGGTTGATTCATACCACTTCCGATTTGAATTGAGATATTAGAATAGAAATGGAATACCGATATATTTTTAGACGCATTACTGTTTACAAAAAATTTCTTCTTGCTATATATACAGGACAATTCAAAATGATGGTTCCGATTTCAGACATTTATTCTGTGAAATGTTATAAATGTACGTATATGTTATTGTGAGACATGCACTTCGAAAGGTTAATGATAAAAGTTCACTTTTTACGCAAGTTTCCACTTTTTACCGCTAAGAGTCAGCACCAAGCAGTTGAGGAAAATGGTGTTGACTGGAAAACAGACTGTGTGCTTGATTATCAAGTAAACAAGTCTGCAGGGGCGGATTCAGGGGGGGTCGCCCCGATCGCCCCCCCCCCCAGAAGAGGAAACTTTCTTATTTTATATATATAAATAAAACCCATCCTAAAATTTGGAGCCCTTAAAAGTGGCAGTATGACAACCCACCGTCCCCTCCCCAGAAGTCGGTCCTGGATCCGCCCCTGCAAGTCTTTGATTAGTATGCAACGACATTTTCATATCAAATATCGGAGACACCCACCTACGGGAAGAGTCATTCGTACCACGCAACAATATTGAATGACCTACGTGCCCGCATCATAGCAGCTACTGCTGAAAATGTTTGGCAGGAGATAGACTATAGATTTGATGTGTGTCGTATTACACGAAGTGCTCACTTGTGATATGTTTGAAGAAAACTTTAACAGAGTATCTTTCTTAGCACATGATTCATAATAACATATGTCAGGGCCGTTATTAACCTTCCCGGCGCCCCTAGCACCTCCCTTCTTTAGATATTACTTTGCAGTTTTGATTCGGGAGGGATTTTCCCTTAAATCTTTACTCTTTTTCCCTTCTTTTTTTAGATCTTTGAAGAGTCTTTGGAGAAGTTTTCTTAATATTAGTACAGTTAATAGTTTGTTTTCACCCCCAGTTATCCTGAGACAACTGTCCTTACTCCTTAAGTATTCTTATTTATCAAGTAATATAAATCTCTATTTTCAATTAACGGAAGTAAAATTATACGTATCATATTTACATTAGCCACGAAAATCTAGTTTGTTTGTAACCAGGTAGCTTAGTCGGAACGGAAATGACGTGTTCTTCCACCAGCGCATTTTCTTCGCCCTCCAATTTTTGGGCCCCCAAATCTTTTGCGTCTTAGGCACGTACCTAGCGTGCCTAAGCGGAAGAGCGGCCCTGACATATGTTTATTAGATTTGACAGAATAAATGTCTGAAATAGGATCCATCATTTTGAATTGTGCTGTATATTATGGTTTTTTATTCTAAAGCGATCAATGTTAAGACCGAAAGCGGTTGACTGCTGCCATTTTCAGTCTGAATTAGAGAGTTAATTGGAAAGATAGTTATTCTTAAAACGCTAAATCGATTCCAAAAGCCGCTTCTTGCTTTTTGTTACCGCGTTTGCGCTATGTAAATCAATATGAAACCGGAAGTTGTAGTGGTTTTTCTACCACTTTTAGTTTTAGTAGAGAATTAATGAAGAAGATATAATGTATTTTTGGGACGCTTAAGCAATTTCAGAAAACCATATTTCTGTATCTATTACTATTTTTACTCTGAAGCGATCAACGGAACCAGAAATGGATTATTTCTACCATTTCCTGTTTGAGTATCGGCTCCAGAAAAAAAAAAACTTCTTTCCCAGTTTTTGACACTATATTTTCATCAAATTTTGTGATAATGATCAAGTAGTACTTGAGAATTTTGGGTCTCTCGGACAAATGGAGGACGGACGGACAGCATCGGTAAACGCTATAAATAAGAAACGCTATAACTCTTTAAAAGCTATAAATAAGAAAATAAATATTCCACCTTGAAAACAATACTTTCATTTCGTTATTTATCGTGTAAGCAATAATCTTCATTTGCATGTTGTGTGCTTTTGAAATTCGACGGCGCACCTTTCTAGAAATATTGGTGATGATCAGAGATGAAGTGGGTCATTGAAAACTTGACCCACCAAGATCTACTCTAACTTAAGACCCACTACCCACTGTGAACCATTCTGACACACCATCTACCAAACCCATAGTATCAACTCTGACCCATGATCCACGCTTACGTCTCCACTGACTAAAGAGTTTACACATGACTAATCCAAGTTTGAATTTCTACGATTAATCGCTGAAGCACCGCTCTGTTATAATACCGGTGGTTCTGACCAGGGACGTACGCAGGGGGTAGATCCTGGAGGTCCGAACTCCCCCCCCCCTTGCCCGCCGAAATTTCGACTTTTGTGTAAATTTAGTCTTAATTTTAGGAGCAATTTTAGGAATTTTAATATAAAATATCGTCATATTGAGTTTGGATCCCCCGAAATAAATTCCTGCGTACGCTACTGGTTCTGACCTTTACAATATAAAGTGTTTGTCATGGGCCATATTACGACGAATTTCAATTTAATTATCATATATAATTATTTCCTTGTTGAGTTACAGATGCTTTTCAGTGGAAAATAGGATGAAATTTGAAAGTCTCAAATCAAGGGAAAGTAGGCCAACGTAAAGGGAAAAAGTGCAAAATTCGACTGTCTCTCGAAAGCCAAAGTAATAAGTCCTATTGCTAATACAGGTATTACAATTACAAATATACAAATGTGTCTAAAGTTATTCTTAAATTTAGGTATACTTATCTCAGGTAAGTAAATAGCAACAAATGAAAAAGGAAGCAAAATGGAGGCCTTGAAAGTAAAACGTAAACAAATTCACCAGTGCTCAGAAGATGCTGTCTACAATGCACTAAGCACAGTGAGTCGGTGGGTCTAAGTGGGATATGGTGGGTCAGTGTATCAGAGTGGATCACGGTGGGTGGTGGGTCACGTCCTGTTGATACAGGACCCACTGACCCAGTCAAAAATCTCGACCCACTTACAAATCTTGACCCACGACCTATTCACAAATCTTGACTCACTCGACCCACTTGACCCACCACCCACTCTATCTCTGGTGATGGTAAATGAAGGAGGAAGCAGCAAGAACAGACTCAGAAGAAGAAATGAAAGTGTCAAGCGCGAAGTTATTGGAACATTGCTTTTATTCTTGGGTCAGACGGAAATTTGACATATTTGAGAAGAAAGGAAACAATAACGTATAGACGTAACAAATATATGGATATTAACTTCAGGAGTAATGACATTGTACTCGTAATACGTACAGGGAGGAGTCTAATGTGATTTTAAAAGATTCTCTAGAAACTAAGTGCTTCCTCCAAGTGAAAGGGACCGAGACAAGAAGTGCTAAAGATTGAAATCTAAACTTCTCCATTACATTTTGTAAAGAATTGAAAAACACTTCTTTCTCATTCCCGTATTGACTTTATCGATAGCTTCCAATGAACGTAGAGCACGGAGCAAACAATATTTCATGTTCTTTCCTTTTCAGGGCACTCCGCCCCACCTTGTTCTGACTTGAACACGTGTAGACTGTCTGGCACATTTACGATGTAGCCCATAACGTGCTCTGAAAGTTTTTATTTTGTTTTGTTTTATTTTTTTTTAATGTAAGACATGTCTGTAAATTCTCACGTCGGCACTTTTCCCTTCATATATCTTAGTAACGGCCTGTGTAAGCTTCATGCCATGAATGAAATTGTGCGCAAGTTGTAACTTTTCGATCTGTCAGGATAACAGCATAATGTTCAGGATTACAGCTCTGGAGGTGGACGAAAAGGAGAGGAGATTGGAGCAACGAAAACGCTCTACAAGTATGAAATATAACACAGGGTCAAGATTTACTCCAAAGGTCTTCATAAACTAAATACTGACTGCCTGATCAAACATAAAATGGAAATACGTGCACTCTTGAGCATCTGGTCTACTCAAAGCCGTATTTGAAGGAAAATAGGAGCTCTTCAAAAATTGACAGCATAAAATGAAGCATTCTAGCATGTAATTAACATTTCTGTCAAGGTCTGGAAATATTCTTCATTATTAAGTGATGAATCATATTACAAGACTTGTAATTTGTATAATCCTGAATATTTCATCAAGTGTAAACTAGAGAAATAAATAAAACAAAAACCGAATGGTTGCATCAGTTTTATGAGTCATGCTTATATGAAATACCCCTTTCTTACAGTAAGTAAATAAAACTGCTTGTCTGTTGGTAATATAGTGACGAGTAAACATACACGATACTTTGCAGCTTGTCACACAAATACATACAGGATTCTGCAAACACATGTGCCATTGCTCGATTCGGCACCTTCCCAGAGGGGGCAAATTTTCTCAGACCGAGAAGATAGCTTATCATACGGTATGTTATTAGTAACATATTATATTATCTATATATAAGTATTTATGTATGTATTATATATACATATATATACATATATGTTCTAAAAATGGCACCAACAGACTGCAGACCACAATTCTACAAGTGAAAATAAAGCGAATAATATATATAATTGTACACGTTTCGGGTCCTCGTCTTGAGATATGAATTACACTATGTGGCAACATTGTAGATAAAGAACCACAGGGAAGATCTATCAATTTATCCAATAGTTACATCGAGTCTTTCCAAATGGAAGTTAAAGTCAATACTTGACACTAGCACCACTTGGTGCTCCGGTACTCGTGGACCACCAAGAATTTTTGTACGGGGTGGCCCGAAAGTAAGTATACAGTCCCGTACTGATCAACTTATTGCTTTCTGTATCATTTCTTTTTGTTATCCATCAGGTAGACTTAGTTTCTTTATTATTTGTTCTTAATGTCTTAAGTAAATAAACCTAGAAAGTTATACTTGATCAATGCAGGAGTGCATACCTATTTTTGAGCCGAACAGGCTACGGGCTCAGAACTCACACAAAAGAGAAAGAAGAAAGGTAAAGAGAGAGAAGAAAAGAAATTGGAAGAAGGAAAGAAAAAAGAAAATATTTTTCTAATCTTCTAATCTAAATTACTGTAGGGCCCGATTTATTTTTTTATCGAATGACCCTTTCATTTAAAGTTGCTGCATCTTAGACATTATTATTATTCAAAAGTATGTGATTATATTGCATTGTATTTAACCAACATCATTTACTTTCTTTACTTTTAAAATCTGTAAATAGCAAAGATGAACCTTTAGAATAGCATTAGAGAAATAAAATAGAGTTAGAACCCTAGACGCTTCCTGGCTACGCCATTATATTTCATTTAAGAACAATTTCCATTGTGAAAAAATCCATTTTCATTCAAAAGTACCGATAACTGCGTTTTCAACAGCATCAATTTCAAAGGATCCATAGACTCTTGTTAATCCTGGGAGTAGATTACCGTTTGTAGACCCATACTGTGTATCAGTGAGTATCTCCAGTGATTTTCGAAACTTGATGCTCCTGATTTATGCTTTTTACTACTATATCATTTAGAGACCCTTCCCTTTTAGACAACTTCTGTATCCGTGTTTCTAAAGCCTGTGACAAACATCTTGAGATTTCAGCTAAACGAATAAAACGCAAGCTCTGGCGCGACGCTGCTAAGTGGTAAAGGGGTTTGGCTATAGCTAAGTAGACAAACTAGTGGGGGGGCGCGGTGGCTCAGTGGTAGAGCGTTCACCTCCGGTGCTTGGGGTCCGTGGTTCGATCCCAGCTCGCGCCGTGTGGACTTTGTGGTGGACAAACATCGTGCTCGTGGGTTTTCTCGGGGTTCTCCTGTTTCCTCCCACTTTCTTCATTCAACCATTTCACTCATTTCTCATTATCACCGTCTCCTTTAGCCTAACCGGCATAACCGTGGGACGTTAAACTTAAAGATTTCATTTTTAGACAAACTAGAGCGCGATCAGGTGGCAGGGATAGACGTGGATATAAACGTGGCAATATCGCTGGCCTCTCATTTGCTAGTAGCATTTAAAGGGAACTTGGAGCGCCGCCTTCAAATGCTAAGATGTTTGTCACGCCGTTTAGTATAGACAGGAGCGGACCCACGGGGTTCGAACGTGTGCGGACCCCCTAAACTTGGTAACTCAAGATATATTTATACACTTTCTCCAAATAAGTATACTTAACAGGGAAATGATTAATGTAGCATGAAAATTTGATCTTATACTTCATCTGTACTCTTTCTCTTCTATAAACAATCTAGATCTATGTTTTTCCTGAAGATATAGGTGGAAGCATTTTACAATTACTTATCGGGTACAAAATGATACTCGTTCAATACTATATAGACGTAGTGACTTGTAGTATTGGAGCTTCCCCTCAAACCTTGGACCTCTCCCAACAAAAATTTCTGTGCGCGCGCCTGAACGAATTATTTGGCTTTAACCAAAGCTTTAGGTTTCATAAACTAGAAACTATTCTAAAAATGAACATAGGGGTAATTAGTGATTTTTATATCAAAATCCGGTTTCAATGTATTTAAAACAAGACGTGAAAGTATTCTGTAGAAATGATGTAAAGAAAACCGCTAAAATATATAATTGTGATTTCATGCAATGACTGAATCCATTTTTCATTGACAATCTATGACGTTTACTATGAACAGAAAAAAGGTTATGATGCAAGAAGTGTTGTTAAACATTCATCATTGTAACGACCCTGGTATCATTCCATTCTAAGCAATAAGAGAAGAAAGTGTCACAATTTCTTGAAACCAAGCGAGGACCACCACAGTCAATGTCAAACGATCTGCGTATGAAAATGAAGTAAAGACAATGTTAGGACAGCCCTGATGCCACACCTTCTGCGCCAAACCTTGCGCATTTGATTCAGCGAAAAAGAAACACCGACGGTCGCCTTGACCCAGAGACGATAGAGACCCATTCCACTAAGGCAAATTTATGAGCACGTTCTCAGAACAAGAAAAAAAAATATCTGAATATTAGAGCAATGACTAAAAGAGTGTGGATGAAGATTATCAAAACAATTTCCATTTACAAAAAATTGAAAAAAAAAATCTTACAAACCAAGTGTTAATATATCCTATCAAAAGTGGTAAGTATTAGACTTTTAAAACAACAATTTGCTGAAAGTATACTTAAAAATTATATTTACATCAGAATTTACCACATTATCGGACACATTTAGTATTTAAAAAATGGTGATATAGGCTACTAATAAGTGGTTTTTTTTTCCTTTTTAGGGAGTGAGGTAGTCATAGGAAATTGCGAGTCCTTGTGCAAAATGAAATATTTCAGTTTAACGTCTCACGATTAGATCTCTAGGTTAAGGGAGACGGATGATTAAGGCAAGTAAATGATGATGGAAGAATTTGTGGAATGAGAATGTGGAAGAAAATGGGAGTAGCCCGAGAAAACCTACGGACATCATGTCCACATCGAACCAGAGACCCCACGCACCAGAGGTAAACGCTCTACCAGTGAGGCACTGTTCGCCTCACGAGCCTTCTTATGGAGACTAGAAGTTAATAAAACACAATTTTGAGTATCATTTTAAGAAGATAGACTAATGTACTACTAGTTCAATCAGTCAACAGCTTAATAGTTGCTTCTAGGGGGAAAACGATGCTAAATATTTCTTGCATAGTTGCTAAGACGACAAACCTCAGATTTGTCATACTTAACGGAAACCCTTGTTTCTACCTCGAAAGGTTCTATCGTTCGTGAAGTGTGTTACTTCTGTCATATTGCTATTAATAGTAATGTTTATAAGTACTATTGGCTACCTGAAAACATAAATAATTAGTTGCCCAAGAATGTAGAGGATGTTTTCTTCACCGCCAGTAATGAGATAGCCTACTGCAATTATAGACCATGGGCCAGATACTGAAATCCTCCCCCCCCCTTGCGGATTTTTGGAGACAATGTTTTTTAGTTAAAGTAATGTCTAAATAAGTGAAATCGGCCGGTCTGCAAGCAGAATATTAGTGGAGTGAATAATTGGGGGCAGTTTTCAAAATGTGATCAAGGAAATTACCAGGGATTTTACGAAAATTGTAGACCCTCATATTGCCGGCTCTAGTTGCCCTCCTAATTGACACATGAACATGAATCATACCTCGTTGGAAAGCTTATGGAACACATATTCCAACTAAGTAACCTTTGTGTGCAATGCACCCAATCCATAGAAGAAGAAGAAGAAGATCGAAACCAAGAATTCGAAAAAAAATGTTTTTTCTTAAATCGAAGGCAGTTAGCAACACTTACAACCGTTGTACGCAAACAAAATCCTTGAAATATATAATCTATTCATTCGTGTATAACATATCAAAAAACCATGGCAGTAGGTGTAATACACATGGAGAAATACATCGTCAAATTAATACCACCGTAAACCTCTTATATTATAAAAGTAAAGAATATAAGAGATAACGTTGACGGCTTGGGGCATTCTTCTAATATCGACAAGGAGATAACCATATCTCGCTGGACAGCTTATGGAACTCAGGTTCCAACAAAGCAATTTTTGGGCACAATATGCCCAACCCGTAGAAGAAGAAGAAGAAAAGAAGAAAATCAAGAATTTGAAAAAAAGTTTTAATAGAAATTCTAACCACTGGCAACATCTTCGTATGCAGACAAAATGTTCGCAATGTATATGTACACATTAATGTACACAACATCAAAAAATCAAAACATTAGGTGAAATGTGAGTATGGAGAGGTAGGGAAAATCTGTAGATTACCTGTATATAAGGTATCCAAGGGAAAAATTAATTTTCATTAAGAATTTTTTAAATCTTGTTTGCAGGCAGTTACAAATATTACCTATATGTCAAAATATTACCTACATGTTTTATAAAAACTAAGAGCTTACAAATTTTAATTTTGAAACATTGTGTCAAATAACAGAAACTGCTTCTCAAAATATGGTTGATATTTAGTAATGGATAAATATATACGGTTATATGGTTCATGTTCAATTATTGTCTTGTGTTATATTTTAGTGAATATATAACAATAGAAATTCAACTGCTGAATGTAAAAAATACAGTCAATGATCTGCATCAAACACTACATCACTATAATCAACAAGTTCAGGAGTCTCATCTTCATCAAAAGTTTCTGATTCATCCATTAACACTTCTACTAGTTCTTGCGGCATTAGGTCGCCTTCAGTCCATTGAATTTCCAACTGGTCATTCACAACATTCCATCCATGGCCAGAAGGTAGTGGGATATTGGGAACTGCTTTGTCTGCACTGTACCATAAGAAAGCCTGGTAATTAGCCCTTTCTGCATGCATTCTTAGAGAATTCCTACAAGGAGGTAGGAGACTTGTGTCTATCCCACTGTAAGCTGATAATAATGTTCCAGGTTTGGGACTAAATCTCTGTAGAAATTTTTCATAGCGAAGATTATTTATGCCTCCTGTAGCCGATCCACCATACATAATACACGTAAATTGCTCCAATTGCTCAAACAAGGAGTCACTGCAAGGAACACTTCTTCCAAGAGAGAGGAATGTTTGAATGTAGTCTGGATGCTGCATGAGAGTCTTCAATGGTGTTTTCTTACCTTTCCTTACAAAGGCACTAGTGGTGTCACAACCCGTGTAAGCATGAAGTGCAGGCAGTGCAGAACACATCTCCCTTCCAACTTCATTAATGACAAGGTGCACATTAATGAGACGCCTCTTGTTACCAGTACCTGTATCAAACAGAACTGTCTGTTCTATGCGCTGTGCAAAGTTCAAAAGTAGAACAAATACATCAGTATCTGGAGATCTAACTATTATTTTACTGTCAGAAGGAGAACTTTTAGCAACATGCAAACAATGAAGGATCATTCTTGTATCTGCTTCTTCCTGGCTTGATTGAAGTTCTTTAATTTCTACTGCACTTGTTTCTTTACCATCAGGAGAAGTGAGACAGATACATTTACACTCACAAACAAAGTACACCCTTCTTCTTTGTAACTTTCTTGAATACTTGGCTTTCTTCCACTCATTTAACAGAAACAGTGTCAAGCTTTGTTTATTTTCATTACATGATAGAAATTTTTTCCAATCTCTGGGAACTTTTGTCAGCTCTCCCCTTATTACATGACCTGTAGTTGAGCCTCTTCTTGCCCTTTCTAAGCTTTTAATTGATAATGGCTTGTATGTATCTGTCACAAAATCAACTCGAGGTACTTTGGGAAGCTGCTCGAACATAATCTCTGCTAATTCTCCAAATGTATTTGGCAGAGAGCTTTGAGTTTGGTAAAGAGCATTACCGTCTATAATGCAAATGACACTTTCTTCATTTGGTCTGTCTGCAAGGTAACAATCTTTTTCTAGCATGTGCATAAGTTGCGATTTATCTGTCTTGACAGGAGTACCATCACTGGTTGCCAAAGCCCATGGTACTGGACCCAGAGGGTATTTCAGAACTCTTTCCATGCTAATATCATGCTGCAAAGCAAGAACAAGAAGCTGCCCAAATACATTTCTTTCTGCTCTTACTTCCTTTAATTTATTGGCTGGTCCAGATATCTTGGAAACTTTAGCAAGGTTTGCAAACGTATTGAGCTTTTGTTTAGTAATAGGTGCATAAAAGCTCTTTGATTTGTCAACAATTCTCTCCTTAATAAATGTGGTGTGTGCATTTTTTCCCACTTTATGCACTGATAGGAGATCTTGCTCAATTGCTTTGGTTGCTGGAGCACCTGATGATAGGCAGTATAGAATATCCTTGTTCTCAACATCGAAGGGATTCAAAAAGTTACTTATTGTTTCAATGACTTTACATGTGTCCTCTTCACTGTGAGCAATTTCTGCTGGTCTGACGTCTTTGTGTGTGGAGTTCTCTGAAGTGTCAATATCAGCCATTTCCAAAGTTGCTTGAAGATAACTTGCTCTATTGTGCCTGGTCATACACCATCTGTAGTATGCAGCATGATTCCTGCTAAAACCAATTATGCCACCATGTGATTTTGCATGCCGATTTAATGTTTGTTCTATAGTTATATCCACAGCATTTCTAGATGATGGAACACTAGATCGGTTGACGCTGAAGCCATTCTGTCTAAGAAGATGTTCTGCTCCTGGATGAGACTGCTGCAAATTCAGCATATCTAAAACATACACAGTAGCGTATCTTGCATAGTTTAAGTGGTCACAACTGAAGAAAAGTGCACACATCTCCTCCAGAGAAGACACATGAAGGTCAAAATTGTTTTCCTTTGTTGCTCTGTGAAACTGGAGAAGGATCCAAACATAGTCCATGTACTGCATCCACATTTGTGCAGTTTTCCCAAGTTCTCCCCTACGAATCTTATCCTTGAACTCCGAATACATGACAAACTTCTTCCTGCAGGCGTCATTTGCAAGAACCTCAGAAAGATTTTCATAGGTTGGGTCCTTAGCAAGTTTAAGTAAAAGTACATTTACATCTTCTTCCATTGGATGTGTAGCCTCATATTTCTCCAAAAGCAGTCTTTCGAGGGCTTCAAGGACAATTTTGTGGACACGGAGAGCTCGGTTGTAGTGCTTTCCTGACACCACTGTTTCAATAGAACCACTGGCACAAATTCCCGATTCTATCAGAATATCTTCAAAGCCACTACACCTCACATATTTTCCCAAGGCACCCATAAAAGCGCATGAAGTGTGAAATGTGCCAAGCCTGACTATAATATCACTGACTTTTTGTGGTTGTTGCCACACAAGTGAATACGCTTTCTTTGCAACCGCAAGGTCAAAGCACACAATGGTATGTTGCTGATTCACCTCTTTTGTGGCTTTCTGAGATAGTTCGAGTATGTGCTGAACAGTAGCATTTTCTGTAATGGGTTGCATCACTGGGGGCATGTAGTCTATGCGTGACAACTGAACCTCATCCTTCTGTGATCCTCCCGTAAGAGATATCCAGCCAGCCCACCCCGGAACAGTTTGATCATTATTCTTTACTATGGCTCTGCAGAACAACCAGGCTAGGTCAGATGCTTCTGCTTTTGACACAGCTTGGACATTAGATGATTCTGTCCTACATACAGTTAGATGTGGCTCGGTTTTCTCTTTCACGAAACAAGGTTCGATATCAAGCCGAAAACTAGTAATCGATCTTTCCTTACTTTTGACATTGGAGGAATTGTCTGTGGTGATTGTATGTTTAACTATTGTGTCTGTTGATACTTCTTGGATAATAATTCCATGTGCTGTGTGTGTGGTCCCTGAACCTGATGGAGTTTCCTCATTTAAATCAAAGTTGTCCCAACAGAAATGAGTAACAACATTATTTTCTGTCGATATTGTTGGTGGAATGGTATGCATATGTTCATTGACTCTCTTGCACATTGCTGTCTCTAGTTCAAGCAGTGTTGAGTATGATGCACAGTGACCAAACCGATTGATAATGGTAATTAGTTCTGCACTTCCAGTCAGGTGTCGGACAGACATGCCAAGTAGCAATTGTTTGGGCATGGTCCACTGTCCCCTTGTTACAGCATGGCATACATCTTGAGAAAGGGAAGAAACTAACCGTTTATTCCTGTTACTGGAGTCTTCATTTCTTTTACCTGTTATCAAGCATGTCATAAATTCTTGAAGAAGTTGAGGAGGCTGAACTTTGTTACTCAGAAGAAAATCTGAAGTAGGAGGCCATGGCATGACTGGAGATTCCATGTGGGCATTTTGAATGATTCTCCTTAGGACTAAAGCTGCTTCTTCTAATCTCTTTGAATCAGAGGCTGCGATTTCAAATGCAGTTTCCACTGCTTGACCTTTGGGCAGGTAGGATGAGTAAACAAGGTCAGATTTGTAATTTGGTTGCCAAAACTGTATTTGGCTACCAAATCGTTTCTGTAGTTTTGCTTTCAGTTTGTCAGTTTTGTAAGAAGCATTGTAGAATTGAGGTGTGTTCTCGAGCATGAATTGAAGATAGCGTTCTTTCAGCATTGACATCCTTTCAACATTGAAGCCATTAATTATGCTATCTGTTACATACTGACACAAGTGTTCAAATGCATTATTATGAGCAGTTTGATCTTCTTTCTGTTTTCCCGATATTTTAGGCCGGTCTTGTCGTGTATAGTCCCTTCTGCATGATGGATGATAATGTGCTTCACGTGCTACCAAGTCAACATCGTTTACTTTTAACAATATCACTTCATCATTTCTTCTTGCAGCTGCCTTTTTAATAGCTTCCTCGGCAGTTTTAGTAACACATTTGACAAGTATTTCTTCCTTTCCTGCTTTTCTTATTCTGTTCTTTTCACAAAAAATACATTTGTTCTTTGGAAATAGTACACCTTCATCGTATGTGCGACGTTTTTTGGAGGGGCATGAATGTGCACTGTTAGCTGCAGTATTTTTTCTTTTCAGAATTCGCGATATATTTGTAAAGTTTTTGTAACACCAAGAATGAGTTCCATGTAACTTAGCAGAGTATTTAGTAGGCACTTGAGTACAGATTTCTGAGAGTTTTTCATTTGCTTGTCCTTTGTTCTGTCGAATATTAGCACAATCCAAAATTCTCTTGAAGCTTGTATCAGATAGCCTTCTCACTTTCACATCTGATTTGTTTTGAGAATAGTGAATAATGCAATGCAGTCCTTGAGACTTTCGTTGGTTGCTGGTGGAAACTCTACACACTTTAAGTTTTAAAGGTTTCTCATCTAGTTTCTTAGATTCACTCATTTTGGTTTTGTTCAGTTCCTGAAAGAGAAAGAAAATGTTTGTAAAAACAGAGTCAATGAGTTAATTGAACATGTAACTACCATATACACTCAGCAACTATGAGCAGAAGTCTGTAAGTATATAAGCTGAGCTAGGAAATAATAAGCAAAAATTCATACAGGAATCTATGCAGCATACAGTTCACAGCAATGCTGAAAGAACTAAATGATAAAACGTTAATGTGCAGCTTTAGTTGAAAATAGTTAACAGAACACATGGTTAAAAGTAGTCCAATACTATGATTCATTGCCCCAAGTCCTTTAAAACAATTATATATATATATATGGATGTAATACTGTAACACATCGTTAATAAACAATATGACGTCAAGTGTTTTATTGCAATTGTACATAAATTGTCAGTATCCTCAAGCAGAGAACATAAAATCTATATCCAAATACGTTGCTACAGTAGATCCCCGGTAGTACTCAATTTCAAACGTCACTTACACACACGTCCACCAATGGATTAAATGCAGACCACTTGATTTAAAGACCTTAATAATCATACTTTTGAGAAATGTAGGTCTTCAAAAATCCGCAAGGGGGGGGGATGGTGGTCTGAAGTCTGGCCTATGGTCTATTAAGGACGATGAACATCGCATAGCACTACAGGTCTCACCTCACATCATCCAACACTCCTATATGAAAGCTTTCATATATTTTGAGAACTATCAATACTTTGAGATGCAAGAAAAGTTTTCATTCTTATTTATTTATTTATTAACATAAAATTATACATTCATTAATATTAAATCTACTCCCATTTTTATATCTATTTCACTCTCATTTCGATTGTGGTTAGTGATAGCAACATGGAAGATACGAGTTGAGGAGCATTTATGCGGAAATCGTTCAAGTAAATTGGAATATATAATTAACTATATATATTGTATTTACATGGCATTTTATTTACCTTCGAAATCAACATACGGAATCATGTTTTGCATTATACAATTTATTATATGTGTACAAAGACTACGAAACTAGACGACTTGTTTAAAAGCTTGTTAGAAGTGAAACCCTAAATTGTGAAACCACTGTCTCCGCTGGTCTAGTGGCTAGCGCGTGCGCCTCGGATTCGACTCCCATTTGGAAAAGCTTAAAAATTTTGCACTTAAGTCCATGTTTCATATTGTTTCGGTGTTCAAAAAGGACATTTAACTTCAATAAACAAACGAACGAACAATTGACAAAATTTTTACGTCTATCCACTTTAGTGAAAACACCTCTCAATGAACCCGGGTATTTCCCGTCAAAGACACGAAATGTGCCTTTTTTGTTCAATGGTTTAAAGAAAATTATGTTCAAAAGAAATTAGGTCTACCCTCTCCTACTGTGTCCGCCAGTAAAGTTGCGCAAGTGAATAATAGATTCATATTATGGGCATCAAATTCGAGTTCCTAAGTGTAGCATTTTTGGAAATCTCGTTAAAAATGACAAAATTTTAATCCCCTTCCCCATCCTCATGAGTCAAATTTTGCAAAACACCGTCTTATCTATTGCCTCAGATTTAAAGAGAACATTTCTACTAAATATTAACTTTCTAAGCTCAATGGTTTGGAGGTTTGCTAACCAGTGATTTAATGAGCTTGCCATTTTTCGTGTTTTTCATTGCAATTATTTACATAATTTTAGTAAATAATTGCAATACGCACGTTTTGGATTAGATTATTTATCAATAATAAACCAATATATTGCTTTTCAGAACAGACTATGGTACAGGACAAATCAGTAATCATTAAAAATCTAAGTGTTATACAATTTATACCACTTGTAAAGTCTTCACTGTATTCATTTTGTGTATAGTCTTCTGCCACAGTTGTGTAATTTTCTAAAGAGTTCTACAGTGATACTGGAATTCTTTATTGGCTAAATCAAGTAGACCTATATATTTTTGAGCGGGACATCCTGGTTGAATACCTGGTGAAAATTATTCTTGTTCGGATCTTAGATATAGTTCCAAGTATATGGCTCATATGGCCTCGGCGTAGGAAGTTGTTAAATTGGAAATAAAATTATGTTATATAACGTACGGTAGAATGATGCACGGATCATTTATTTCCTTCCTTTCTTTCATTCGGTGTTCACAGTAGAACTTTCACGTTAAAGTGAAGATATAGGCCGCGGTGGCTCAGTGGTAGAGCGTTCACCTCTGGTGCTTGGGGTCCCGGGTTCGATCCCAGCCCCCGCCAAGTGAACTTTGTGGTGGACAAACACCGTGTGCGTGGGTTTCCTCGGGGTTCTTCCGTTTTCTCCCAGTTTCTTCATTCCACCACTTCATTCATTACTCATCATCACCGTCTCCTTTAGCATAACCGTGGGACGTAAAACTCAAAGATTTCATTTCATTTCAAAGTGAAGATATCCAAAATTCTGCATTTACAGGTACTTTTCAAAACCTCAGTACCTTTAAACATCTAGATACGTAGTACTACCAGTGAATATTAGCGATAAGAATGGCAAAAGAAGTATTTAGCAACAAGGAAAGCAAATTTAGTGCGTCATTAAATAAAGAACTTCAAAATAGGCAATCAAATGTTTCATGTCAGGAACAGCGCTGTATAAAGCAGAAACGCATTATGAAGAAGCAACACAAAATGATTAGAAGCCATAAAAGTCTTAATATCAATAATAATTGGACAAATTAGTTGTTTTCCTGGAAACACAATGAAATTAAAGTAAATTTCTAGTTTAAGATGTGGCGCTTATGCCCTTCAGGCCAAAAGAAGACACATGAGCAATGAGAGTGAATGTTTGTGAAAGAATTGGTAGGGTGAAAACGTGAGAGGAAAACCCAAGAAAATCCATCGGCATGATGTTGTCCGTCATAAACTCAAATGGCCTCGAATCGAACCAGGGATCCCTCGTATTAGAGATAATCGATCTACCAGTGAGCCACCGTGACTCCCTCACTCCTCCCCGATTGGAAATATAATGAGAAAGGGTCGAGAGACTTGGGAAGAAAACATTACTATTAAAAATAATTAAAAGCAAAAACAGAGAGAAAACGTGGGTTAGAGGAAAAACACCTATTCTAAAGGGCATGATAAGAGATAGTACAAGGAAAACGGGGGAGGAAAAGATGACAACAACTGACAGTCGATAATAAAACAAATAACTTCTATGTCAACATGAAGACTTTGCTGAGGGCTGTAATGAATGCAATTACCTCAAATAAGTTACCAATTTGAGGAAAGTAGCCTGTCAATTTTAACACAATATTTGGGAGGCATAGTGGCCCAGTGGTAGGGCTCTTACCTCTGGTACGTGAGGTACTCAGTTCGATCCCTGACCAAGTAAGTTTGTGGTAGGCAACATCGTGCTGGTGAGTTTCCTCGAGGTACTCCCGCTTCCTTCCACTTTTTCATTCCACCAGTCCTTGCATCATCATTCACTTGCTTTAATCGTCGTTTACCTTAGCCTAACAGACATAATCGTGGGACGTTAAACTCAAATATTTCATTTTTTTCTAACAAAATTTTTGATGATAATGAAATGATGATGAATACTGAGATGCTGTTTTGAAAAAAACTTGTCAATAGGCTCTTACTACTTCCCTATCCTTAAAATGATGATAAGAGTGGCCACATTAAAGGATTTTTTTAAGGTACCAAATTAAAAAGTCATGCATATAATAATGTTGATATTACGTTAAACATTTACAATTCTCGATTGAATTGTATAATTGCTACATTCTTTTTATTTCTGGACTAAGAAGTTCGTGGAACTTAATGTATGTGATAATGTCCAAATACTTGCCAAATAACTTATTTTCTCATATTTATTAGTTTAGAAGAATTTTCTTTATTTATTAATGTGTAACAAAATGTATAACTTTCTTCGTAGAAACAATCCAAAGGTAACTAAACATAAAAACAGCCTTGAAACGATTTTGTATACAACCACCATTTACACACATTTGCAGCAGGTCTGGAAAAGTGAGTGTTCGCGATATACTATATATGAAACTATTTAACACGATTTCACAATGCAACCTACATTGCGTCTAGCAGGCAACGTCATGACTTTCTCTGTTAAATTTAGTGTACGTGTGTGTGTATTTGTATGTGTGTGTGTGTGTGTGTGGTGGTCCTCTTTCGAAGCACTCACGGCCATATACCTTGCAATTAAATAGCTTTTGAATTAGCAGTAGCAGAAAGTAAATAACAATTTACAATACCGTTCACTTCCACTAAATAATCATACTTTGAACATGTACTGATCAAAATATATTTATTCTTAATAGCCACTGAAGTGACAAAATTTATACTCTTATGCAAAACAAGCAGCAATTATTTGAGGCCAATAATAATCTTTCAGTTTAACGTCCCACGTGTATGCCCTTTAGGCTAAGGGGGAGGGGAGATTAACCAAAGTGTATGATGATGGAAGACTTGGTGGAACAAGAATGTGGAGGAAACTAGAGCACTACTTGAAAACCCACGGACACGATATTGTCCACATAAACTTACTTAGCCGGTTATCGAACCAGGGACCCCACAACCAAAGCTTCAAAGGGAAAAAAAACCAAGCTTATTATAAATAAAATGTGATTTCCAAGTTTACATAGTTACACTCCGTTCTCCGGACAGCGGAATATTGTACAAATATACGGAATCCTTATATTTACTATGGAAATCAGTACGAAGTATACGTTGTTCATATGCTGCATACTTTTCCCGCTTAGATGTTACATCATATTGTTGGAGGATGTCTGACATCTAACAATCTTCCTTATATTACATACATATACTTATGCTACATACGTCCATCTGTATGTGAAATCCTAACCGCCTATATACAGTTCTTTCGTTCATAAGTAAAGTTCGTTCAACGAATCTTCTGATCCTAATGTAAACATTGCAGAATGGTATTACTCCGCCAGTTATCGGATGATTGGCTATCATTCAGCGCGTCAGATCACGTAGGCTATTTGTACCCTGTTAGTGTAAACTGTGATTTGTGCGTAAGGTGAGTCAAAGCCACTTTCTACGCATGCGTATTCTCTTTTATTGCATTAATTCAATTTAATTCTCAGGTACAGCGTTGTTTATGTTACTTAATTGTAAGGAAATTGTATTTCTGGTAATGAGCCTTACAAGCAACAGAAACATTGGAAAACAGCTTACTAGACGATAAACTATTTTCTCCTGCCGCGTGGATGTTCCAAGGCACTTTAACCAATAAAATGAAACAATCACCACATGTATTTGTTTACATGAAGTATTCAACGTTCCTTGAATAAACTGTAGTTTATTCGGAACACTTGTACCGAAAGTACGTATAAGATATATTTTCTCAGTTACACGTCTGCTGTACGTTAAGTCCAAAAACTACAGAATTTAGCATGTAACCTACGTTTCCACGTAGCTACAAACGTCCCCCCTCAGTGTACAAGGAGTCACCATAAGTTTCTAAACTTGGCTTGCAAATGCAATAGCTCCATGGCTTAATTTGTGTTAGCAAACTATATTTTTCTAGATAAATCATCTAATAATGGAAGAATAAAACTACGAATAAAATTTGTATCAATCTCCTTTCTCAGTTAATGAGTCGTTCATATTAATACTACTACTGAACATTCCTTACTTCCCCGGAAATAGAATTTCAGGAACAAACTCAGTTTATACATACCTCATTTTCAAATTTTGGAATTTCGTAAAGGACCTTAAGTATGAATATCAATGTAAAATTTTCTCATAATAAAATTACGAGGAACTGCATAACTTACACCATTTACCAAAAATGGTTAGGTTCATCAATTTAGGAGGCTCACGTGAACAGGTCATGTAGCCAGAACGGAAGAAAGTAGGAATAGTTTCAAAGTTTTAACTGTAAGCCCAATCAGAAAACGACCATTAGGAAGACCTAGGTGCAGATGGGAGGACAATGTTAAGACGGATATCGTAGAAATAGGAATACAAAATAGAAACTGGATCCAGTCGGCTAAGCATAGAAGTCAATGGGGAGCTTTTGTGAACGCAGGATTGTACTTTCATGTTCCATTGGCCATAGAGTTAGTTTATAGTTAGTTAATAAAACTATAACTTTTTTTTTATTCAGTGTCACCAGCACTGGACACTTATATCATTTCCTGTTTATTGCTAGGAGATATATCGTCACTAGGAATCATAATATTAGTCAATTCAGTACGATTATGTTTACTATATGATCATCGCAATAAAATTAACTAAGCTAATTGTCTTAATGCCACCAGACAGAATAGTACTGTGGTTTCTCTCATTCTCTTGCTTTGAAATAATTCGTGATTATATGCGAAGTATGCAAACCTGATGAAACTTGTGTGAAGACTTCAAATATCTTGTCTACAATTTTGTGACAAGTAACATATAGTCTCTCGTTATATAGGCGTTATCCATGCTTGGTGAAAACGTGTTTATTTTCATTTATCGAAATATCTGCCTTCAAAGTCTACGCAATGATCTATTTCTTCAACAATATCTGTGAGAATTAGTATAACTTATTTACTGCTACAGTCAAAAAACAATAGAGTTGAGTTGAGGCTTGTTAATCCGACTGAAATGATCATTTATATTCTTTATTTTACTGATACATGAGTTGACTTCTTTCAAGTATGTTATTTCTGCGATTATTCGTGACAGTTGTGTCACCGGAGTCAAAATCAATATCTCCACTTTAAATAAAAAGCTGAATCACAATGACCCATATTGAAGTAGAATATATTATTTCAAAAATGAAAAATGAAATGAAATCTTTTGAGTTTTACGTTCCACTTTTATGTCGGCTAGGTGAACTCTCTACCACTGAGCCACCGCGGCCTCAAATATATTACTTCAACTCAGTGGTGATTTCATGGGAGACCCTGGGAGAAATCCCCTTCTTCTCGGAAGTATGATAATCGCCCCGGAGTACGTTTCCGCTCGTGCTCAAACTGGGTTAGCAGTGTTTTGGAGTTCAATTTACACTTGGGGAAAATCTGAAATCGTCACTGCTCCATTTTTTTTTCGTGTTCTGTGGGCATATTCAACAAAAGATAGTAGTTTTGTAATTTTAACTTGCGATGCCGTGTTTCAATTCTGGTGATATCTCAGTAATAAATAAATAATCACCAATTTAATATACTAATTAGGAAAGTATTGGAAACTGGTGGTAGGAAAAACGAATATATTTCTATTGGTGAGAACTAAAATAGATTTAACAGTATTCAATATAATATATTAAGTTCATTAGTTCAATTTTAAGATAAGAAGCAGCAGAAGAAATTCATACCTCAGATTTTATGATAGCAAATTAGTTATAATATAGCTAGGTTAAATTCAGACTGTCTATTTTTATTCTTAAACATTACTGTATAATATCTTTAAAAAGTTTAACTTTTCTATGTCTATGTTAGCGTCTACAAATCTTCCAAATTTTAATAATTGTTTAGTAAAACTAACGTTAAGTGTTAACAAATGTTTGTGAAGCAAAGGAGTGGGATTTGTGCTTATTTCAAGTGTTGAATTTATTTTTATTAGGATCTAATTATTATAACACAATTTTAATGACTAGATTATGACAACAAGAATATCATGATTTATTTGAACTTTTTATTACGAGGCAAAACGAAGATTGCATTGTAACGATTTACTGTTTACTGTGTATCTTTTGTTTGTAACTTATGGTCTGGGTTTCAGTTTCGGTAGAGACGTGTAATGATTGAAGTAGGCATAAGTGAGTTTCCTGCAGCTACTTAAACCTGAGACCCTGATTCCCTCCTCACACCTGAAAGTGAATTTTGGTAGCTGGAGTACCGTTGGCTGCGAATTCATTGTTCAATACTGATGCTAAGAAACTTCCCCAGGTCCGAATGGCATCTTACCTTTCCTTGAACGAATTGTAGGCAACTTGAACAAAATATTTGTAGGTGGCAGCACGTTATCGAGAGGAGAGAACACCAACTTCAAAAACGTGCTTGTGCAAGTCGAGGTAAGTTGTTAATTGTAAATGTGTTTGTTAATTTCTTTTGAAAGACAAAGTATTACAAAAATTTATTAGATGGGTGCTAGAAGTAAGTGATACCCAGGTGAGATGCCATTCGGACCTGTGGAGGTTTCTTAGCACCAGTGTTAAGCAATGAATTCACAGCCAACGGTAGCTCCAGCTACCAAAATTCGCCTTCAGGTCTGAGGAGGATACAGGCAGTGTCGGACTGGACAAGGTGAAGGCCCTTGGCCCTGTTACAGTCACGAAAGAAAGTATTCTTTAGTTGACAAAATTTCTTTTTCTAATAACTCAACAACAAATTAACCTATTAGAGTACTGATTTTGGCAAGTTATCAAGTTATAACTATTCTAAGGATAGCAACAAAAAGATCCAAATTAATTCATTTGTTCCCGAGATATTGGCAAATGAAAATTTGTCAACTGTCAAATACTTTCTTTCCCGTGTGTACTTAAAGGCCCCCACTTATATATATAAACTTAGGACGTCAATTACAAAACACAAGTAGCAAACGTAATTGTGAAGTTACTTCAGTTACTTTGACAGTTTCTTTACGCAGTTTTTCACCTGTTGAGGCAATCAAATCAATTACGGTACTTTTTCTTCATCTACATTCTGGAATAAATCTTTTTCTGTAAACATAAAAAGTAAAGGAGACAAATGGTTTTGACTTATGGTTGATGTTAGTTTAGTTTTAACAATTTTGAACTTAGAAAATGCCCACTCACATATAACTTGAGTGCCCTTTCACATGCAATCTTAGGCTTTCGCAACCTTTTTGGTAGGAAGACTCAAGAAAACACTTGCGACCGTGAAAATTCGACCAAGGCTTACAGATCCTGCGCCTCGTGACCATTGCAAGGCCCCTCGGGCCCTTGGCGATTGCCAAGTAGCCAACGTGACGAGTCCGGCACTGGGTACAGGTGCCGAAACTTAATTTTTCGGGAATTTTCTCGTATTTGTAGCAAAAACAGTAATAGATAACGAGGGAAAAATTCCTCCAATCGATTAACCCTAACAGACAATTACATAGCAGGCATATGCCTATCATGTTCCTTCAGGTACATGGGAATGTGTCCAGTGTGTGTCTTATGTACCTCTGAGAGAGAAATCACATGGATTGCAAGTGATAGTCACAGTCTATGACCGCAAATGTCTGACATGTACCTGGGGAATGTGCCTAGTATGTTCCCCAGGCCGTATGCGTCAATGAACCACAAAATTACTCCCCCAAAATATAAGTCGCCTATATGCGTAATGTGTTCTAATGAATCTAAACAACACTTTAAACAAGTAAAAAAAAAATGTATCCAGGGTGGGCACAAACCACCAACCTTTGGATTATTAGACGCATGCTCTTCCGACTTGGCCACGGAGACGATGAAGAAAACGTCGCTTGTAGAGGGATATGTTGTTGAGCTCTTTTGAATTTGGCTAATCAGAGTGCTCCTTTAACAGCGTATATTCGACGATAACCGTTTGAGATCAGATAAAATCTGTTTGCCATGTGATTTTATAACAAAATGACGAAAAATAAATGCATAAAATGTGGGAGATGAATTTAGAACACCTAAGTGGCGCATGCCTAGCACATCTTGTGCTGTTAGAGCATCTGAAACAGCATGTACGTCCCTAAAGGACGTACCTTGAACATGATAGATATATGTTCGAAGTGACGACATAAAACAAATGACTGTTAGAGTGCGAAACTGAGCCAGGTATATAAATGCTATATTTGTAGTACGTAGTTGCAAATATCAATTAGGTGAACAAGTACCTAAAACTGTAGGTAGCTGAAGTACATACCGGTACTTAGCACATGAATATCATATGTGCCAAGTGCCGGGTACCTAAAAAGTAGCTGGGACACCTAAATGGCACATGCCTTGCACATCTTGTGCTGTTAGGGAAGCGTTCCAAAGATACATTTCATCTCCATCCTTAATTATCTGCTAAAATCGGACATTATAAAAATACACTACACCTTCCAGTTTTAATATTGATATAATAATTACATAGAGGAAAAGCAAGAAGCGTTTTCTTTTAAAAAGATTTAGCATTTTAAGGGTAAGTAGCTTTTTTCTGTCTTATCCTTCTATTGAAACCAGAATTCGATTTTAACGTTCATCACTGTAGAATAAAAACGATACAAGAAGCTGCCTTCTGCAAGGAATCAAGTGTCGAAAGAATACCTAGGTATGATGTATTCCATCTTCACTCTACTAAAACTGTAAGTGGTATAAATCTACTAATACTTTCGCTAATATTAATTAGAAAAATATAACGGCATAGAAACTAAAGTCTTTCACGTGATGTACACGTGACATCTCTACTTTTTTTAAAAAAAAATAATGCATACTAACAGTATTTCAATAGAACATGGAAAATATGTAACCTCGGACATGTAATGTTTTTCCGGGTATCTTTTGTGCAGCTACTTGAACCTGGGGCCCCGATACGGGTACCGAAATTTATTTTTGTCGGGAAATCACCGGAAAATTTTCTCGAATCTTTAGATCATGAAACTTGTGAATAGCTTTGTTCCAAAGCAAGATTTACTTTGAAGACAGTATGGATCTCGCAGAGATTGGAATACAAAGTAGAAACTGGATGCATTTAGCTAAGGATAGAAGTCAGTGCAGAGCTTATGTGAACGCGGCATTGAACCTCCGGGTTCCATAGGCCATCGAGTTAATTAGTTAGTTAGTTGGCGTACGACACATGAATCTAAGTCAATTAGGGGACGAACAATAAGAGCTTCCTAAGTGAAAAACTACAAAAAAATAAAAACTCGTCATTTTGTAAGGACTAGTCAACTGAAACAAAAATGGCATTTATAAAAACCTAAGCGAACCGAACCACTGTTCGGATTTGTACATAAGGCGAGCATCCCCACCGTAAAACGAACCCGGGACTACACATAGAGGAAGCAAGTGCCTTATTCTTTTTACCATAAAGAACACAATGATAAACTGGAAAGTAGAACATTTAATACTCATAAATGATCGAATGATTATTTGCTTCCTCCTCATACATTACAGACATTTAAAAATCAGACTACTATGTTGCCACAAACTACGTTCTTAGATTTGTGACCTAGAATAAACACAGGGAAAGTTATTTGTTCTTTTAATAGATTTTATAAGTATAATGTTTATTTTCAGATACACTCTACCCGGTATTAGGGCAAAAGTGAAAATAGCACGCATAAGTGCATCAGCTGTTTATAGATTTAAGAAAAGAAAATTATTAATTACTTACAACTGAGAGCTTTCGTACAATTACGGAAGACTTAGGATTTTGTTTGTTTATAGTGTTACTGTCTTTTCACCGCAGCACTATATTTACTACTTTCATCTAAAACTTAGCTTATGATCCGGATCGCGTATACTTAATACAAAATAAAACTCTATTCGAAGCATAAAATGTAAGAAAGATTTGGAAAATAAAACGTTAGGTTGGTGATGGCAAATTGCCTGCGTCTTTTGGAATTCAGTGGCTTCTGCAAGGAGTATCCTTTGTCATCGTTACTCTTTTAAATTTTTTTAATTGTGTATGGTGAGAGATAACAATAGTACCATGATAGATCTAACACTGAATATCGTGTACGTCAACAAAGTGGTCCTTACGTAGATTACACACTGTAAAAAGTCATTGTGTTATTTCAACGACATGCGTATGTGTTAACACGATTGTGCTTAAAAAATAACACAAACAAGTGGTTAGAACAACTCACTGACCATTTGGAGTTCTGTGTCGAATGCCGGTAGTTGAAATGACACACAACCTGTGTGTTAAATTAACGCAAGTGTAGAATCTTCGGTGTTGTTTTCTGTGTGATTGCCAAATATGTTGGGTATCTAATTATAAAGGCTTATGAATTGAAGCTACAGACAAACACAGTAGAAAGAAATACTTAAACAAATACAGGTATACGCAAAATTTCATCTCCCACATTTGATGCATTTATTGCTTCTTTTTCTAAGCAGTTGTGTACACTAGCGTGCGCAGGACATTGGGAATGTGGATGCCAGATCTAAAGTACCACTATATGGAATGTCGTCCTCCCCTTTCCCCTAAAAAAAGATAGCGTCATTGCACCCGAAGCTGCGTCGGCGACGCACGGCACACATGCAGACGGGAAATAATTTACACGTAATCTTCTCAGTTTGTAATAATTCTACATAAAAAAGGTTTGTCTAATGGGGGTGCCAAGGCACCCATGGCACCCACGTTGCGCACGCCTCTTTATGTGTACTAGAAGCAATAAACGCATCAACTTTATTAGATGGCAACTTGCGCCGATCATTTGAAAGTGAATATGGAAGAACTATAAAATAAAGTAAATAGACAGTCGTCATTTTGTTATATAATTACATGGCAAGCAGATTTTATCTTATCCCGAACGGTTATCGTCGAATATACGCGGCTTAAAGGAGCACTCTGATTAGTCAAATTCAAAAGACCTCAACAATTTATCCCTCTACAAGCAACGTTTTCTTCATCGCCTCCGTGGCCAAGTCGGAAGAGCACGCGGCTAGTAATCGAAAGATTGGTTGTTCGTGCCCTCCCCCACGCAACTGGAGTATAGCATAATGTAAACACATTTCGCATATAGGCGATTTAACATATTTTGAGGGAGTAATTTTGTGGTTCATTAACGTGTGGCACGGCTCAACACTGGTTGGGTGTCAAAGACGTAACACACACCCTGTGTTAGACGCCAACACCACGGGGTCTGTGTTGAATTAACACCCTATAGTGGTAGTCACGCTGGAACTACTGGCTTGTATTAAAATTGAGTTGAATTAACACAACCATTTTTTACTGTGTACGCGTAGGAGGTCAGTGCTAGATAAACGCGAATATACTCTGACGATGATGAGAAACTGATTAAATATAGATAAAGGGAAGTACCAAGTTAACAGTATAGAACGTATATTCAAGAAAATAATAAAAGTTTGTTTCAATATCAATAATATGGAGGACTTGAATACATTTATGTATTAGATATAAGTGATGCCTATGAGACAAAATAATACGAGAAATAAGGATTTTTCTCGTCTTGTACATTTTGTACAAGTTTCGTCTCGTCTGGTTACTCAAAAGGATTTCTTGTTTCGTTTTGTAAATTTATGTAGAGCTACAAACTTTAGGCCCTGATTTTTTTTTATTCATCTCATTTAGAAGTTATCACAATATCAAGAGACGCCAACGAGGGGTGTAATATGACATTACTGCACTGCATATTGTATATATAAATATATATCTTGCATATCTTTGATAATTAATCTTTAGTATGTTTATACACTCCCTTTATCAATATACAGTTTTTATTATGAATCCTTTAACACCAAAAGAGAGCTTGAGATCTAACACTTTGGAGAAACTAGTGTTACACCATGAGACGCGAGAAATTTCTTGTCTCGTCTCAAATTTGATAATTTACTTCTCATCTCGACTCTCGTCTCAATTTCGAGATAAAAACCTAGACGAAACGAGAAACGCCTTGTCTCGTGGGCAACACTAATAGACATACTATACTCAGCGGCAGCCCAATTGATCTTTTTGTGTGAACCAATTTGCTCGCGACGTGCTTTTGCCAAACATCCAATGAGAAGTTTAATTTCAGTGGGAGAACTTGCTGCACTTGAACTAAAAATATATAATATGTGGGCTGAGACCAACTCCCGCATCACAGCATAGAAAACGTCACTATAAATGGCTTGATCGACGTGAGAACAACGTTCAAAATCAAACGCCAATTCGGCTGCCGCGCACAATAGTAAATAAAATGAAATATTAAAAAAAAAGAAGTTGTAGATTAATTATTGAGTTGTATCTCACTCTATTTCTCATCCTTCTTACCCCTCATTCTGCATCATATTCTATACTCAGGTGGTATTGTTGAGCTGTGTAACATACTAGACTGATAATCAGAAGGCATTTCTGTCGTGACTTCGAATTCGATTCAGTACATGGGTGTTATGTATTACCCTTTTTTAACAAATCTATCATCATTCATTTCTTATAGTTTTCTTTTGCTTACAGGAGAGAACTGTGGCACGTAAAACCCAAAAATATTATGCTCTATCTCGCCTTCGGATTTCTTTCTTTAAATGAGGATATTTATCATTATCTAATTAAATAGTTTGTGCCTCTGACATGATCCTTCCTTCTCGACAATAGTAACTAAGAATCTCCGAGTTTTTTGTACTTCTCTTGATCCACAGTGGCTATTATCCTGTTTTATTACATGAGTGCCCCAAAATAGCTACATTAGAGCTACAGTATATCTAACAATGTTGGAACATGCTAAATACTGTATATAATTAGAGCATGACTAATACACTTACAGAATAATAGAGCCTTATGCAGAGTCATTTTGACATATGATTAGCGTCATACTAAAGGCCTGACTACTGCAGGAAACATATGTTAGTCGAACTCTTTAGTGCGGCACTAATCACGCGTCAGAAAGTGTCTGCATATAAGGCCCATAATGACTAAGAACAGACAAGACTAAACAGCTTATTTCCAAAACCAGCTGTCGTCTTCTGAGATATACACATCTTATTTTGTTCATTTTCATACATCTATACATTAAAATCTTCCCTAAGTTCTTCCCAGGCATAGGCCTTTTAGATTAAAGGAGACGGATGAATGATAATGGAAGAATTAGTGGAATAAGAAGGTGGGAGGAAATGGTAGAACCCGGAGAAAACCCACGGACACAATGCTCTCCACCACAGACTCACTTGGCTTGGAATGGAACCAGCGACCTCTAGCGACAGAGTGAACATTCTACCAGTGAGTCACTGTGCCTCTTACTTTTAAACTTCAGTATCTGAGAAGGATTATGAGGTTTGTGCTTAAGAACATTCAAGTAATTTCTTCTTCATCATCACCATCTGTTGCTACTACTATTATTACTACAATTACGCGTAATAATAATAATAATAATAATAATAATAATACTTATTATTATTATTATTATTATTATTATTATTATTATTATTATTATTATTATTATTATTATTATTATTATTATTATTATTATTATTATTATTATTATTCGAAAAGGTAACTGATTTATTATGATGTTTCGCATTAAGAGAGAATCGTATCTTATCAACGAGTTGGGCAATGTGAGTTTTAAAAGATCAAATAGGCTATAGACAGAGTTTTAGGATGTTTTCATTAACGCAATAACTGTTTCTTTTGTGTGTTTTTTTTAAGGCGGTGGCTTTGTGGTACAGCGTTCACCTCTGGTACATGTGGTCCTTGGTTCGATCCCAGATCGCGCCACGTGAACTTTTTGGTGGACAAAGACGTTGTGCGTGGGTTTTCTTGGGGTTCTCCCGTTTCCTCTCACTTCATTTATTCCATCATTTCATTTATTTCTTATCATCACCGTCTCTTTTAGCCTATCCGGCATAATCGTTGGACGTAAAACAAATATTACGTTTCATATCTGCAGTTTTAATTTATTATTGCTCTTACGACAAGAGATTAAATTGAAAGAAAAAAAAGACTTGATACTCGAAATAAGTAGTTGTGAGTTGCTAAAATTTCATGTTAAAAATACTAGTTAACGTATCATGTTTGTCCCTATTTAAGGAACAATTGCAAGATTCTGACAAGTTGCCCACAATTGAACAAAGCGTAGAAATTATGAATGTATGTGTGATA
The DNA here is from genome assembly GCF_964235325.1 of Thermobia domestica. Classification (NCBI taxonomy): domain Eukaryota; kingdom Metazoa; phylum Arthropoda; class Insecta; order Zygentoma; family Lepismatidae; genus Thermobia; species Thermobia domestica. The sequence goes on from NC_137469.1 coordinate 156,176,305, forward strand.
TTTTATCAACCTTTCCGAATTTGAGAATCTATTTGTGCAACAGCACGAAACTGAAACATGCGATTCTTTTGTATGTCCTTGTGATTGCGATAACGTAAACTAATAAATTAGTTGTAGTTCAATTGATAGAATTAATCCTCTACGAAAAAACATTAACATCTCAATAATAATAATAATAATAATAATAATAATAATAATAATAATAATAATAATAATAATAATAATAATAATAATAATAATAATAATGAATAGCGTAGTACCTGTGTTATGATAATGTGTACATAGTTGTGATAAGTTAGAAAATAGACAATTGACACTGCTTATACAACGTGCGAAACATTACTATATATATATATATATATATATATATATATATATATATATATATATATATATATATATATATATATATATATATATATTTCTGTTTCACTGACTTTTGTCACGTTCAGTAGAAAAGTTATGAACCAACACACTAACCGCATTACCTTCAGTTTTAAAAATTCTATCATAAGTGATAATATTTATTAAAGATATTAATGAAGTATTTGTTTGTGATATATGAACAGAATTGTTATATTTATATTAGGGAAAACATATTTCAAAGAAAAGTCACAACTAGTAAATTATCTTTTCTAAATTTCTTTTCGACAACTGGATTACTCCACATTGTAGAGTTGATAAGAAAATATAAACAAAATCGTTATATTTAATTTGAATAAATTTCTCTCATAAAAATTCATCCCACTAGTAAACAATACGTATTTTTTTCTTTTTCTTCGTTCCTTCCTTTCTTTTCTTTTCTTTTTCTTTTTTTTTTCAAAGGAACGACTAGTGCTATGAGGTTGAAAAAAAGGAAAAAATCTAAATGTTGTAGTTTTAAACTGCATTCTTATTTTTGGATGCGAGAGAAGTTTCGAAATTCCTGTAGATAATCCATAAAAATGTTAAGCTTAAAATTTGATCTCAATGTGTATTTAATCTTCCACACTTGCGGAAAGAAGAACATTTAGATAGCACTTTTTGGCATTTAGGCCATGAAACACTATCGGAATCTCGAGCTCTTCAGTGGCTAAGCGGTTAGTGTATGCTCCTTTGGTGCGGGAGGCCCGGGTTCGATTCCGGCGGGAGTTCATGTGGTTCGGATTCCACGTTAATCAGTAGGTCCACGTCTCATCTAGCCTCGCTGCTGAAAAGCGACGTTAAACTCAAAATCAACTCATCAAGTATCGGAATCTTCATTACAGTTTTCCATCATTGCAAGATTTATTTTACTAGCACTTGTGAAGTTGCAATCCTTCGTAAATTAGATGAATATTAACACTTTTCAATTAAGACCATAGATATAAACAACTAGTAGTGTCAGTTGTACCCACGTGAAGGACTTTTGGTTTGTATAACGTGATAATTTCTCAATTAACATTGAAACCGGAAAGTTGTAGTAGATTTTTGCAACTTTTTGTTTTAGTAGAATAAATGGAATGGATATCATTAATTGAAAAAAATCTTCTCGCTATCTATTACCGTTTCTACTGTATAGTGATCAAGGTTAAAACTGAAAATGGTTGATTTCTGTTACTTCCATTTTGAATAGAGGGTAAAAAGAGAAGATGCTATCTCTTCTTAGAACACTAAATCGATTCCAAGAGATCGCTTCTCACTCTTTTGTCGCTTTTGCTCAACGTAGATCAGGGGCAGATCCAGGGGGCCGATCGCCTCCTCTCCAGAAGAGGAAACTTTCGTATTTAATATATAAATAAAACCCATCCCCGAGTTTGGAGCTCTTAAAAGTAGCTCTAAGTAGCAGTATTACAACCCACCGCTCCCCCCCCCCCAGAAGTCCGTCCTGAATCCGCCCCTGACGTAGATCAGCATTGAAACTAGAAGTTGTAGAGGTTTTAGTAAAGAATTAAGGGTAGAGATGAACTATAATCTTGGAACGCTTAATCGACTGCAGGAAACCTTTATCTGCTATCTATTACCATTTTTGCTCTATAGAATCAACTTTGAAACTGGAATGTTGTTCTCTATTACTTCTGATTTGAATATCATTCGGATCACCGAACTCGTTTCTTAATTTTTGAAGGGGAGAATCAGTGGCTCAGTGGTAGTCTTCTCTGCTGGTCTTGTGGCTAACACGTGCAACTTTGGTGTACGTAGTCCCGGATTCGATTCCCGGTGGGATAGCCTATGGAATTTTAAGTGTCCTTCATGTTTGTGTGTTCGTGTCCCTGTCCTTATAAGTTACTCGAGAAACAAATAAAAAAAGTAAAACATAGTAATCAGACTATTAAGTAACTGAGGAACGTTCGGAAAATTAGTTAACTTTTTTTTTTTAAAAAAAAAAAGTTAACTCTGGTGGGTGGAACACCTGGTTCGATCCCCGGCCCAGTAAGTTTGGGTATACAACATTGTGTCCGTGGGTTTTCTCGGGGTACTCCCACATTCTCATTCCACCAGTTTTCCTTTACTATTCACTTGAATCCTCCGTCTCCCTTAGCCTAACAGACATAGTCGTCAAATGTTAAACTGAAGGATTTCATACATTTTTTTTTTTTAATTTTCGATCCTCTACATCCTGGCTAAAATTAGTGGTAATCCATTAAGTTGCTCTTGAGACGGACGGCCAAATGGACAGACAGAGTACATATGGGAAGAAGTGCTGGTAAACCAAACTTTTTGAAAAGCATTTATAATTGATAGATGACAACGGCAAATTGCAGAAGTTACGTTGCGTGGCATCAGGGGGGAAGGGGGCGAGCGGAGCGACGGCCCCGGGCGCCGAAGTAAGGGGGCGAAAAATTCGGGAGAAAAAAGGAAAAAAGATAGGAAAACTTGCTTGGTATATATGTATGGGGGCGCCGTCGTATACTCTCGCCCCGGGCGCTGATTTTCCACGGCACGGCCCTGTGTGGCATTTGACCATTTAAATGACAAAATGGGTGCAGGGGAATCCTAAAACACAGTGCACAGATTTTACGAGTGGCTATAAACACAAACTATCAAAATATTTCATTTCATGATTACTTCGTGAAGTCTAGTAGTACAGTATTAGTAAAGAAACGCACACACTGGCAATTTCCCTTTTAAAAATCCTATACTATTATTTGAAGATGAAATGTAACCAAATGCATGGAAGTTTTCTATGGTCAATGGTGATCTCTCAGCAAAAAGTATCAATATTTCGTACGCACGGTGGGAAAATAATGACCTTGACGCTGGGAGCAGGTGGCTAGTGTTTTTAAAGAATAAGATTGTGCATGGAGTGCCAATTCATGCAGATCATATCTCAAAGGAAGAAATTTTCAAATTGTAAACGATGACATGCTAAGTTTTCTAACTGTTGAAATGTCATTCTACAAATTCATGCAACTCTCTCTGTTGTCTGTTTCTCCACAGAAGAGATAAATTGAAGTGAACGGACTTGATTGGCACAGTATTGGGTTACGAATTTAGTATGTGAATAAGAATATGAATGGCCATAAATTCAAAATTTAATTTTAGTTAGTCAAGATATTTAAAGTTTATAAAATGTGATATCCTCACGAGAAAGGGTAGTCTCAAGATTAACTCTCTCCTTTAATAACAAGTGATTAGTTCTCATAATCCACATTTTATTAGGATTTTAGGATAAAATGCTCTTGAATGCTGCAAAAATGTACGCAAATCAAACACTCTATTTCACGTTTCATGCAAGATGCGAAATTTAATTTAATTTGATCAGAAAAGATGTTTCAACAATAAGAAACCAGCGAGGAGAGAAAACGAGAAACACATACTTACAGTTAGTGTAGTAAGCACAAGAATTTTCTAAAAGGTAACATCGTTAATTTTTTTTTAAAAAAACATATTGACCTGCTTAAAGTTTTTATCTTTTTTCTTCATCCCTCTCCTAAAAAGATATTTATCACTATTCTTTGACTTTCAGCACACACCGAGGCAAAAAAATGTATGTGGTGTACGTAAAATCGTATGTTACATCTGTGAATCCTGCAGTTTTTGGACTTAACGTACAGCAAACGTATAACTGGAAACGCATGTTTTATAATACTTCTGTATAAGTGTTCCATCTATACGCACTTTCCATATGAAACAATATAGGCGGTCAGGATCTTCCATACAAATGGACGTATTTAACATATAGCTGACGAATGTAGCATATGTATGTAATGTAAGGAAGACTGTTAAATATCAGAGTACACGGAGTATGTAGTACACGGATAACGTATGCTCCGTACTGATTTCTGTAATAAGCAAGAGGTTTCCGTATATTTGTATATACAATATACCGCTGTCCGCACAACAGACTTTTCTCAATGTATGACCCAATTATTCTATTTTCCTTGTGAACGAAGTTCCAGCTTTTGGCCACATGGCCATTTTTTTTTTTTTTTTTTGACTGGAGCCAGAAAGGCATTTTCCGAGGTAGTTGGCCAGAATTTATTATTGTCATTCACTGAAAATAAATTACAAAAATACGGGAGAGGATGGCTGATGGGTTGGAACTTGGAATATCCATCTTAAAGCTAAGAATCTTAACCGTTCACATGTGACCATTTTCAGTATCTAAAATCGTTTCTTTGTGAAAACAAGCATAATTTTATAAACTATTGAAGTAAAAAAATTGAATTCCTTTCAAAATCTTTCTAGTCACATATGTTGTTGATGACATATTGTATTTTATATTTAATACATCCAAACAAACATTACTTGGTGTTCCCTCAGAAGCTTGAAAGGAAATGAATATTAAGTTGAAATAAGTTGGCGTTGCTGTATATAGTCAAGCTTCTTCATCTAATTTTAATATTTTTAATTTACAACCGGCTACAAATATATCATCAAAAGCCTAATATTGTGAAAACAAATTAAATTTAACTATAGTAAATGAATGTAAGTGTAGTTAAAAATATTTTAAACTTGTATTTATATTTGTAAACTGATCTATCTCTGAGGCTATAACTGAACAAGCCTATAGGATATCGTTTGGACACTCCACAGATCCTGTACCTGTCCTGGACTATTTAAGCTAGCAGGAAACTTTGAAGATACCGGAAATATCAAGTGGCTTTCCCTTGAATTTCAGTTAGAGGTGCCGTCACGGGACAGTATTTGGATGTTCAAAAGTTGTCCCGTGATTATGCTGCAAAGAGCCCAGAGTGTGTCCTTGGGCGTAAATTAACATCTGAATTTTCACATTACGTCTATGGGACATCCAATAGAGGGCACGGTGTCTCAGTGGTTTAGCGTTTACCTCTGGTACGTGGGGTCCTTGGTTCGATTTCCGGCCAAGTTAGCTAGTGGTGGGCAACATGGAGTACGTGGGTTTTCTCGTGGTACTCTCGTTTCCTCCTACTTTCTCATTCCACCAAATCTTCAATCATCATTTCCTTACTTTAATCATTGCCTTCCTTGGCCTAAATGGTATAGTCGTGGGACGTTAAACTGAATTATTTCGTTTTTTTTAAAAAATGAAATATCTTAAGGACATTTCGATATCTTGGGATTGATGTCGATTGGATGTTTAAGAACCTCTTTGAGCTATATGGGAAGTCTCAAAATGTTTGTTGGACATAACGTTTTCTTTTTGAAAGAAATGTGTTAAGAAAATTGACTATGAGCAATATTCATTACTAAATGGATACAAGTTATGTGTAAAGAAGCATGTGTATCACTGTTAGGAAACGATGAATAACAATCATAGAGTTAACGGTGTGTTTCACTGCATATAGCGCATAAATAACATTTTTTTTCACCACAATTAAAACTGTCAACTATTATTAACAGTGGAAGGCATACTAGACCTTTATAGTGCCACAAAGGTTCTTTTGGTTTCCGATTTTGTAGAAAACTACGCGTGTGAATTTATCCGGAAGCAGGACTGGCCCTAGGCGATTTGTCGCCCCGTGCAATGGAATCATTTGTCGCCCTTCTTTCTCCATTAAGAACAAATCTTAAAAGCCCCAATTTTAAGCATGATACACCATCATGAAGGGGACAGAAACGTCACACGTACTCAGAAAGGCCTAAACGCTACAAATACAATCTTGTTGTGTCCTTTCTCTTTAAATAATAATCTGTTATGATAGTGAAATATAAAGCAAACACACTTGCAGAGGAAAGATGGTAATCCTTATTATGGAATTCAATATTGAGCTTCAGTCTCAATATATCAGTTTGCAATTCCAGTGCAAATAGCTCTTTTATCTTTACTTCTTGGTTTTCCTTCTATATCTGTTATTTTTCTTTAAAAAAAAAAATGTTTCCAACTTCATTGATAAGGAACTTGTTTGTGACAAACGCAAGACTAGTTTTCATACCAAAACTGTGATAACTAACTAAATACAACAGGTGTTCGTTACTGTTCGACAATTGAGTTCTTGTATTTGACAACAATCATGCAATTCATGATGGGATTTGTTTGATTTGCTTTAATGTAGTAGGGTCTATTTAAATAGAATGTCAGCTTAGTAAATTTAACTACCATCATCATGAAGTCGGTTTCCAACAAGAAATATTTATATTAAAATAATATAGTTATGGCAGATTTTGCCGCCCCTCGAAATTTGTCGCCCCGAGCAAATTGCATGTGTTACACATACAGTATGGTAGAGCCCTATTCGTAAGTATGTTTTTTCGTTTAGGTCGATGTGATCTATCAAGTAATTTTATATGTGTTAACTTTAGAGGATATTTTACTGAAACAGAAATTAAAATTTAAGAGTTAATTTGTAATTTTAATCTTTATCCCAGTAACTATACAATGCATTACCATCTTGCAAATGTCAAAATGGAGAGCTTGATGTGGATATATCACACTACTAGTTCATATCAATACATGACGTAGTTGTCGTATAGCATCAATTTTTAGGTTTACAATATATATATATATATATATATATATATATATATATATATATAATTTTCTCCGAAACAACGCATGAGGTTTTACAGATGCACATAATTTTGTTCAATTCAATAAAAATTTTCAACAATTCTTTTCCATTAAACTTTAATAATTATTGTATAATACTTTTTATGTATGTAGGGATGCAACCACATGGGGTCCACTGGGTCCGGATCCCACCCCCTCAAAAAAAACTTTCTAACAACATAGATTTGTACACTTTCTCAATAAAACCATAATTGTTAAACAGGGAAATGATTGATGTAGCATGAAAATTTGATCTTTCATTTCATCTGTAATCAAGGGCGCCGATCCCGGGGGGCCAAGCGGACCCGAGCCCCACAAAGTTCATGTGGGCCCCCTTACTGTATTCGTAAATTTACAATATTTGGCCTAATTTGGATGCAATTTGTTTTAAAATCCTCATATATGCTTTCTGCGTCTGAATACCTCCTCCCCCAATTTACAGAGAAATCGATGCCCTTGTCTGTAATCTTTCTTTCATAAAAACAATCTAGTTCTATCATTTTTTTTTTTCTGAAAATATAAGTGGAAGTATTCTACAATTACTTATCGTCTTTTCGGGTAGAGAATAATCCTCGTTCAATGTTACAAAGACATAGTGGTTTGGCTTGTAATATCGGAACCCCACCCCACACACACAAACCTTAGACTCCTCCCAATAAAAATATCTGGGTGCGCGCCTCTGTGTATGGAAGAAACATACCTTAGAAATGAAAAGTGGTTACTTAGTATTCGTTTCATGTAACAAAGAGCTACAACCTCTGGCACGATCAATTAAAGCACATTTCGCGTGAATGTTCCGATTGACTTCTTCCTAAGTTGCTGGAGATCAGATAATTGTATCCAGAAAATGAGACAATTGGTATAATTATATAATCTAGCATGTTATTAAGTACGTGATAGGGTGGACTTTGCCGGAATTGAACTTCCTTAAAAACAACACTTATAATACAGATGTTGATCAAGAGAATATAAGTTATCTTGCTGAACCTGAAACACTTACCTTTTCTTGGAAGACCCTTCTGAAGGATTCCTTCGTGTATCGGAGGGTATTATCTGCAGCCAAAATATTGGAACAATCCCGAAGGAGCGTCGAATGAATTCGCTCCCGAATAATTTCTTCTTCCATTGACGACATTTTGTTTTGTGTTGTTGGAGTAGCACTGCCGGCTTGGTTGACCTGTGACACTTCTCTGCAACTATTACTAGCACCAAGAGCCCCGTCTTCTAAGTTTACCTCATATAGATCACTATTAGTGACCCCTGACCCTTCCCCGGACACAAGAGGGTCTTTCATCTTCCCCTCCGCCATTGGGCACCCACACTCTCAACACTCACTGATTTTACGAGAACACTTACTTAAGTATTTTGTGAAGAAACCAAATCAAACTGAAAATTGCACTTTGTTGTTATTTTGTATATCTTTTGTGTAGAGGGTCCTCGAGCTGGAACGAAAGCGAACGTTTCGCTTTGAAACGCGGCTTCACTGACAACCACAGCTTCTCACCTGGATGAGCGCAGACCGGGTTGAGCCCCCGGGATAAAATTACGTCACGTTACGTCATATCCAATCCGATCTAACCTCTTGTTCTTGTAATCTAAAACTTCAGTGCTTAGGAAAAACGTCTGTTGCAAAAGCTGATTTCATAAGGAATGTTTAGATTCTTCATTTTTCCTCCTTCGTTGTACGTGATTTAAAACAAGACAAAGTTTGTAAACACTCGAGAGGATACTTGTCAACGGAAAAGAACATCTTGCAGTTATAAAAGAGACAGGTGGATGACGGAGGTTCTACTCCAATAATGAATGGACAAGTTACTCTAAAGCACGTGGACAAATAGATCAGATACAGAAGAAAATTTTAATCTTATGCTTACGGTTGCCAGACATTATTCGTTTCTTTTTAATGTTTTCTCTTTCATTTCTTCTCAAAATTATAAGGAAGAGCATTCTTTTAAGTCAATGCCCTTACTTGGCGTAGTGAAGGGGTGTGAGACCCGGCTCAAGACATCCTCACACTTTGTACAGCTATATCAAAAATTAATACTGCTTACGTGCAGTATGTTCCAGTGGTCACCAATGTTACAATCTTATATATATATATATATATATATATATATATATATATATATATATATCACCAAAATCTGCGGGTGCGAATAATAAGCATTAAAAGGTGTTTACTTTTTTTTAATGCTTAGCTCATTCTTAGCCAAATAGTTAATAAATGCCACTTCGGTGGGCGTAGTCCCTAGTTCTCCTCCTGGTGGAAGCACTAAAATTTTCCGGAGTTGACCCAGCATCATAAGGCAACTGACAAGCTATCTGAATTAAGAAAAATCGAACTTTGTTAATAATAACAATACCTAGGAGCCGATGAGCTAACCACGCATCAAATATTTGAATGAGTTCCATCTGGCGACCACAGTCCGTCATCGGCTGTAGCGAAAGAGGTTTTAGCTTAGTACTTCCTTTGTTCTGTTAGTTAATTGCGACATATTGCTTGATATATATGCAAAATACGTACCGGTATATATTTACATTTCTCTGTGTATAATTCTCCACATTGTTATTATTACCCGTTTCCCACTTCATGTGTTTCCGGAATAAACCACTGACCTTACTAATCCTTATATTCTTTTCTTTTTAAAAATATAAATTACCAAATATCGTATTTAATAATAGCCTACACCTACCAATACTTTTATCACTGTCTGATATATTTGTTAGAAAAAATGTTAAAAGATTCAAACAAACTACAATAGGTCAAGGCAGTTACTAAACCATTGCTTTCATGCTTTTTTTTTTCATCGGAACGATTTTTAAGATTCAAATGTATACATTTATACATGTAAAATGTATACATTTATACAGCATTAGACTATTTAGAAAATACATTAAATTTTTCTTCCACTAAAATTGATATTGTGATAGAACTCTTTAGGTTTGAAGATATCTTTCTGTATTTTTGGGCTTTTCCTTTTCCACTGACATTCTGATTTCATCAATTAATTCATGATAATTTAGTTTAATTAATCATCGAGAAATAGTTTTCTGATATGGATATTTCATTTCCTCCCTCATCTCTTTCTCTCAACTAAAAGCGGGGGGGGGGGGGTCAGTAGCTCAGTGGTAGAACCTCTAGTGTGTGGATTCCTGGTTAGATCCCGTCCAAATAAGTTTGTAGTGGACAACATCGTGCCCGTGGGTTTTCTCGTGTACTCCTGTTTCCTCCATATTCTCATTCCACCAATTCTTATATAATCATTCATTTGGTTTAATCATCGCCCCCCTTAGCCTAAAGGACATAAAAATAGATAGTTAAACTCAAAGATTTCATTTATTTATTGTATATAAGGCGGAAGTGGTTGAAATCTACAATTTCTGGTTTCAATATTCATCACTATAGAACAAAAGCAGTAATAGGCAACAAGTACTGGATAGATCCAGAGTCCCAAGAATAGGTTTCATCTCAAGACTTTAGCGTCCCTTTTCAGCACGGAGGCTGTAGCCTATAAGACGTGGACCTACAGTTAACGTGGGGTCTCACTTCTCTAATACGTTCAAATTTCAAATCTTCGTCACAGGGCCTCGAACTTGAGCCCGTGCACGAAACATGTACACACTTGCTATTGGACCAGTGGGGAGAGCAATACACTTATAAAGGTAACCAAGAAAGTTTGTGGAGGTCTGTGTTCAATTGGCCATCGAACCAAAAGTTGAATACGAATGGAGTTAAGGAAAAGGCCAGTTGTTGGTGGTATGTCCAACATACTACCTGGTTTTGGCAGTTCAGTTACACCGTGAACTTGCGTTAGGACAGAGTGAACATGGGACCTCCACAGAGCGTCATAAGGACCTGTATGCTCGTACGAGTTCAAACTGGGGTCAAACGCCACTGCAGCTGGGTGGAAGATATGCCAGGCCTTTGGTGAGGGTGTCGTAACTACGTGGACAGTGTTGCTGTGGTTTAACAAGTTTTAGGACGTTGACGAAATATTCGAAGACGCACCACGTATAGAAAGACTAACACACGTACAAACCGAAGATCTGCATTCAGCAATTAAGGAGAACAGTGGCCAGACATGTGAGGTACTGGGACTACAATTCAGTGTGCGTAAAGAAACCATTCGGCAGCACCTCCATCAACTTGGGAAGCACAAGTTGAGTAGATGGGTCCCACATGATTTGACTCCGGACCAGAAGGCAACGCGAGCAGACACCCGTGTTTCTTTGTTGTCTCGCCTGAGGAAAGAGCCATTTCTGGACAGGGTGTTGACATGCGATAAGAAGTGGGTCCTGCACGAAGCTCACCATCATTAGTTGCCATCTCATGAACCGGTTCCAAACCAGCCGAAACCAACAATGCACCAGAAGAAGGTTCTCCTGTGTGTTTGGTGGACTGCTCGCTGCATTGTGCATCGGAAACTGCTACCAGCCTGTCAGAGCATCAATGCAACTGTGTACTGTCAAAGGGTTCAAGAAAAACTCAAAACTCTGGAGTCAGCACTTCTGGATCGCAAAGGAATTCTCCTGTTACAGAACAACTCTCATCCCCACGTGGCTAGGATGGCCCGGGACACCATTCTAAGCCTTGGGTGGGAAACACTATTGCATCCGCCATACTCCCCGGGCATTGCACCGTCCGATTATCACCTGTTCCATTCCTTGGAAAATCCCCTTAGAGGACCCCAGTTCAAATCCCTAGTAGAGCTGCAAAATGCACTTGATACTTTCTTCGCTTCACGGCCCCTTCAAGTTCTACCGTGATGGAATCCATTGCCTTCCAGAACATTGGCAGAAGGTCGTAGATGCTGATGGGGGACTATTTTTGATCTTCCATGTTCGTCTTAGCTGACATATCGATGTTCGAAGGTGGTGGATGGAAAAGCGACAGAACATTCTTTGTTACTTTTATATTTGATCAGGGTTATTGGATGTCATAGCAGGCAGAGAGCCGGAACTCAGGACGATGAGCGCTATAGGTATTAGGAGTTTGGATGGTATAGTCCGAAAATTTGGGCACCGCGATATAGGCGTCAGTAAACTGAAACTTGGGAGTTTTGGGCGCCGTTGATGCCAGGCCACAGAGTTTGAAAGCGTCACTCTTCAAAATTCAATTAATTAGAATTTAGGGAAACCAGAGAGTTGTCTGTGGGTTACGGCTTCTTAGTAAATTTGTATATTATTTTTCAATGTTCGAAAATAATGTAAATAGTCTTTAGTAAACATGAAATACCTCATAGCAAAATATATCAAAACTTAACATTTTATCCCTGCTAGTTAGTAAAGCCGAGTAATAATAATAATAATAATAATAATAATAATAATAATAATAATAATAATAATAATAATAATAATAATAATAATAATAATAATAATAATAATAATAATAACCCAGCAATATATAGAATATTATAATAGCTACTGGCCGATCAGCTAATATGATAATTATTTTCCTCAAGGCTAAATCATTAAGCGTTCTTTACTTTTCCGCGGTAGAGTTCACTTCAATTCTTCGTTAATTATAACGTTGGGTAGCAATCCACGTCTTACTGAGCTTAACAAATAAATTGTAAAATCGTAAGAGAGAAATAAATAAATAGTAAATTGGACGACAGCTAACATATGACGAAGATGTCTTTTCTGTAGACGAAAAAACAATTTCCATCATTATAGAATAACTGTTCTGCCATCATAAGCAGAGCATTTGCCAAACTTAAGAAGGTTTCAGCATCACGACCCTCATCCCGCCTTTACTGTTTGAACTTACGATTATCCGTTTTTAGTATTGTAAAGTTCAATGTAGTATTTTTTTCTCGTCTCTCTCCTTTTCCTTACACTAGATCGTGTTCCACATCCCTCACACTAATTCTTTCGTAGGCAATGTTCCATTATTTTCATTTTTAAGTAGGCTACATCCAAACTTGTTATTTTCTCAAGTATGTCTCTTGTATTTGATTCTCATTTTTGGGAGAACCAGTTAATGTTTTACCTCCTTATTCATCGCTTCTTTTGCATGAATTTTTCTTACATTTATATCTTTCTACTCCGTTGAGTACAATACTCCAGAGAAACAATTGATTAATCTTTTTCTTAATCCTCTGTTTAGCGAGACATAAAATCCATATTTCTTCTTTGCTGATTCTTCTTTCACCACTTTTCCCTTGCTTTTATTCAACATTCACATTTCTCTTTAGCAATAATAATATTAGTAGATACAAAAAGTATTAATTTGTTCTAATTTTCATTCTCCTACTCACCGCTTCCTTCCAATCCTTGTTTCATGTTTCTGACGTTTGTTTTCATTCTACTTTCTTCTCAATTTTCCCCTAAGTTTTCCAACTTCGTGTTAAATTATTTTACAATTCTTCCACCTCCTTCGAAATACAGTATTCTCTGTGTTCTCTCTACTTCATTTTCTTCCTAGATAGATATTAAATACCACTGATAAGATATAACATTACTGTCGAACTTGTTTCCAATAACACTGTTCCATGTTGTTTCTTTCCTTATTCTAACTCTGCTTTTACTTGCTCTCATTTCTTTTTTATGAGTCTTTGCTCTTTTCATTCCGACTCAACTCACCTTACATTAAAACTTCCTAGTTCACTCGGTCAATAGCCTTTTATACATCAATAAACACTACAATCACCTCGCTGTCTTTCCATATTAATAGTTCGTTAATCACCCTTGAGGAAATAGCAAATCTTTCACACCTTCGTATTTAACTTCGTAAATTCCATCAAAATTCAGAGTATTTTCTTTCCTTTCTTTAAAGTATTCTAATATTCCTTTCAGAAACATGGTACTACGTTTCAAGTTCATATTCTAAGTCTTTTGTCCGTGGTTCACAAGACATTTCCATGTAGGAGATCTGAATCAGAGGATGTTTTGTGTTCGCAGTATTTTGCCTGCCCTGCGAAAAGATTTTGAACATGTTTTCTTGCAGAAAATTAAAGAATATACTGTTGTAGTTTCTCTCCCTGTTGTCCACACCTTTATCCCGACCGAAAATTTTATTTAATTATGCTTAGTGCTAACGTGAAACGTTCCGGGCCGATCGAAATGACTTTGGTGAACTTTACAGGAATATATGAAGCTTATTCCAAACAGAGATGTCCAAGCTAGCAAGACCTACAAGTCGTCAGCAAGCCAGACACTGTTGCCAAAATATTCATACAAAAAGTCGAATAAACGATAGATCAAACGATTTCAATTTCGGGTGGAAAGTCGCTAAAAATAAACTGGAGCTTTAATATTTTCAATAAAACTAACATTATACGATTTTTATGAGTGCTGCTCATGTTAGCTTAGGAACTACGTTTAACTTTAAAAAAAAAATCATTAGTACTAATTTGTGTTACACTTTTGGCAATATATAATACTCTTCATACGAAAAGTTATCTGATATATGATGCAGTTTCTTCAATATATAATACTCTTCATACGAAATGTTATCTGATATATGGTGCAGTTTCGACAATATATAATAATCTTCATAAGAAACGTTATCTGATATATGATGCAGTTCGGCAATGTATCATATACTGTTCAAAAGTAGCTTAGTAATAATGTGTTTCCTTTGGTCAGGTATCATTTTTATTTAAGATTTTTTAAAAATAGATAAAAATTAGAAGACAATAAAGAAAAATATAACATGCATTTCACTTTACACTACTATAGCTAATCTTCGTGCTATTATTAATGATTCTGAATTACTCGTGCCTCTCAGGAAAGCTCTGTAAATTTTAAGAGATTGAAGGTTGAGATTGTTCTCCGTAAAAGGACAAGAGATAACAGAAAACGAAGTTGGATTGTAGAAGTGTGTTTACACTTTATTCTTGGTCAACTCGTCATTAAAACAGACAAAAACAATGGAAAGAAATATCAGGACTGCTTTGAACTAAGTGTTTGATTACTGATTGACAAGTTGTTCACTCTCTCTCTCTCTCTTTCAATGGCCTATAGAATCCAGAGGTTCAATGCCGCGCTCACAAAAGCTCTCCATCTTCTTCTGTCTCCATCTCCAACTAGACGCAGTTTCTAGTTTTGTATTTCTATTTCTGTGAGATCCATCTTAATATTTTCCTTCCAACTGCGCCTAGGTCTTCCTAATGGTCGTTTCCCGGTTGTAGTTTTAGTCAAAACTTTGAAAATGTTCCTACTTTCTTCTATCATTTTGGCTACATGATCTGCCCACTTGAACCTCCTAGATGAACCCCTAACAAAGTTTGACAAAAGCTATAAATTATGCAGTTCCTCGTTATGAAGTTTCCGCCATTTCACCATTCCCGTTCTTATTGGATCCGAATATTCGACTGGCAAATTGTTTATAGCACAAAAATCACCAAATCATCATCTTAAAAAATTGTCAATCGCAATAATATTTTTTGTTGCAATGTTTGAAACCGAATTCTCTAGATTTAGTGACTTCCATCCACATACTGAAGTCATAGCTCGCTTCAGAATCAGTCCGAGCTATATGTAATTTGTAAGATCGAACACAAGCGAGAACGAGTCTCACTGAGGATAGTGAACCCGAGCTCTTAACTCTCGCAAGTGCAATCAGGGCGCTGAAAGCGAGGTAGAGCGTACGTGAACCTCATTGAGAATAGCAAGCCCAATTTCGAGCGAATATGAGCCTAAAATATCTTGAATTTCATTGGAATTAATGGGCACGAATCTGATTGCTGATCGTGAGCTGAGCTCATGCGTGCCCGAGTGAAACAGTTATTTCTGCTTCCACAAAACTCTTCGTCTGACTACTTCACTTAGACTAATTCGGCAGGAGCCTCCCTTCTGGTAGTAAATTACTGCAACCTATAGTGACTACAAAGACTTGTTAAGCCCAGGCTCTACACAAATCATAGAACTGTTTTGTCTCACGTGTGATGCACCGGAAGAATTTGGGAAGATTCCTGTAGCTGCCTTCCGAATGCACACTTGAGAAAAAGTAAAACAGCAGAAAAGTTCACCATTAATGTTGCCAAACTTAGAGGATATGGCAATCGAGCGACAAAAAAAAAAAAAGCACTTATAGAACTATAACACAAACACTAACAATTATTTGAATTATGTGGTAACAATAATGATAGCGAACATATAAAATAATGACCACAACAAGAACAACAAAACTAAACTTAGCGGCAAACCGACAATACCACATTCTCAAGAGATACTCTCCATATAGCATGAGAAACGACATTGGCAAAATTTCATAGATGAGGGTTGACGACCGGGACATACCCTCGCGTTGTATTGGTTCGTGAAATTAGTAAGCTTCGCGAGTTCTCGCAATCACTATTTGACTGCAACATACAATCCTCTCCACCTTACAGAAAAGGCAATATCAAGCCTTTGTTTCTGCGCTGATGAACCTTTTAATTTGTTAAGTATTCTTAGCGTTACATTACTAGTTGTTATACGAGCACATTGGTATATTTGTTTAAGAATGTTGTATGAGGAAAACTTAGCAGTCTGGATTTATTCTCGCCTGCACACAAAGAAATTACGAAGACATTAATCTGAAGCATAGTTTATATTTCCGCTTACTCTGCAACTTGACCAAAAAAAAAAAAAAAAAAAAAGTCAAGAGATTAAATCATTGAGAAAATGATGTGAAACAGAAACCATGTTTATGCATATTTTTTTATGAAGAAGATTCTTGGAGGCTACTGTAGCGTGACTAATGTTTATTTCTTTTTAAGAGGCCTTGAAGGGTGTTTGGGAACACACACACTAAATATCGCATTCCCTGCATTCACGTTTTTGCTTAATTTTAAACCCAACTACAAACAAAGATGTTTCTCTCTGCAACATCGAAGAATTATTGTTTTATTTGTTACATATTCTCTTAGAAGGTCATCACACACTTATGGTACTAGCAATGGTCTACACAAGAAACAGAAACAGAAACGGGGCAGTTTCACTGATTAATCGTGAAATTTTGGACTGCCTAAAGTAACCTAAGTAAGTGATCTGCACTTGGCTATTTTGCCAGTCCTAAATTTGAAATAGTTTGAAATGGTCGTGTCTGTTGTATCTCGGATTAATCTTCTGTTAGAGTTCCCCTACATCCAGCTAGACATCGGTGGTAGTAGGTGAGAATGCAAGGCTATTAGGCTGGTGATTCCGAAATGAAAGCATCGTGAGTTTCAGTCCTGTTTTGGACATGACAGTTCTTAACCCTTCATTTGGCACTGTTACTCTCAAGCAACATCGCATTCTATTGCGTTTTCCTCACGAATTATAACTTCAGTGATCATTTAATTGGCATTATTGCTTCCATACAATATTCATATACATGATTTGCAGGTCGCTTCCTTAGATACTTCTAATCTTTGTCAACAGGGGACAGTCAAATTTACTATTGTAGGAGCTTTATCTCCTATGTTCCGTGTAAGTTCTTCTTCTTTTTTTTTATTTGTGGTTTTTTGCTCTGTAGAAAAATATTTCAACGAAACTGTTGCTAATTACTGATAGCATTCATGTGATGTTTGACCATAATAGGGCAATGCTGCTCAGTAGCTGCACATAAGACCTATTTTATGGCAATGTTGCTTTGAAATAAACGCCCTGTATTTTGTAACCAACGTACAAAAATACTTTAAAACTAACGAAATTATGACCAGGAAGACATGGTTCAACCATAAAAGCAAAGTAAATATTTTAATGGTAATGGTATCAATGCTTGCCAATTAGAAGGTTAAATTTCTCGATGATTACGTCTTCACGTCTGGATCTGAGTAATCCCAGATAACACACTAAAGAAAGTAAAATAAGATATATAAAATGTTCATATTTCTGTTTTAAAAGACTTAACGCGTATCTCTTTGGTGTCCATGCTAGCTAATTCGATTCCCGTTCGAGGGCCTTTTTTTTTTTTTTTTTTTTGTTCACTGAACATCATGAGGTAATGAGATAACTACCAGATTACAAGATAGCAGAAACCAGTTTAGAAACCGATCACTCAATTGAACGTGTTTCTATAGTCTGCCATAACCATTTGTAGGCTATAGTGACGGAATTCAGATCAGTCATACTGACTTGAGGCCATAGTGACCGGAAATTCAGATTAATCATACTGACTCGAGGCCATAGTCTTTCACTTTTGTAAATAGTTATTGAATTGGAGTTAATATTATTTTAATATTTTCACCTTTTAACTAATGCTATTAGCGGTGTCAAGCACATAAGGAATAGGGATCCTTGCAGACATGTGTCATGTTTCATGGTTTTACTCATTTATTTGTCACCCTCAAATATTTCATAAAGTTAGGATAATTTCCAGAGCTTATCTTTGACCAATTTAAACATCAAACAGGACGTTCCATTCGAGACCCTCAAAGATAGCACACACCATATTTCATGTGAGTCGAACACGTTTTAGAGAAGTTATTGCTAAAATTGCTTCTTATAAGCTGGAATGAAATCATTCCTTACCCTTGAATGATTTCAATCACAAACAATAGGGATAATTTCGAACCTCAAAGGAAACAAATTGTATGCTGCCATTTCATGAAAATTTCGAAGGAAACTGATAAAAATAGATTCAGACTGTTATTGTCCACCGATTTCAATTCTCTCTCTCTCTCTCTCTCTCTATATATATATATATATATATATATATATATATATATATATATATATATATATATATATATATATATAGAATATATATATAGTTAGCACATTAAGGGCAGACTAACAATTTCAATTTATCTTTTCTGATTTCGTTATTCTTGACCGACTTCATTCCGAAATAATAGTAAAGTAGGACGAGCAGTCTGTTTGTTCAATATACCAACATATACTAAATGCTTATTTTGCCCTTACTTTATCTATAATGTCCCTACCAATTGGAAAAATCAGCAAATTTCTGCCCCCATTAACGGATCTTGAACATTCAGTCCTACAACACAGAATGCCCCTGAACACTTTGAACTAATTAAAGCCAAACATTCATTCAAACTATACATTTCCAATGGAACCTCTACTCCAATTGAAGTTGGTAACCAATACAATGCCCAATGCCTTAGACAGTATTCCAATGGAAACAAACTCAAAATCTACTACAAGTCAAGATGCTACACCTTCGCAGACACACTACACCATGAACGGCGTTCAGAAAAAAGTAAGTATTTACCAAAACTTTCCAAGAAATCTGCTCGACGCAACCTAAACCTGTCCAAGCAGCAGCCTTTATCAAGTTCAAATGTTAACTCAAGAAGCTTACGATTGGATCGAGGCATACTGTAAGCAGCAGAAATAGGCCTACGATATGCTAAGAAAATCCCCCAAATTGATCAAAGATGTGGTACGGAAACTTCTAACAGATAATTTAGTCACCAACATTAAACAAGATCTACTGAACCCAGACTTTCCAGTTAAAGATGTTCAACAACTCAAAGGGAAACGGAACTGTCCCAGGACAGAGTGTAGTTATCCTTGTTCTTTGCTACTCTTGTGGAAAATGAAAAGAAAGAAACATTTATAACTTAAAATATCTTCTTAGTTACAGGATTCGGAGCCCTATCGCCGTGCTGAACATCTTCAGTATTACGATTGTGAAAGACTGAGCCACTCTTAATTGTCATGTAAGACATAAGCTCGCTGTTTAACATGCTCGAAGCTTCACTTAGCAACAAAATTTCCCAAGAAAACTCGAGATGTCCTCCCATTCTGCCATAACTGGAAACCGATCACCCTAATAACTTTCGAGGTTGCCCAGTGTTTGTGCAGAAGAAACAACGTAGGGAACAATTTTAAAAGTCCAACAATCGTCAACGGAAACAACTGTTGTCACCACTACACATTCTACTTTATCATCATCGTTAATTACACCATCGTCTACTACCTATGCTGATAGACTCATAACGCTCAAGCCAACAAGCCAATCATCACGGAGACTCCATCGTCTGATCTTGAATCTACACTGAAAGAAATCTTCGAACTATTCAAAAGCCTTCAGCTGAGCAAAATATCTTTAGAAATTCAAACAAGAGCCCCATAGAGTCAAATAAGCTAAAGAACCCTTCAGCAAGATTACTACATTCGCCGAAACATTGTCGGCATCATAGACAATGGCTGCAAATAAATTTCTCCATCAACATCTGAAGATCCTTTTCTGGAACGCCGAAGGAATCAGTAGCTAAACTTTGGAAGTCCGGCACTCCCTCATCACACATCGCATTGGCATAGTAATCCTACAAAAAACTTTACTGAAACCTTACCTGGTCTGGAAACTACATAACTACACTATTATTCGCACTAATCGTCCTGCACCACAGCAATATCATATTCCGTACTAAGTTGTGCCATCATTGAATTACTCTCACCTCAGACTTCCAACTTCATAGTCTCCGCTTGTCGCTCTTCAACTACACCTATAGTAATTGATGATATACGTGTCCTCCTTAGGCAGAAGAGTGATCATTGCCTAGAGACCTGAGACCTGAATGCCAAGCCTTACTCCTGGAATTTCTGTGTTCAGAACAGAACAGGAATTACTTAAGAAGCCCATCTAGACGTCCTCGATTTGGAAGTCACAGCTTCGACGGAAACTATCCACTTTTCTCGATGTTGCGGAAATCCCAATGTCTTAGACATGACTTTGACAACTAATATCGTCATAATTGAAGCACCTGTCTCCATCACTGCTCTCCCATCTGATCGTTATCCCGTTCTCGTTGTCATACAGCATCATCATACCACACTACCAGTCCGACTTCCAGTGCAGAACATCACTGACTGGAAAGACAATTCCAGAAACCTTCTTCATGCCAGCATTGACACACAAGTTTCACTCCCCAAGACCGAGGAAAGTGATCACACTCTCAATCTACTCAACGCTGCAATTCCCAATGCATATACACGTTCTACTACAACTGCAGCACCTATGACTTAAACTCAATCTCAAGATGATCTCCGGATGGCAGCTATAGTCATCATCAAAAACTAGATCAGGAAACAACGGCAACATCTTCGGGTACGTGCTTTCAAAACTCTTTAAAATTGACTTTAATGAAAGCTCAAAAAATGGTTTCAACGTCAACAATATCAATACTGGACTCCCACACTGCGTTCTTTACAAACGCCTAGTCGAGAATTGTGGAAACTGGCAAGATCTATATCCAACTCCACAGCCAGCTACCATCAACCACTTCATGGATCTCTGGGACTTGCCTTTGAGTGAGAAAACAAAGTAAACGTCTTTGCCAAATAATTCTGGAATCAATTCCAATCGATTACAGTCCATGTTGACGAGCGGACCACTGTCTAGTTCATCGCTTTATCAGATCAGAACATTCAACTTATCCTATTCAAGCAGACCAGCTCTGCACTCCAAGATAAATCTGTCGCATCCTGCGAGACTCAATTCTACAAAAACAGCTCAGACAAAATCACCCCACCGTTTCTTAAAAGGCATCCAGGAAACTATCAGTCATTTTATATCGTCTTTTCAGCTACAAAGTCCTGACTTAATATTTAACATCCTCATGGAAAATTGTCACTATCTGCATGTTTCCAAAAACCGGGGAAATATCGACTTTCCTCAGAACTATCGGCCAATTAGTTTACTGTCACATATTAGGAAAATGATTGAACGACTACTGTATGACCGCGTCCTCCGCATAATGAGTGATCAAAACCGACTACCTCATCATCAATTTGTCTTCCGCCCAGCATTCAGCACGACTGCGCAACTTAGGCTTATAATGGAGAAAATCACCCAAACTTTCAACGATAAAGCGAATACTATTGCAGTGTTTCTGGATGTTGCTGTAGCGTTTGACCATGTTTGGCACGCAGGACTGCTGTAAAAATTTCATCATATGGGTTTTCCAACATATTACATAGTTGTAATCGCATTCTTTTTACACGAACGTACTTTTCAAGTACTACATGAATCAATCTACTCGGAATTACATTCCATCACAGCCGGAATACCACAAGGTTTGTGTCTATTTCCTTTGCTGTATAATCTCTGTACAACAGATCTATAAATTACAGCAAACACATCGCAACGTTTGAGGATGACGCAACCACATTCGGTCATAATAGAAACATACGCTTCGCTGATCGTTGGCGCATTCGCATCAACCGAGAGAAGACAATCGCCATCCACTTCACCAAGTAACGTCATCCTCCACCTCTCCACCTTTACTACATAAATTATCTACTTCCACATATAAACAGCAATAAGTATTACACTTAGGCATTTACCTGAATAGGGAAGCTGACTTTCTCTCAATATACCCATCAGACAGTCTCCAAGACTAAACAACGTCTTCAAGCGATGATCTGTCTACTTCTATCATCCGGACTCGAACTGAAGGCAAAAACCCGTTTGTATAAACAAATGGTGCGTCCAATCTTACTACATGCCCACTTCGTCTGGAAACACGCACCCAAATCCTACATAAGGAAGCTACTAATCATCCAAAATCACACAGCACGCCTTAAACTGAATACAATCAAGACACTTCCCTACATCGCAGAACTCATGCAGCTTACACTAGGAAATTCTAGAATATCATCAAACAATCCGACCAATCACATGTTACGAAAAATAGGCACAATTACAGTTAGTATGCACATTTATGCCCGTCCTCAGCTTTCTTCGTAAATTGTTCTTGGTCATAAAACTCATCACCATTGTGTGCCAGAATTGCAGTTAATAACTTCATGCTGTAGTGTACGCAGATTCGCAAATTCTTTTTGCTTTATTTTTTCTTTTTTTGCATTTTTAAACTGCAACAGAATTCGTATTTCATTTACTTCTTTTAAAATACAAATTCGTGTTGAGTGTTGTTCTTTTCTCTTAGAACGAAAGACTTTTCGTTCTTCCCGTTCTGAGCATCCGAGTTCCCCCTGCTTGACCTCCGGGGTCAACCATCTGGTAGATTATAACAACCCCTCTCAACAGGGAGATGTCTGGCTCTGTGTCTGACATATATGTAGTCTTGTATTAGTTATATTATTATTATTATTATTATTATTATTATTATTATTATTAGTGGTAGAAGACTTTTAACGAAGTCCATATAATCTGTATGTTTAAAAAATCTTTTCATTTTTGCTTCTAAAAAGATTATTTTTCTGTCCTCAAACTGCAGTTCTTTATATATGTTATCTTAGAAGGGTCTAAAGATAAATTACAGCAAGAAGATCCTTGGTTCAAACATATAAAAAATCTTTGTTCTTTAGTATTTAAAACCATTTATGTTTTATATTTTAAGTGATTCAATGTATGAATTTTAAGTGATTCAATGTATGAATATTGTATATCTCGATGTATACCACTCTTCCAGAGTTTGGGGATAACACGTCCAGAAACACGGAGTACATATACACGCATGCGCACCAACATAATCTTCTCTTCTCATTTAGCGCCGCCCAGGCACCCTATTGTAAACCAATCTTGGTGTTAGGAGCATGACGTGTTCCAATCGCTTTTCTCTCTGCCCCTCGGAGAAGCACTTTGCTCAGCTGACTTTGCCCTTAGTGTCGTGTGCACACCAATCAGCTTTCTTTTCAGGCTGCTGGCTACTCTTGTGTTCCTACCCAGGGAACTTTCGGACTACCACGCATCCAACCTCTGACCTCACGGTCCGAGTGCAATGTTTGCACACGTTACAACGCTGCACACGAAACGTAAATTGGTGCCGTGTGCAAAGCTGATCGAACCCCTTCAATACTCGTGTTTTGGGTTCGATCGTCGGACAACGTCCCTTTCCTGAGGCCCCTCAGAGTCGTGCTATCTAGACGGAGTCCGCAATGTCTTAGGCACGATTCAGTCCAGGATTTCCGAGTAAGCTCCTAGTTGTCCTAGCCGTCATTCTGTCTCTTACTCTCTCGGCTTCTCCGGAGGCCTCCCTACACTCTTGGTTCCATCCATACCTTATCCTAGTGGCTAACTTGGCACTCTGTTTCTAAAAGCTTGACGACAGCCGGGGGCTGCCCATAATTGCTGGTCGGCTTACGAAACTGACGGTCAAAGTTACCCCCTTCGAACTTGGCAATCTACTTCTGAAAGCTAGCTCCAGCCGGGACCTGTGCGCCCAGAAACTGCTGGCGAGCTTAGGAAGTTGACGGTCGAAGTTCTGTCACTCCCTTATTTGATGTGTGTTTTGACAGACTCTAGGTTCATTGCCTAGCTGGCCTAAACATACAAATAAAATCAAATAGTTACACCTTTGCACCTAACCTTCTACTAGGACTGACTCGTGCCCTCCCAGTCTAGTGAAGTTTTATTTTATTTTGTGTTTCTCTGTGCAGTTGATTATCGATTGGAACCTGTCACGTAAGTCAAACTATTTACCACACATATAGTTACACTTAGCGTCCCAAGCTCGTGGACTTGTAATAACCTTAGGAACAATAAACTGCAGGCTTACTGCAAGGAACTTGATTTCTGAGTTTTTGTTTTCAAGTGATATCCCAAAGGGTTAGTAACTATCAAGTTTTCGTCGAGATAACGATTCCACCGTTCTCTAGTTAGAAGTTAAGTCTTGGCCGAGGCCATCGCTACCTTGTAAAAGCTAAGATCTTCAGATTGGTTGTTAGCTGAGTTCCTGTTCCAGTATAACTTTGCCGCTCGAGTTATAATTGGTGAATTTTATAGAAACTTTGTTGACCAATTAGGAGTATTTTGGTTAATTACTAAACTCTCTTGTGTGCGTGCCGGTCTATACCGCCGGCCCGCTACAATGCAGTACTGTTCTTCGCCTCATTCATCTTCTAGAATATGTGTACAAGAAATTACGCAACAAAAGTTGATCGCTATATTAGCAATGAAAGTGTTCGATGTGATGCATGGCTGTTCTCTATTCAGAGGGTGGGTCCAGGGGTCCGACTTTTCTGTAAATTTAGTCTAATTTTAGGAGTGATTTTACAAATTTTAATATAATTTATTCTTCTTTGAATTTGGACCCCCAGAATTGATCTGACCTCTTCTATGTGCAACAAGAGCTGGCCTCTGTCAAGTACTATTGTTGTTGTTATTTGGAAACCATACACTCCTGTCATATTTTTGTGATTATAAAATTATGACTCGTTAAATGTTCTAATTTGTCTCCAGAGCTTTTGTGTCTGTTGTAGAGCCTTTGGCAACGGCGCCACCAATACTCCGCATGCTCTACCCAACTGTCAGAGGCCAGCTCTTGTTGCACGGGTAATAGTAATTGACTATTTTTACTGATTTGAGTTCCGAGTTCATTATGAACCCCTGCCTCGGCATGTGAATAGATATGCATTTGACGTGAAGAGCAATGAGTAATCTACTGAAAATCACTGAAATGTCTTCAACAGACGCAAGAATGAAGTTTGGAATTTAAAAAATGAAAAACAATGCACGTTACTCAATGAAAACAAAAGCCAAAGAATATAAGTTAGCCATAGAAGAAACGATAGAAGCCATGAAGCCGAAAGAAGTACACCAATATTTAAGATTCATCCAATGCAGAAGAACGGAACACAAAAGAACAAAAGAAGAAATAACGCAAAACAATACCAACAAAGATTGAAAGATTTATGCAAAACAAATCCCAACAGTAAGAACATAAATAAAGTCATTAATACTTTGTACATTTATAGCGCCGGTTTTAACATAGTGATTTGGAATAATAAAATTCACAAAAAGCGAACTAGTAGATTTCGGAAAGAAAAACCACAACAATATTGACAGAAAGCGAAATACTACACCCAAGATCTGCTGGAGATATAGTGTCATTACAAAGAAATGAAGAGGAACGGGGACTAGTGAACATCCGGAATCTAATTACAAACAAATTGAATTATTAAGCAATTATTTCTATGGAAAACAAGAAAATTCAAAACTTTATAGAGCAATAGTGGCAACAGAGAATGGAGGACTCGAAAGTATTACCAACATGACAAGCAAGAGAAGACATAAGGAAGCAATGGAGAGAGAGAGAGAGACATCCCTATATAAGATGGCAAATGCAGATAATGCCAAATACGAGTATATCAAGAAACAATACAACATATCATAAGTGGATGGATGCTCAATGATAACACAAACTGAATACAAAGAAAGATAAGACAAAGGACAAAAATCATGAATGAGGAAATAGCAATGAAACAGAAAATTATACCAGAAGAAGTACCGTATTTTAAATATCAATCGAAAGCCATACTAGAAACAAACAAACATGTTTTACTAGGAGAGAACAATACCAGCTGATAATACATTATAACAGGCCGGACATCACAGTAATAAGCAAAGAGAACGGAAAGGTACATCTAATGGATACTACAATACCAAATACAACAAATCTGTAGAAAACAGATAGAGAAAATATAGAAAAATACAAACAACTAGCCCAAAACATAAAGGAACAACGGAAGACCAGAAATGTAAAACTAACATCAGTAGTAATATCATACACAGGAGTGGTCTACAAGACGTTGAAAATGCACTTGAAACATTGGAATTGTGTTAAAAATCATAAAGAAAATAAAGAAGAGCATAATATTGGGCACATGTACCGTAGAAATGTAAGAACGTCCTGCAAACCCCAGAATAAAAGGAAAAATAGAAAGGAAAAGTAACATACTTGGGTGACTCGTATATTACTCTTTCGCTTGCTCACATGAGAAGTGAAGCACATATAATAATAAAACGAGGGAGGATCAGAAACAGGTTACAGTACCAATATTTCTGGAGTTGGGCGTCTGTTATAGAGGAATGAGGAGTGTGCGGTAATGTTAATACATGGGATTGGCAATGTGTAGTTTCAGCCACTTTCCACCTATGGTGCTAGTTGTATGTAAACACAAATGGCGGCTCGTTTGGAAAATTAGTCTCGCGATGAAGTCCGCTCAGTTATTCGATTTCTGTGGGCGAAACATGTAACCGCGGCTGAAATTCACCGGCAACTGGTAGAGGTTTACGGAGAGGCTGTAATGTCTCTCAGCATATCGCAGAATAGTATCGAAAGTGACAACGTGTGCTCGCATACAGCCCAGAAGACCACCACGCTGTTGAAGCAGTTTCGCTGGGACATCATCGACCACCCTCCTACACCCCAGACTTCGCTCCAAGCGACTTTCACCTGTTCCCGCACTTGAATGAGCACTTAGGAGGCCGTCGCTTTGCTTGAGACGAGGAGATAAAACACTTCGTGACAACGTAGCTAAACATGCAAGGACAGGAGGGAATCTTGGAACTCATCACACGATGCGACATGTGCGTCAGCGGATATGGAGACTATGTCGAAAAGTAACCGAATGTGTGTACCAGGCCCGTATCCAGAGGGATCTAGGGCAGCCGGGCCCCCTAAATTTTTACTGGCCCCTCCTAAAATTTTCACGGTAGTCTTGCAAATAAACTATAATATGGTGATGAACTATATAATATGGTCGGGCCCCCCTAACTTCTACCGCCTCCCTACATTTTTTTGGCTGGCTACGGGCCTGGTGTGTACTATGTGTTGGCTGTATTAGATGTATGAAATAATATATACATGTTTCACCGCAGGCTTTTTAAACTTATTTTCTTATCATTCCTCGTACAAATACATTTATTAAATCAAAATATTATTTACTTCATTCCTATTATCTCACAACTAGTATACATTTTGAACTCTCGACAGAAGGATACTTCTATTCTCTCTTCCTTAAAATATTTTCTTTTATAGGTTTTATTCCCAGTTGAACGTCAGTATATCGTGTATATAAGAGAAGTGTCTGGTTGCCCATATTAGGAAAGTTGGATAGTGGGTTATCGAATAAATCGATTAGAAAACTGTTGAAGGAGACGGTGAAGAAAGATATGCAGTAAATAATATCCTTGAATATAACATTACGCCCAACATTGAGAAAGATGATAACGGTGAAATTACCAGTTTGATGTAAGATGGGTTAACATTTTCATGTATTCAACGGTAGTGATCAAGCTGATTGGGATCTTGTGAATGAACTCTCTGTCCAAGTAACCGGCTTCACATATTTTCAACAGTCTTTATTTACTAGCTGGCTTTTAGAAGATTATTGAAAGTGATACAATAACATCCATTTCTTTTCTGAATAAATCAAATATTAATCACTTGTCATTCACAAATTAATTCTTTAAAACCTTTGAAGTTTAATTCTTTAACCCCTTGTCATTCACAAATTATTATTTTTAAATTCTGAAACCTATACTTTCATTACTTATTGCTTTTGTTGATTATAAAATCGGAAATTAGAATATTTTGCAAATTGCTTCCGTTTCTCTTCAGTAGCGGAATAGTCGAAGACTTTGAAACAAGTGTTTCGTCATTTTTAAGTAAGGATTTATATACCGAATTTCACACCTCTAAATTGAGCAAATTTTCAATTTGGAAATTTTCTGAACAAAGAATTGGAAATTTGAATATTAAAAAATAATCCCTTTTCTCCTCCAAAGATGAAATTTTCGAAAACATTGAGAGAAATACATGTTCAGTTAATTTTCTGTATCTTATATCGTGAGTTCCTTGTGTAGCAACAATTGCGACCTGCGATAATGGCAATTTGCTATAATTGCGATCAGCAGAAAGTATCAAAATATTGTTAAAATTTCTTTACTTTCAAACAATAATAATATTACTTCGGTTATTATTATTATTATTTAGATATAGCTACATTTATGATTAAATACTGCTTTTTCTCACACAAACCCTGAAACTTCAAAATAGTCAGAAACCTGAACTAATATGCAACTATTTGGGACGCCTGTGTTGATATTTTTATGTCGTGTTTTATTTTTTGTTATATATATATATGTAAGACCAACCTGGGTGCAGAAATTCATCATTTCGGAATTGTAGACTGCCGAAAGCATGAAAAAAAAATGAACTTTAAAGGTCCATAGCTTTAATACTATAGGACCTACCGTAGCCGGCTCAAGACTTCACTTAGGAACTCATGTATGCGCTGTCCAAAAATACATGTTTCACAATCCTACAGTACTCACGCAACAATTTCTATAGAATCAATTTGGCTACAGGCATATAATTGGAAGTACTCACAAACTACCTCTATAAAAATTTTCGCGGAAGTACCGCAAGATTCTGAAATATGTATTTTTGGATAATACACATATTAGCTCTGAAGTGAAGTCTTGATCCGACTACGGTAGGTTCCATAGTTTTGAAGCTATGAACCTTTAAAGTTCATTTTTTCATGTTTTCGGCAGCTTATAACTCCGAATGGAAGCATTTATGCACCTAGGTTTGTGTATACTTTCTTGTCTTATCTTTTTGTCAGTAATTACCTCCCAAACATTGTCGATGTTGTTTTGATATAATTTCACCAGGTATTATGCATTAATCCAGCATCTGAACATGGGCCAAAGTTTTCAGGCATGCTTTGAGAATGAATGAATCTAAATCGATTCAAAAAGGAAAGAATGCCGATCCATCAATACTGATTTTTGAATTAAGTATGATGTGAATTAAGTAAGTAGAATACTTATTGAACAATTACGAGAAGTTGTACGCCAAGTAGAAGTATGATATTTAGGCACTATAGGTTATAACTAACTTAAATTTAAATTAGCAGAGTTGAAATTAGATTACGACATGACAAAACGTACGAATTTAAATATAATTTTTAGAAGTCGTAAGGTTGGTAGATGAAGAAAAGCTTTTAGACTACTTTAGCCACTGAAGTATTGAATTTACTTGTGAATGAAACTTTGGATTTTCCTAACGCTAGTAAATAGGTATCAAAAGGAAACTTGAAGCAAGCATTACTATAGTAATAATAACAGGAAAACATTGAATGTGTCTGAAGTAACAGTTTTTATCATTATACTTACACCTACCAAATAATATGATATATATGTTTTATGATACTTAAAACTTCATATATTATAAAAATTAGTGAAACAGAACGTTTGATTCACATTTATCATAAACTTGAACTGTTTCCCCACTTAAAACAAGCTTAGTAAATCTTGTCACTAGGTTTAGTAGCCCCTCTAGCTTGAAGCTTCCGAAAGACGTAGCAGGTAGTGACCATAAATAAGCAAGTTCTGGTGCGATAAGTAGTTGCGGATAGTGAATCTTGACAATAATAACTAGAGCAACCCACATTATGCTTTATTTTTTGTTTAATTATGCTTTATCTTTTCCAAATTATGCTTTATTTTGCTTTATTATTAATCTCAATCATTGTTTTATGCTAATCGTGTATAATGTATAATATTTACTATACATTAGATATTCTAAATATCTTGATCTATTTATTAATATTTTATGAAACCAGTTTCTTTCATACTTAATGAACTTTCTACTTGGTGCACTGTAAAGAGATATGCTTTACTGGAGTCAGTTTTTTATCACTTGTGTGTGCCTTAGAGGTGCATATATGCAGAAAGGGAAAGTAAAAATGCCATCAAAAGGTACAGAAAGTGCTCAAGTTCAAGAGGTACACATAATAATATAGTGTGGAGTTCTTGTGTACTATTCATTGTTGGCGGAAAGTTTTCTTCTTTTTTTTCCTTTTTTCTTTTCTCCACATCAAAGGATTACACCAAAAAGTTTACAGAAATAAAGATAAGCTTTTCATTGTTGCAAATGTTCTCAATGATTTTCTATTGTAAATATTGGTTCTGAAAAATATTAAATACAGTATGTTAAACTTGCAGTTAAACAGAATTTTTCAAGAATTGTTTTAACAGAATTTTCCAAGAATTGTGCTATATATTTTAAATCATGCTTTATGCTTTATTTTCTAAATTATGCTTTTAAAATTAGTTTTCGTCTAGACCCTTAGACAACCACAACCATGTTCAAGGTACCAACCATATGTGTAAATTGCTATTATGCTCTTTATTCTTTTAGGATGCCCAAATAATAACATTTCTAGATAAAATATTAGCCCGTATATTGAAATATGAATCAAGAATCGACGAGAAACTGTCCTAATGTACACATTAGAAAAACTTGTAGCACTACAATGTCCGAGACGAGATAATTCTTCCAATAGAAGCAGATACATTTTTCGAGACAAGATATCACTTTCATGACACATTCCCAAGATACTTTAAACTCTCTTCATGTGCGCTACTATACAGGCTGTCCACAATTGTAATTAATAATGTTGCAATAAATGCAATGTTGATAAGTCCCTAGGAACTTTTTTTTTTTTTCAAATGACACTACGCCAAATCATTGAGTTTCAGGATCTTCTATAATGGTGAATAAATATACAACTGGTAATTAAAATATTGGAAACATCTGAAAAAAATTAACTTATCTAATTATTACAAAATGGAACAATATTGAACAGCTCTGATTCATCTTCGAAAGAGGCATGAATGGTTCCGGAAAAAATATTTACCATTCCTCAGCATTCGGTTCTATTAGCAAAGGTGGAAAAAAATCTGCTCTGGAGCCTAAGATGCAGAACTGACTACAGTTGTTTAATAATTTTGAAGTCTGGAGATTGGACGGGCAGGAAAAGTGTTGTAGTTAATCTCAGTGTTCGTGAAGCTATGCTTCAACATCTTGAAACATTTCGGAGAATAAGCTTGTTTGGATGTCCGTCATATATAAGCATGACCTGTTGTTGGATGAAAGTTGAAATATCACGCGTTTCCAATCATCAGTGGTACACCTCACGCACTCTCGGTACCAATTTCTTCGCGCTAAAATGTTGTTACCGATGACCAGCGGCTCAGAATTAAACTTGGACTATATGTTTAGATTATGCAACTCGCAATAGGATGTTCCAAATGCTGACTGATTTTCCCAGTCATCTATATTCGCTGAACTGTTCTTAGTAACAAGTCTCTTCAATGCTCGGTGATCCCTATCAGCACTGGCGCTTCTCTTACGTCAAGCATTACTCATATCAATGTTTTATGATGAGTACTGTGTACCATAATCACCTTGAACCTGGTCCTCGTAATACATCAAATACACTGCCTATCTTAGAGAAAGGCATTAACAATTTGCATGAAATAAATACACTTACAATTTGGACCCTTTGAAAATAAGAGACTTCTCCAGTTAGCATCTCCACCGTCTTCAACACACACTTCCGTTCTACTCCGCCTGATGTACTATATACGATCATCTAACGATACTTGCAACAAATGAATATACCTCCTACACATCAACGTGTCGCAAAGGTATTCCCATTGTTTTGAAAACCATCTGTACATGTTTTTCCATCTTTTGTGAAAAAATATCCTCCAAGTGTGACTCGATTGACAGCATAGAATAGTCTAGACTGGCGAACTTTAATTTCTGCCGTGTTGAATCTTCGAGTTTCATAAGCTTAATGTTAGTTAACTAAGAATCCTGGAACGAGCTAATGCATCACTTACTCTGTTTTATTTCCTTTCATTTCTTTCTCTTTTCTTTTTAATCTCCTTTGTTTGTCTTTTTTCTCTTGCAAGTCTTCTGCTCTAAGATAATAATAAAATACTCGTTTAGCAATACTATGAAGCTTCAGTCTCTATAGTCAATAAGGATGACTGACAAAATGTTTCAACATGGTGATCACAACCTGACGAAGAGAAGAGACAATGTAAAAAGGCCTTTACACATTATCCTCTTCCATCAAATCAAAAAGTTAAACATTCTTTGTACCATACTTATTACTCAAACTAGCAGCGTTCACCCCGCTTCGCTGCGGTCACCCCGGAACGCAATAAACTTTGTTACTTAGATAATTTTTACTTTTTCGCTTTCAAGTGATATGATAAAAACCATAGAAGATTGCAGTAAATGTTAACATTATATCGCCTGTCATTTATGTTAACCCGCCCCGCTTCGCTGCGGTCACCCCGGAACGCAATAAACGTTGTTACTTAGATAATTTTTACTTTTTCGCTTTCAAGTGATATGATAAAAAACCATAGTAGATTGCAGTAAATGTTAACATTATATCGCCTGTCATTTATGTTAACCCGCCGAGTGACACGGTCATGCGGGTTGCATATAAATACGTTTATTTTTACCTATGATGAACTAATAACAAAGGATTTGTACGTTATGGACACTTGAATGGTCAATTATCTCAAGACACTGGTAATTAAAAATTAAAGTGATATGATAAAAACCATCTAGGGTCCAAATCCTAATAACCCCCCAAAAATGAAAGAAATTGGTTCAGCCGTATTAGCGTGATGAGTTCACAAAGGATTTGTGCGTTCTCTTTTATATATATAGATAGTGGTTCTTAAGTTTCTAAACACAAAGGTATATGTACTCATATTGTGTTGTTGTAGCAAATAATTGCATTCTTACTCAATGTGACAGGTTTAGTTGATACAGCACTGGGGAAGTTGAACTAATTCCATTTAACTTCCGAAGCTTCCTTGCAAATGAGAAATATGATGTCATTTGTACAAGAGCTAACCTACACAGAGCACCTTGGCAGTAATTTGTTACACCTTGCCAAAGCCATTATAAAGCCGGCTGGCTACTTCTTCGACAATGAAATTTGTTAGGCACACGGGGCCAACTGGTCAAAGAATGAGAAATGAGACTGAATGTATGAAGACAATTTGTTCGCTTTAAATAACTTTCTTTCTATGACACCGACTGCCTAACGCCCATGACAGATCTCAGCTTCAGGATATCACGAAGTGAACGCGGTTCATCTTTTGTTGTTTGCCGGGGGCATGCAACTCAGGTAATTAGAACAGTGTTTAGTTAATTGACCAATCCAAAATTAGTCTTTTCGTGACCTTTCATTCAAGAGTTTTCGTCACTCCAAAACCGATGGCTTTGATAACTTATAATGGCCATTAGTGGGGAACATCGTTACTACTGTAGACCATAAGTCATTTCTTCTCTGATTAGCATATACGTCATACAGTTCGTTGAGAAATGATACTGACTTACTGCTTGGTTCTTAGTTGTAATACTTTTATTACAAAAAGTGGGAAACCGAAATGAAATGTATCAATTGAAATAAGGAAAACATTAAAAGATGAAAGTAAGAAGATGGCCAAATGTCCATATGAATTCCTCTTTTCCAGCAAGTATCCAAAAGGCTCTGAAATTATCTTGTAGGTTTAAAAGAGGGATAATGTACATATTTCGAAATGCGGTATGTTACCTTTTTAAAACTTCAAATAACAGGCGTTCACCTCTGGTGCTTGGGGTCCCGGGTTCGATCCCAGCCCCCGCCAAATGAACTTTGTGGTGGACAAACACCGTGTGCGTGGGTTTTCTCGGGGTTCTCCCGTTTCCTCCCACTTTCTTCATTCCACCATTTCATTCATTACTCATCATCACCGTCTCCTTTAGCCTAACCGGCATAACCGTGGGACGTAAAACTCAAAGATTTCATTTCATTTTCAAATAACAGGTTTTACGAACTCGTGTTCGAAGATTCAGTTTGATAAAAAGTTACATTTTAAAAAAATACTAACATTTCGCCATATTGAAACAAATAGAAAAATTAGTAGATACAACTTTATAATCTTTGCATATTGGTTGAATGATACGTAGTGGTGTTATTCTAATTTTTAACAACACACACACACACACACACACACACATATATATATATATATATATATATATATATATATATATATATATATATAGAGAGAGAGAGAGAGAGAGAGAGAGAGAGAGAGAGAGAGAGAGAGAGAGATAGGTGGATAGATAGATATAACTCTCTTAAGAAACAAACCATACAAGATAGGCAAAAGCAAAGTTTTTACGGATAGTATCACAAGTGACAAGTAGACACTTACATAGGATCCTAAGCCGGTTAGGTTAAAGGAGACGGTGATGATGAAAGATGAGTGAAATGGTGGAATGAAGAAAGTGGGAGGAAATGGGAGAACCCTGAGAAAACCCACGAGCACGGTGTTTGTCCGTCACAAAATCCACACGGCGTACATAAGATCCTAATCCAAGGTAGTGTGACAAAGTTAGGTACACTGCTAATATGTTGCAAACGAAGTCTCAAAGATAGATGGCTATCAAAAAGTATTGGAAAAATCTTAATCCAGCAATGGATCGACAATTGTTGACAATGGTATGAATGTGTTTCAAATATAAATAACCCTCACAATGACACGCATATGATTCCAGTTCTCGTTCTTGAAATCTGAGCATTTGAGGTTAAGAAGTAAACTTTTACCTTGTTCTCAGAGCTCATATGTTTAACCCTGTAGCTGTAAGAATTCCTAAAAATTAAGATAGTTAAACTAAAATTTACTGTGCCTGGGTATAACTGGGCAAAATTTACTGTTACGTTTGGGTATAACAAACGGTTCTGCGAACTCGAAATATTTTAACAACCGGTTCTAGTGAATCGATGCGAACCAGTTGAATAGCACCACGATCCCGAAAAGGATATTTATCTAAGATTTCTCTATATTTGTCAATAATAATCTTGTACTTCTTTTTGTTAATACGTTAAATTGTAAATTATGAATACGATTTATTTTGTTAACAAAATTGCATATGGAAAGTGGATTTTTAACATTCTCTCGATTTCCATTTCTCTGGCATTATGACCTCACCTAGAATGTTCATACCCACTGGAATTTCTTCTTAGATCCCAGGAAGAAAATATATTTAAGAAACGGGTATTTTCTTCATTCATAGGAATGCCAGTGGCAATTCGTTGTTAAGAACATCTATACAGTCGAGGTTCCCTGAACCCTGTTTCTTAATATAGGTTTTACTACCTAATTAGACTATCGATTAGGGTGCAGAATTCGTAGGAAGGAAAATCATTTTATTTTCGATATTGTCTGAAGAAGGATATGTTAGATATCTGAGACCGTTATTATAATTTAAAATAAAGTGTGTTTTAAGCTTTGGTCGGTGTTTCTTTTGCTAAAATAATCAATCCAAAGCCCTGGATAGTGTTACTAAGGAAAAACAATCTGAACTTCAACGAAATCATAAAAAAAAGTCTTTAGTCATAAAATATTTAACGTAAGAGGAAAGAAAATAGGTACAGATAGACGTGCTGATACAAGTAGAATATATTTTTATTGTTCACACTAAAATATGCTATAATCAAGAGCTACAAAATAACAACGAAAAAGCGCTAAATGCGCTTAAGCGAAAAAGCTTAAGTTCTCTTCTCTCAATACGATTAAATTCTGATTGTACATTCAAATATACAGAAGGTTCACTCAAATACTCAAATGTAAATATATTTGATTATGATGTCAGAATTTAAATTAATATAATTATTATTATTGTTATTATGCTGATATAATGTGTATTAAATTTACAGTACTTCATGTAACTACAGTTTTATGTATAGTGTGTGTGAGGTGCCTGGGACAGAGGAAGAAGCCCATGAAAACTCTTATCTTTCCTTCGCATTTTGCTAAGGGTTCTCCATTGCTAGGGTTAGGAGAATTCACTCCAATGTTATATTTAGTTATATATTTAAGTATTTTGTATATATGTATGGATAGCATCGTTAGGAAATGGTGTACTGTGCTTCTCTATTTCCCAAGAAAAGTCGTCTAGCGTTAGCAATCGCAATGCTGTAAGATGTCTTGTTCCGGGCTTTTGCAGAATAACCATCCTGAGCGAGGTTTCCCTTTATTCACACTAGGCACCTAATGGTCTCAGGGCGCTTGCTTTCTTTCTCCCCAATTTTCTGAACAGAGTGTGATCACCAGCGGTCGTCAGCCCTCATACATGAGGGCTAACCATGGCCATAGGTGCCGAAAGTCCAGAAATCTAGTTCCTAATTTCAATCTCAAGATTTTTTTCTCGTTTGTGTGATTGGTGTATATTTTTTTTTCTTGGTCAGTTTCATTCTTCCTTACTATTGTAAGTATAGTGAGTCAAATCTGAAGAGACATCCTACCGGAGTGAGAGAAGTCTATTCCAATCTCGAATGGGCGGTTTGCAGGACTCATAGGTTCACCTAGTGCACTTAGTACGAGATACCTATAATCTGAAGTAGACAGGGTCGGGACGTGAACTTCCAACTGTATTTTAAAAAACTTCCTCGAAATGAGTTGAACCCTGTTGGGTTATAGTCATAGCATAGGATTTAGTATTTTCCAGTATCAGGACGCCTCCTAGCCAAATAATTTATTCATTATTCGAATAACGAATTCCCAAAGAATCAATAATTAGAATATTGGAATAGTAATTATTCGACTTTTAACAGTGCTAGTAAATACGATGTTCAGGTTAGTTATAGAATAGGAGGGAAATGAAAAGTGTTACAATAGAGGATGAAATGACAGAAGAGAGTGCAATTGGAAGGGGAATCCGACAGGGATGTTGTCTAGAAGAGATAGTGAAAAAGACCCTGTATAATCAAGACGACATGTATACGAGTTGCAGATGATATGAAGCTAACTAACTAACTCTATGGCCTATGGAACCCGAAGGTTCAGTGCCGCGTTCACAAAAGCTCTCCACTGACTTCTATCCTTAGCTAATTGCATCCAGTTTCTACTTTGTATTCCAATCTCTGCGAGATCCATCTTAATATTGTCCTCCCATCTGCGCCTAGGTCTTCCTAATGGTCGTTTTCCTATGGGTCTACCAGTCAAGACTTTGAAAGCGTTTCTACTTTCTTCCATTCTAGCTACATGACCTGCCCACCTAAGCCTCCTAGACTTGACGACCCTAACAATGTTGGGTAAACCGTATAAACTATGTAGTTCCTCGTTATGAAGCTTCCGCGATGTTATGATATGAAGCTTGTTGCGAAATCTGAAGCAAAAATCAATTAGATGTTAGAAAACTTGAAGGAGGGCTGTGAAGAATTTGGGATGAAAATAAATGTTAGGAAGACAAAAGCTATGGTGATTAGAACGAAGTGGTCGGTGTGAAAGATAGAAGTAGGAAAGGGAAAAATAAAACAAGTGACTAGTTTTCGTTATCTGGGTAGTATTATCAGTAGTGATATGAAGAGCTAGCGTGAAATAAAAGCAAGCATAGGAATGACGAAAAAGAAAAAAAAAACATTTAGAAGAAAGAAAAGTATCTTCAGAAACCTTGAATAAAGAGTTGACAAAATGAGTGATTATTCTGTATGGAGCACAAACATGAACATTATGCAAAAATGATGAGAAACAATTGAAAGCTTTCGGAATGTGCATGTGGAGAAGAATGGAGAGAATTAGCTGGATCGAGCGGAAAATGAATGAGAAAGAGTTAGAAATAATGGGAGAGAAAAGAACAATTTTAGATACTATTAAGAAGAGGAAGATAAACTGGTTGGGACATGGTTAAGAAGGAACTGTATTACAAGAGACGTACTAGTGGGTACGGTGGCAGAAAAGAGAAGAAAAGGACGAAGGAAATGACAATTAATGATAAATCAAAAAACTCGTACCTGAAAAAAAAGAGGTTAGTGGAAGACCGTAGAGCATGGAAACTTCTCAGATGCGGCATATGACCTGCCAATAATGGCAGAATACCTATGATGATGATGATGATGAGTAAATACGCTAAACCTGCCATCATGCTGAATTTGAAACGAGAAAACAGAGAATTAGGAAAAACAAAAATATATTTTCATGTTATCATCAAACTAATTAGTGTTGTCCACGAGACCAGAAACATAACAAATCTCGTCTCATTACCTCATGTGCACTTATTTACATATTTAATGGCTCACAAAACATAAAAGGTTAACTTATTGCAGTACGCAACAAAGTAGCTATTATAGTAATTTTAATACTCATAATTACAATTCATGAAAAGGGTAAAAAGTTTTATTACTTTGTTGTCTGTAAAGTTTCTATGAACGTGTTCCAGTGAAAGGAAGATGATGCAGGAAAATAATGAATTTCCAGGTTTTCTTTTGTATTCTGGACAAGGTCAAGGTCAACCAGTTGACCTTTCTTGCACGCCTTCATCGTCTTGCAGCAGCTTTTATCATTGGACAAGTGTTTGAGTGAGGTTTTCTTGCATGTCATTCAGCAACCTTGTAAAATACAGACGGTTCTTGGAAGAGCTTCAAACAATGTTTCCGGAGAAAAAACAAGATTACCAACCAAACCGATTAGATCTCAAAGGCATCAAGTTGTAGTCTTACAACAAACTAAATGGATTCATTCATAAGCGTCTTATACAACATCATTTACAGTGCATAACAGGATTCTTTAATAAATGAAAACAGAATTCCATTTAAAAGATAACTAATTTTAATAAGAATTATTGATGTTTTCTAGCTCGCCAGTCGCCAAATCACGAACTTTAATGGTCAAATTAATTGTTTCAGCGAGCTGTTCCACTTTTTAAGTACTTTGCATGCTGTATCTGCTTTATATACTCATATTTATTTTGCCTGCCCGTGTATCTGACTGTTCGTAAGTCCTGGAGGCAAAAATTTCAAGAACTGCTTGATGGGTAACCAGTAATTTTGGCCAGAATGTAGAGAGTCAGAAGTTATGACTCAATTTCGTTAATGAAGGCGATACTCAAACCGGAAGTGGTAAAAGTAATTTCCGGTTTTAATGTTAACTACTGCTAACCACAGCGTTAATAGATAGCGAGAAACGGTTTCCTGGAATCAATCATGCGTTAAAAGAATACATTTTATCTTTTGCTTAACACTTTACTAACACCGCAAGTGATCAAAATCCACTATGACGTCCGGTTTCAATTTTGTTCTACGGATAGTGAAAATGAGCAAACACGTTTTCTTAAAATCAATTTGACGTTCTAAGTATAGATATTGTCTTTTGTCTTAACCCTCTATTTAAGCCAGAAATGGCAGAAATCGACACTTCTGATTCAACGTTGACGCCTATTCCGTCTCATCTCTCTACTAAAATCGGAAGTGGTACAAATGCACTATTATTTCCGGTGTTAATATTAGTTTTGAGATAATATCACACTACATGAGCCAGACTCCCTCGCGTCGTGTATACGCCACACAGCTACTTGTGAAATAGATTTACCAAGTAAATGAGGGTTTATCTTTGTAGAAATAATTTGCAGTTATAGAATGTGCAGGAAAGGGTTCCCCTTTTGCTGGTGACATAATATTCTCCGTTTCACGCTCTAACATGTCTGCATCAAGTTTATTATTATTATTATTATTATTATTATTATTATTATTATTATTATTATTTATTTATTTATTTATTTATTTATTTATTTATTTATTTATTTATTTCGGAAAAACAACAGGCAAATGCCTAATTACAGTTTTCCCTTATAGTAAAGTGTATTTAATACACTTTAAAATACATATATAATAACATACTAATATGACCTCAATTCTATTATAATACACTCTAAGATACACATATTATAAAATAATAATATGAAAGTAAAATATACGTTAAAATACAAATAGCACGGTATACAGGATACAACAAATTTATGTAGAATGAAAATTTTTGTTTGTAACTAAAAATATCTATATCTGGTTGTCCTTGTGACATTTTAGTATACAATATACACATTTTTCTGATAGGCGATACATCTAATGCATTAGTCCTTTGCGCTGAGAGATTGAATATGTCATTATGGGGTCTTGTTGCTCTATGTGGGATGCGAATTTTTATTTCTGATAACAAATATTCTGAATCTATTGCACCATGAATTATTTTATGTAAGAAAGATAATATGAAATGATTTCTTCTGCTTTCAAGAGATTGTAATGAATATTTGTTTCGGAGACCTTCGTAGTTCTCAAATTTTGGATATATACCTGTTTCTTTATATGTCAAAAAAGCGCACAAATTTATTTTGAATGTTTTCGATTTTATTTATATATTTCTTACTATTAGAACCCCATATTAACGCTGCATATTCCACCTTAGACCGTACATAGGCAGTATATAATGTTTTGAGAGCATTAGTAACTTATTAGAAAAATCACCTCCTAATCTCATCACAAAGCCAAGATTCCTAATGGCCTCACCAATTACTCTATTGACATGAATATCGAGTGATAGGTTTGACTGCAGAGTGACTCCAAGATCAGTAACATAATCCACTTTCTTAATTGGCGTTTGATTAATAGTATACATATTGCGTACATAGTTTATTTTCCTGGTGTATGATACTACTTTACATTTTCTAATATTTAGTAGCAACTTGTTTGATTCACACCATTGGGAAATAGCATTAATGTCATTTTGCAAAGAAATTGCGTCTAATTCCGTGGAGACACTGCGATAGATTTTCAGATCGTCAGCAAACATAATTTGTGGAAAGATGTTATTACAGGTGGTAAATCTTTATCAAATAGTATAAATAACAGAGATCCTAAGTTCGATCTCTGAGGCACACCAGAGTCTACGACATATTCCTTAGTTAAAATATTCTTGTATCGAACGCGATGTTTCGGTTGGAAAAGATAGGATGCTATAAGTTGTTGAAGATTTTGTGAAAAATTGAATGTCACAAGTTGCTTAGAAGTATATCATGATTAATTACGTCGAACGCCTTGGAGAAATCTGTATAAATTACATCCACTTGTTCCTTCTTATCAATTTGATTAGCTATAAAATGTGAGAGTTCTGAGAGATTGGTTATAGTTGATCTCTTTGGCATGAAACCATGTTGAAAGGGAGATATTATTGACCGTACATGTGAATAAATTTTTTCCTATATAATAATTTCAAATACCTTAGATGGGGCAGATAGTAGGGTAACCGGTCGATATTTTTTTATTTGGTCTGTAGGACAGCCTGTTTTGGGAATGGGACAGACGTCACCAATCTTCCATTTCGTAGGAAATGTAAAAGAAGCTATTGACTTGTTAAAAATAACTTGTAGGGGATGTTTCAGTATTTCTGAGCAGCCTTTAATGATATATGGTGGTATTTTGTCCGGTCCACAAGATAACCGTGGTTTAAGTTTTTTAATAGCATTCTCCACATCTTCAATTTCTATAAAGTTAATGTTTAATTTGTCCAGGATTTCCGAATTATTGTGTTGCTCCATAGGAATAAGATTGTAGCTCGATTTATTGTATGTCACTTGAAAATTTGCCATAAACGCGTTTGCAACATCAGCATCGTCACTCAAAGTTTGACCATCATAATGAAAGATATTACTTCCCGAATTACTCTTTTTATTCTTAACATACGCCCAGAAAGTCTTAGGATTATTTATAATATTGGCCTCACAGTTGTTTAAATATATATTGTATGCATTAGAAATTTCTTTTTTAGAAAGAGCTCTCAATTCTTTAAATTTATTATAGTAATAATAATATTTTTTTTAGTTATGATGTTTATCCGGATGGTATATGGTTTGATGTGATGGTATGATGTGTGCCCTCTGCTGACCATGGAGGACACACATCATACAATCGCCAAAGGAGCTTGTCTTTGTCCTAATCTTTCAGTTTGTGAAGTTACGTCACTCTTTAAGTGAATTTTGCATGCTTTTCTGCTCTTTGCCACATCGTCACTGACAAAGGAACATCTTATATTGATAGTAGCGTTGCCAAATCAAACAACGTGCAATCGATAGAGGAGTGAAAAAAAGTTAAAAAATCCGAAGTTTTAAGGGCCGACACGCAGAAACACAGGAGATACAGAGGAAAGAAGGATCTAGAATCATGCAAAGATAGCAATGCAAAAGATACACTGACACAGAAATAACCTCAAAGTGATTAAAGTAGTCAAAATAGAATGCAATAGTAGGCCTAAGACAGAATACAACAGAATAGTGAGCAAACATTGTACCCACAGACATGCTCAATAACATAATATGTAATGCAGTGTTGCCAATAGTGCTGTCGTAATCGGTTTTTGAAAAAAACGGAAACCGGTTTTTGAAAAAAGTGAAATTTCATAAAACCGAAATGTCGGTTTTGAAAACCGCATTTGCGGTTTCGGTTTTGAAAACCGTTTTTGCGGTTTCGGTTTTGAAAACCGCATTTGCGGTTTCGGTTTTAAAAACCGCATTTGTGGTTTCGGTTTTGAAAACCGCTTTTGCGGTTTCGGTTTTCAGAAAACCGGTTTTCTCAAAAAAAAAAACGAAAACTGCAAAAGTCACAAAATTTCGACAGCACTAATGTCAAGTAATGACGAGAAAACAGCAAAGAATCTTTCCCATCTTCGACTCACAGTTGCCAGATGGAGGAAAAAAATGCTCAAAATTTGCAGAGGGTAAAGAAGATATTTTTCTTAAAATGTCTTAATGTGTAGGGAAATTCTTGTTTAGTATACTTTTACAATTGGCAGAATAAAAAAAAAATAAGTTGCAGTTTCTCACAAAGAGGCACGGCTATCGTTATTGGGAAGTAAAATGATATACAGTAGAATAAAATATGATCGGCGTTCCCTTCACGTATGAACTATTGCAGGTGTCTGGGACTTGCGATAAGAAACCAGTCAACACATGCAAAACCACAAGATTCTCATTTATCGGAGTGGCAAGAAATCAACAATAAAATTGTGTATTGCGATCTAAATTTTTTTCTTTTCTTTTTTTTAAGAAATGGAGGTGGTGTTTTTTTGTTAACATAAGAAAGAGTGGCAGTACTATTTAAAAACAAGGTGAAAGAGTAATGATAATATAAAAGATATCAGTCTAAGTGGATGAGATTTCAAGTTGGATTTCATGAGTTGCAGGTGTAGTGATCTTAAATAGGGATATACCTTATTTTCTATTTAGCTTAGTGTTGTCATATTACCCGATTTTTGCGGGTACCACCCGATTTTCAGGTTCTATATTCGTCCCTCGCTTAAACGTATCTTAATCACGAAAAACCACCCGCATTTTGGGATTGAAGAAAAATCTAAGACGACTTAATGGATAAAGTCTTGGCATATTCAACGTAAACCGCTACAACTCTGACAATCTTAACCGCTACACCTCTGATTTTTATATATTTCGTAAACTAGATCACAAGGAACACGAATCTGAAGGATTTTTGACATTCCGACTTCCGGAACGCGAGATATTAAAACTTTAAGTTTAATATAGATACATTCTCTATACGAAAAATATTATGTCCTGTGAGATACAGTATATAAAGGTAACCAAGAAAGTTCTGTCGCTTTTTGTGGAGGTATGTGTTCAATTGATCCTCACACCGTGAGTTGAATGCGAATGGAGAAAAGGCGAAGGTCAGATGTTGGTGTGGGTATATCCAATACTCTACCTGCTTGTGGCAGTTCAGTTACAACGTGAACTTGTGTAAGGACAGAGTGAATATGGAACCTCCACAGAGCGTCATAAGGGCGTGTATGCTGTACGAGTTCAAACTTGGGTCAAACGCCACTGCAGCGGGGCGGAAGATATCTCAGGCCTTTCGTGAGGGTGTCGTGATTACGCAGACAGTGCAAGGGTGATTTATAAAGTTTAAGGACGGTGACGAAACACTCACGAAAGACGCACCACGTGCCGGAAGACCAACACATGTACAAAATGAAAATCTTCAGGTAGCAATTGAGGCGAACAGCGGAGGGACCTGGTAGAAACTGGGGCTAACATTCAATGTGAGTGGAGAAACCATCCGGCAGCACTTCCATCAA
Source organism: Thermobia domestica (assembly GCF_964235325.1). Lineage (NCBI taxonomy): Eukaryota > Metazoa > Arthropoda > Insecta > Zygentoma > Lepismatidae > Thermobia > Thermobia domestica. Next base: position 156,220,647 of record NC_137469.1, read on the forward strand.
CTTGGGAAGCAGTACAATTTGAGTCTATTGGTCCCACATGAATTAACTCTGGGCCAGAAGGCTACGCGAGCAGACACCTGTGTTTCTTTGCTGTCTCGTCTGAGAAAGGAGCCATTTCTGGACAGGATGTTGATATGTGATGAGAAGCTCCATGGCGTCATCATCATTGGTTAAAATCCCATGAACTGGTTCCAAAACAGCGGATCCAGTAATGCAGCAGAAAGTCCTGCTGTGTGTTTGGTGGACTGCTCGCGACATCGTGCATCGGGAACTGTTACCGGCTAGTCAGAGCAGAACATTAATGCAACTGTTTACTGTCAGCAGTTGAGCCGTGTTCAAGAAAAACTCAAAACCCTGGAGCCAGCACTTCTCAATCGCTAAGGGGTTCTCTCGTTACGGGACAACGCTAAGCCCCACATGGCTAGATTGACCCGGGACACCATCCTACGCCTTGGATGGGAAACACTATTGCAACCGCCATACTCCCCGGACATTGCACCGTCCGAATATCACCTGTTCCATTCCTTGCACACTCACCTTAGAGAACTCCAGTTCAACTCCGTAGTAAAAGTGCAAAATACACTTGATACCTTCTTCGCTTCACGGTAAACCAAGTTCTACCGCGAAGGAATCCATGCCCACCCCGAACGTTGGGAGAAGGTCGTTGATACTGATGGGTACTATTTTTGATCATCCAGGTACGTCTTAGGCAGGGATGTAGCCACGAGGGGCCGATCGGGGCCAGCCCCCCCAAATGATTTCCTGGCACTCCTAATGGCCAGATGTTAAAACATCATCGTGAGATTACTTCGCTTCTGTCATTTAAAAATAACAAAGTTTACATATAATTAATAATTTACGGTAAAATAGTATGGAAAAATGGTATTTTACCATACCGATCACAAAATAGTATGGTATTTCTTCCTTATAGCCATCCGAAAATAGTATGGTATACTTTTTGTGACAGCAGATTACACAATTTACGGCGATTTGTGTTTGACAGTTTGAAGACAAACGTTTTGACAAGGTACTATAAAATCTATCATAAAACAATGGTACTAAATCGTAAGTACATTATATTATTTATATGCTGTAATTAGTGTTTTAAGAAAACTTTTTATCAGATAGAAAATTTGGTGAAAAGCAACGTTTTTATTCAGTTTTTCAGTTTGGAATTCATTCGCTTTTTTAAATGCTATTTCGTGTAAAACAGTAAGTGAGATATAGCTGTTAATAAAATAATTATGTCTTTTTCGTCACGAATAATAAATAACATTTTTGTCAGAAAATCTTAAATAAATTAAGTGCAATTTCAAAGAAAATCAGTCTTATGTATAAAAGTAACCAAGAAAGTTCTGTCGCTTTTTGTGGAGGTCTGCGATAATTGGCCCTCACTGGCGGCAGGGTTTCGTCGAGTCGAAACATATATCTCGTGTCGGGGTGTTGAAGTTACCACCGCGTAGCAACGACCAGCGAGAACTTTGTTTTGGTCCGCACTTCTTAGATTCTTTGCGGAGAATCGTGAAGGAACCAACACGAACTATCGCCAGTCATGTGCATGCGGTTATTATTATATATTATTTTTTCCTGGAGAATTGTTCCTAAAGTGAGCTCCGGGGGTCAAGAATAACCTCTGCCTCAACATCATGAAGTGAAAAATCTTGAGATAAGTGCGATAATTGCATGAATTTAGATGGCAACTGTCGTCGATCATTAGAAAGTGAGTATGGAAGAACTATGAAATAAAGTAAATAGACACGCGTGATTTTGTTACAAAATTACACACATTTTATCTAATTCCAAACAGTTATCGTCGAATATACACGGTTAAAGGAGCACTCTGATTGACCCAATTAAAAAGATCCTAACGATTTATCCCTTTACAAGCGACGTTTCCTTCATCGCCTTCGTAGCGAAGTAGGAAGAACACTTGCCTAGTAATCATAAGGTTGGTGGTTTGAGTCCCCTGCGGGGTAATTTTTTGATACTTTTTAAAGTGTTTTTTAGACTCACCTTAATGTAACTAAATCACACATATAGCCGATTTAACATTTAACGTTTGGGGGAGTAATTTTGTGGTTCGTTGGTGCTTTGTCGCGTCTCTGCCGCTGGTGGTATAATTTTCAAAACGGTAGAGGGGCCACCGGGAATCGTCGCTGCGGCGCCGCCAATGTTTGGCGAGATGTCGCTAATTGCCCATTTGTGGTCCACCGACGCTTACGGCATGGGGACAATTCAGTGTGAGTGGCGAAACCATTCAACAGCACCTTCATCAACTGAGAAAACACTAGAAGTTGGGTCGATGGTTTCCACATAACTTGGTTCCGGGTCAAAAGGCAACGCAAGCAGACACCTGTGTTTCTTTGCCGTCTCGTCTGAGGAAGGAGCCATTTGTGGACAAGGTGTTGCCATGTGATGAGAAATGGGTCATGTACGAAGTTCCACGGCGCCGTCATAATTGGTTAGCATTCCATGAACGATTCCAAGACAGCCGAAACCAGCACTACACCAGAAGAAAGTCCTCCTGTGTGTTTATGAACTGCTCGCGGCATCGTGCATCGGGAACTGCTACCAGCTGGTCATCGCATCAATCAACTGTGTACTAGGGGGGCGCGGTGGCTCAGTGGTAGAGCGTTCACCTCTGGTGCTTGGGGTCCCGGGTTCGATCCCAGCCCCCGCCAAGTGAACTTTGTGGTGGACAAACACCGTGCTCGTGGGTTTTCTCGGGGTTCTCCCGTTTCCTCCCACTTTCTTCATTCCACCATTTCACTCATCTCTCATTATCACCGTCTCCTTTAGCCTAACCGGCATAACCGTGGGACGTAAAACTCAAAGATTTCATTTCATTTTTCAACTGTGTACTGTCAGCGGTTGAGCAGTGTTCAAGAGAAACTCAAAACTCTGGAGCCAGCACTTCTGAATCCCAAAGGGGTCCTTATGTTACAGGACAACGCTAAGCTCCTCGTGGCTAGGATGACCCGGGACACCATTTTACGCCTTGGATAGGAAACACTATTGTATACGCCATACTCACTGGATATTGCACAGTCCGATTATCATCTGTTCCCTTCCTTGGACAATCACCTTTAAAGGATGCCAACTCAAATCCCAAGTAGAGGTGCAAAATGCACTTGATACCTCCTTCGCTTCACGGAACACCAACCTCTACCGCGATGGAATAAATGGCCTTCCAGAACGTTTGCAGAAGGTTGTCGATGTATTCTTAATCTTCCAGATACGTGTTAGGTGACATATGAATGGTGGTGGGTGAGAAAGTGATAGAACTTTCTTGTTTACCTTTATAGATCGGTTCTGTGTATTGAAATAGTTATGAACAAAGGTATAATGTTTGGTCGGGGGCAGTAGTTCTTGGTTAAACATAATACAAACAATCTGTAATATAATTTATGAAATTATTATTATTATTATTTTGTTATTAATAATAACAGTAAGAAGAAGAAGAAGAAGAAGAAGAAGCATCTAAAAACAGTGTTTTTAGTTTTCTGGAAGAAAACCAAAATTTTCCAGTTTTTTTCAGGCTTCAAAAACACTAGCTGCAACACATCTTTTTTTTTTTAGATTGTAGCTCGCCCCCCTTCAAAAACGACGAGCCCCTCCTACAAAAACCTGCTGGCTACACCCCTGGTCTTAGGTGACATATCGATGCTCTAAGGTGATAGGTCAAAAAGCGACAGAACTTTCTTCGTTAATTTTATACATACTATGTAAAACTACTGTATAAGTTCTAGTATCTCGAGTTCGGGAAGTCGGAATGTCAAAATTCCTTCAGATTCGTGTTCCTCGTGGTCTAGTTTACAAAATATATAAAAATTAGTTTTGGTCCAGTTTGCTTCCGTGGTCACTTTATGTTCGAATATCTCGAGATCGGAAATTCGGAATGTCAAAATTCCTTCAGATTCGTGTTTCTAGTGGTCTACTTTACAAAATATATAAAAATAAGGTGGGGTCTAGTTTGCTTCCGTGGTCACTTTATGTTCGAATATCTCGAGATCGGAAATTCGGAATGTCAAAATTCCTTCAGATTCCTGTTCCTCATAGTCTAGTTTACAAAATATATAAAAATTAGTTTTGGTCCAGTTTGCTTCCGTGGTCACTTTAAGTTCGAATATCTCGAGTTCCGAAATTCGGAATGTCAAAATTCCTTCAGATTCGTGTTCCTCGTGGTCTAATTTACAAAATATATGAAAATCAGGTGGGGTCCAGTTTGCTTCCCTGCAGCCGAAAAGTACATTGGAAGTGTCATCAAAGAAGTAACTTAAAAAAAAAGTGCGAAGGATCAAAGGTCAATATTTGTAACACACAAGTTCACATCAGTACTTACGGTTTAGAACTCCCCACTTTTCTGACTTTAAAATATTGCAACCCTAATTTAACTGTGACTTGTACAATTATCAAAGAATCCCTTTCGCACAGTGCTGCATATATTACCATAATAGTCTTGGAGCAAATAAAAAAAAGTTAAAACACAGACATAAATCAATACAATTGTCTCGATCGATAAATGCTTTCACAATTGTTAAAAGGTGTAATTAAAAACATCAAACATTGTTTCTGATTTGAAAAGGACAAACAAGGTTTCGTTCATAAAACCGCAAACACGGTTTCGGGCGGCTTTCGCTTTCAAAAAGAGCTTTTGCTGTTTCGGTTTTGAAAACCGCTTTTTTGGTTTCGGTTTTGAAAACCGCATTTGCGGTTTTGGTTTTAAAAACCGCATTTGCGGTTTCGGTTTTGAAAACCGCTTTTGCGGTTTCGGTTTTGAAAACCGCTTTTGCGGTTTCGGTTTTGAAAACCGCATTTTTGGTTTCGGTTTCGAAAACCGCCTTTTCGGTTTCGGTTTTGAAAACCGCATTTGCGGTTTTCGGTTTTCAGAAAACCGGTTTTCTAAAAAAAACGAAAACCGCAAATGTCACAAAAATTCAACAGCACTAGTTGCCAACAGAACACAAAATAAAGTTTTGTTCAATGGCACGGAACACAAATTATAACATCTAGAAAATCTAATTAGGGGTAGAACCATACCTGTGAAGTCGTGATGTACAGTGTTGCCAACGTTCGAAGATAGGCCTATATGAAATCCTATATAAATATCGCATGTAGAATAGAACATACAGTACACGATTCTAACTAGTTAAAACCAAAATATGAGACCACAAACAATAATATAATCACTGAAGCACGAAAATAAGGGACGAAGCACAATGTCGAAGCAGGTTTGCTCAAGTGAAAAATCAGAATAGTATCAAACGCATCACAAAACTGTAATGATGCATGCTCTTGGATTGACAATTGATTAGCAGGCTCACGTTTTTGATGCACGTAGTATTGTATCACCTCACACATTATTGGTAGTCAATTTTTCAGTGTTGCTGTTGATAAAGCGCTCCGCAGTGTATTGGTAATGTATGTACTCTTCTACATTCGAAATTCATGTGGGAATTCATATAGGCCTATCTTCAAATGTTGGCAGCACGGTACATCATGACTTCACAGGTATGGTTCTGATCATAATTAGATTTTCTACACGCTATAATTTGTGTTCTGTGCCATTTAACAAAACTTCATTTTGTGCTCAGTTGGCAATACTGCATTACATATGACGTTATTGAGCATGTCTGTGGGTACAATGTTTGCTTACTATACTGTTGTGTAAATGCCATTTTGATTACTTTAATCATTTTGAAGTTCTTTCTGTTCTTTCTTTTGCATTGCTATGTTCACATGATTCTAGATTTTTCTTTCCTCTGTATCTCATGTGTTTTTGGGGTTTCGGCCCGTAAAACTTTGGATTTCTCACTTTTTTCACTCCTCTATCGATTGCACATTGTTTGATTGGGCAACGCTACTATCAACATAAGATGTTCCTTTGTGAGTAGCTAGTATCTTGTGACAAGTGGTATAAATATTTTAATCTTTCACGAACATCTTCCGTATGCTGTGATACCAACCGAGGCGATTGTGGCTTCCTTTCTCACTGACTAATAAATGAATTGTCAGAGCTTTGTCACTTTCGGTCAAGACTCTGATGATCAACATACTCACATCGGTAAGCTTCTCGTATGGGTATAATAGAATTGGTAAGCCAACAATTCCTAACAAGAAACACACGCTGTTGAATTGTGTACTCCATTTTCATCGCTATGTTACTAGAATTTGAAAGTTCGATCTGAGGCGAGAACTCTGATTAACTAATCAAGTTCTGTATTTTCTGTGGAAGTATTGTATATTCCCTAAGAATAACGATTGATCTTTTGTGAAAACTGGTCGCGTGTACAGGACGAGGAAGTCAGAAATAATAGTTCAGATGTGAATATGACATTCAAAAATGCCTTTATCACACCATCATCTACTCAGAAATGTACGAAGTGTGTGCAAAGAGAAACTGAACTTTGAAATAGTTTGCGATCTGGCAGAGGGAGCATACTGCAGCTACTGATCGCACACCTAGCAATAGGTTTAGACACAAACTGTCATTTACCGCGTTTCGCTATAATCGTTTATCGATGAGCTACAGGCACTGAAGTGAGCACTGCACAAGCTATTCGTTGGATTAATGATACAGTGATAGTGGAAGAGCTTGAAGAAGAACGCGTGTGTGAAATTGTCTTACAAATTTGGCAAGCATTTACAGATACATTTACATTGCTTTTCAATTCATTCAGTGTCTCCTTGTCCAGAAAAGCACGCATGAGTCGGCCAAAGATCAAGGTGATGTTGGTTGTGTTTTTTGATTGAAAAGGCATTGTCCATCATGAACTTGTATCTTGTAGTCAGATAGTAAAGAAAGAGTTTTGTCAGAGCATTTTAGCACGGTGAAAGGATGTTATAGGCAGGAAGAGGCCTGAATTGTGGGAAGATCAGACTCGAGTGGTGAACCGTGCCAATGCACCTACTCACGCTTCGCCCTTCATCTGCAGTTATCTGGCAAAACATCAGACTTCCATTGTGCTCCATCCACTCTAGTATACGGACCTAGCCCCAGTAGACCTTATTGGTTTCCCAAACTTAAAATCACATTGAAAGGACATCATATCCAAACCACAGAGGAAGGTCAGAATATTGCGACAAGATACCTATGCAACTTCCCAGAAAGTGTATTCCAAGAAGCTTTTGAAAATGTATGAAACGTTGGGAACGGTGTATTGCCAGTAGAGGGGACTACCCTAAAGGGGACAGTGTTTGAAATGTTGTACAATGAACAATAAAGATTTTATAGCAAAAGTTCGGTTTCTTTTTGAATACACCTTGTATATCCACGTTATCCATTTGATAGTTTTGAAAGTCTCACGGTTGATGAAGAAGTTAACCCATAATTGACAAATAATGCAACTTACAACATATAGCTACAATATTATTAGCGTCTAACTGTGAGGTGCAAGGAGCAATAGATATAAAGTATGCACACAAGGCAAAAGCACCAACACAACAATACAATAAAAGGTGGTGGAGTGACGAGGGATATTCAAATTTTATGTAAATATTAATGAAAATACTAATGAAAAGCTCTTACATATGTAAATCCCTACTTGGAGTGTTAAGGTGATCTCCTGCTGGAGCCGCCACTGCCACACTTAATAAATTGTAGAGCATGAGTAAAAGTAAAAACAAAATCTCAGGGTTTTAATTTATAATATTTCTCAGAGATTTCAGACGACAGCTATGGTCTCAGCAGCTACTTGTAAAGGGTTCTCAAACATTTAATAAGGTTAAAAAAAAGGAATGATTTCAAACCAACAGGTAGCAGCCTGTTATGTACCCTTTACACTCATAGCTGTGTCTCTTTGGTTCAGTGGGCGTGAAGCTTTCCTGGGCCCCATTCAGGAAAGTGGTCAGAAGTACTAGAGAAAGGGGAAAATGTTCCCTTAACTCTCAATCCTGGAATAAAAACATTTGGATTAGCAATAGGGTACTCACCAATCAGGAAAATAGACACCCTCTCACTACTGGTTGAAGATAGATATTTACTCTCAAGCTTGAATAGCCAGATGACAGAGGTACACACGCACAGATATCAATTTATATAACACTTGTTTACTTCGCAATTAATTTAACTGGTGCACCATTACACACTGATATATATATATATATATATCATCACACTTGAACACACATTATTATGTACACACTGGAGATTTGGCTGATCTCTTAAAATAATAAGCTATTCAGCATACAGAAAATTCTCCTCATTGTTATGAGTTTATAGTCTCTCACTCTCTCTATACAGAGACGAGGAGTAGAGAGGATAAAAATAAAAAAAGTAAAAGAAAAAAATACAAATTAAAAAATCGACTTAGAAAATTTCACACAGTTCCATGCTGTTAATCCGATGACATAATGTCCACTTCTTTGATAGTCGCTGCTTACTTGGAGGGTCTGGAATGTTTCTGTGATGGTAATCACACGCAGGATACACTTAGTTCTGGCGTTATCATTTTACTGGGAATCTGAAATGTCCCTGGGCGGTGATGATGTAATCAAATGGAGACGTTAAAAATATGTCACAACTGACACAGAAGTTCTAACTAACTAACTCTATGGCCTATGGAACCCGGAGGTTCAGTGCCGCGTTCACAAAAGCTCTCCACTGACTTCTATCCTTAGCTAATTGGATCCAGTTTCTACTTTGTATTCCTATCTCTGCGAGATCCATCTTAATATTATCCTCCCATCTGCGCCTAGGTCTTCCTAATGGTCGTTTTCCTATGGGTCTACCAGTCAAGACTTTGAAAGCGTTTCTACTTTCTTCCATTCTAGCTACATGACCTGCCCACCTAAGCCTCCTAGACTTGACGACCCTAACAATGTTGGGTAAACCGTATAAACTATGTAGTTCCTCGTTATGAAGCTTCCGCCATTCCCCATTCTCGTTCCTCTTGGGTCCGAATATTCTTCTCAGGATCCTGTTCTCAAATACTTTCAGTCTATGTTCTTCCCTCAGAGTAAGCGACCATGTTTCGCAACCATACAGAACAACAGGCATGATTATCGTTTTATATATTTTAAGCTTCGAATTCCTCGACAGAATTCGCGACGACAAGAGATTTTGAACCGAATAGTAACACGAATTCCCTGCTTTTAGTCGACATTTAATTTCTTCGTGAATATGATTTTCGTCTGTTAATATTGATCCTAAATATTTGAAAGTATTCACTTTATCAAAAGTATTATTTAATATTTTAACGCCTCCACAATTTGCCGTATTACGGTCCCGACGCACTTCCATGTATTTAGTTTTCTCTGCATTTACTTCTAAACCCATGTCCCTGCAAGCGTTTAATAATATCTCTGCATTTATTTCTACTGTTCTCCTATCATCCCCTATTAAATTTACATCATCAGCATATGCCATAACCTGGTGAATGCCGTTCAACTCTAGGCCCTGGTTGCTATCTTTGATTTTCCTTATGGCGTATCCAGCACAAAGTTAAATAATAATGGCGACAACGCATCTCCTTGTTTCAGGCCATTTCACAGAAGTTCGTCAGTATAAAATTTATTACAACTTCATTTGGTGTTCTCCTTGTTAAAAGTTCAGGAGGGGCCCTGTCGTTTACTGAGACAGGCCACTAGATCTCGGCTGAGATCTGTTGATATAGATTCTAGTATTCCATGACAGGAATGTTACTTTAGTGCCACTGCACTATACGAAAGTTAAGTTCACAGATATACTGTTAACTTGAAATACTTGCACAGGCATGGCCAACATAGCCACAGTTCAGGTGTCTGATAGTAAAATTGATAAATTAAATACTTGAACAATGAAGTGTTTGATAATTGAAGCAAATTTCACTGTTTCTATTCCACTGCAAGATACATCTCACACACTGGCTTGTGAGAACCACTATCACATAATAAGTATACGGTCACACCCGAGTTCGCGATACATGGGTGACCATGTATTTAAAACATCAGAGCTCCTGGGAGAACGGAACGTCTCACCGCTCTGGGTCCTGACATCCAAACACTTTCGAACTTAAGAATCAACTGAACATCACAATGTTCACCAAAAGCTAGTAACCACCGCGAATTTCAGGAAAAGCAGGAACTCGCTCTTCCCAGAATAGCCGCAAAGAGTTTTGATAGCTGGAGGCTAAACTGTGGGTGGTCTGTCGACAAAACAACACTTGAGGACGCCAAAGCTCTCTTGTGAAGAGCAACTCACCCTGATAGGTGCTTCCCCCATCGCAACGAGCGGCAGTTTTGAAAGCTCCTGTTCAAACAGAAGTCCATAACAAGAACTAAATAAACATTACTTGTTTCACTAATAGTTAATATACATATAATACTAACACATGATTATACACACAGTATGATATCAATATATATACAGAATGTAATTATATTAATATATACAGATGACATCACTCATAGTATGCGTAGGAAGTCTTTTTTCCATTGGCCTCCCTATATACGTCTGCTAAAATCCGGCAGCCATCATGCCAAGAAAGAGAGTGATGGAAACATCGGTTGCTTTGAGTAAATTTTGACAATAACACAAGATCTAAATGTCTTGTACGTTGGGAAACACGATGACAAATTAAGTCATGAATTTTAACGGTCTTTCCAAGAACTTGTGAGCGTAATACGGTAATATTAATAATTTACACCTAAAAATAGTCAAAATAAAGTACAAGTTTTTAAATACGCAGTGCATCATGGGAGAAAGAGAGGTAGGTCAGTTCGCTGACACTAGCGGACGCCGCTTCGAGAGACGCATCAAGCTTGGAACGTGTGAGATTCTTTTCAAATGTGTGAAACTGGCACGTATGGAAATTGGAAATCTATCGTAGTGACGCTAAAAATTTTATGACTTTTGCAACAAAGCCTGGTGTGTGTCTGTTAGCAATGTTTCCACCTAGACTTTCTATACAGAGGAAGTTACCAGTATACTTCCTATAAACAATGTTTCATTCTTCTTTGTTTATCTAGGGTTTTCTCCACCCACTAGTAGTCAAAGACCTCACACAAACTCTCAGCTCAGAACGATGCCGCCAAAAAAAAACTCTGTTCAAGCTCTCTTTGTAACACGAAGTTCAAACATCTATACATGAAGTAAATAAATATAATATTTCTTCCATTATTCTTTATATGCAGAATATGTATGCAGGATATGTAAATCCAATAACGCTTGTAATATATACATTCAATTTCCCATTAATGAGATGCACGCAAAATTTAATGATATTCATAAACTATGAAGGAATAAAAGTACATACATGAATAAAATATATATCAAAAGCATATTAATAATATTGTATTACGCTCGGTGTTTACCCAATAATATTCATAATAGTTACATAATATGCTAAATGAATGCTAATTAATCAGCAATTAAGTTATTCACAAATTATCATAAATTAACATATTAATAGGGAAATGTGCACTTATCTGCATTTTGATAACGCTTTAATTTTCACATAACGCTTTAATTTTCGTTAAATAATTGTCAATCGACACGTCTCATTGATATACAGTAGGTAGAGTGTAAATTTTCATGTATATATATATATATATATATATATATATATATATATATATATATATATATATATATATATATATATATGTGTGTGTGTGTGTGTGTGTGTGTGTGTTTATGTGTGTGTGTGTGTGTGTGTGTGTGTGTTGTGCAACAACCACACCACCTATAAAGATGAAACTGATATTGAAGTACTATATCCTCACCAGTAGCGTACGCAGGAATTTATTTCGGGGTGGGGGAACAAACTCAATATGAGGATATTTTACATTAAAATTCCTAAAATTGACCCTAATATTAGGCTAAATTTACCCAAAAGTCGAAATTTAGGTGGGTCCGGACTCCCAGGACGCACCTCCTGCGTACGTTTCTTATTCTCATCAACATTTCCATTGCAATAGTATACAGTGAGATTAATGGGATACAGCTCAAAACTAACATTAACTCTCAAGCTTTAATTTTCTTTTAATTGTAATACTAATAAATGTTAGAAACACAAGAGCCATGGTCATTGGAACGAAGCGGCCGATGTCAAATCTAGAAAATAGAACAGGTAACTAGTTTTCGATACATAGGTAATATTATTAGTGATGATACGAAATCTAAAAGTGAAATAAAAGGAAGGATAGGAATGGCGAAAGAAGCTTTTATGAGGAGGAAAAGTCTGTTTTGTGGAACCTTGAGTAAAGAATTGAGAAAAAGACTCGTAAAGTGCTTCGTATGGAGTATTGTACTGTATGGCTCAGAAGCATGGACGTTACGCAACAATAATAAGAAAAAACGACTGGATGCTTTCGAAATGTGGGTGTGGAGAAGAATGAAAAGAATTAGCTGGGCCAAGCGGAAAAGAAATGAGAAGGTGTTAGGAATGGTGAGGGAGAAAATAACAATTTTAGATATTATTAAGAAAAGGAAGAGAAACTGATTGGGACATTAGCTAAGAAGAATCTGTATCATGAGGGACATTTTAGAGGGTGTGGTCGCAGGAGAAAGAGAGAGGTGACGAAGGAGACTACAATTAATAGACGATATCCAAACAGAACGATCGTACATGAAAACGAAGAGGCTAGCGGAAACCATGAAGCATGGAAGCTTCTCAGTTGCTGCAAGTGACCTGGGAATAATGGCAGAATAACTATGATAATGATGATGATGTAATACTGTTCAGATATAATACATATACCAATCAATAAATGACATCGAGTCCAGCATAACCACGTGCTCGAGGGTAAATTTTCGTTCGTAGTTTTCGAGAAGATGGAGAAAGATTAAATTTCATGTCGTTACATACGTCATTCGTAGCCAACCTGACGCAGTTGATACTTTTATAATCTGCTACAATATTTATTTCTTTATGCACTGTATACGATAAACGCGCACTGTTAAGTAGCAGATTGTGTCTATTGTTATTTGATTCCTCTCAACAATTACTAAAATACTCCTAACAATGACACATTCTCTTAACAATGATACACATACTGGAAACAGCGACACATTCTAGCTGCAATTAATTGACACTTCCTGAAAAGACCCTACAGAAATAGAGGGAGAATCAAATAAAAACCGCAAACGTGCCATTAAAAATCATCTTTTCAGGCATTTGGAAATTTAAGATACGATCCTTGACGTCTTTCTGACCTGCTGACGAAGGAGTACAGGTAGGTGAGGTTGGAGCTAAGTAACAGCTGATTCAATATGGCGGCATCGTTACGCAATTGCACCAAGGATGAACAGCGTGGACTTATTTGACTTTTATGTAGTGAGATGTGAAACTGGTTGATATTCATCGGGGAATGAACACGAAGTGTGGGGATGCCTGTTAGTAACAACTGCAATTCTATGAATGGTGCAAGAAATTCAAAGAAGGTACAACTTTCTTGATTAATGCTTCCCGTCAGGGTCAGGGTCATGGACTTGTGACAGATTAGTCCATCGTCGCTGCACATCAGCTTATTCAGGAAGACCTGCGTGTCACCCTGGCTGAAGTGGCTTCCTTGCTGAATATGAGTTTCAGTGCAGTACAGCACATACTGGATGACAAACTCTGCTAGAGAAAAGTGTCCACCAGGTGGGTCCTCGACAGTAGACGCAGGAACTGAAAGATCGTCGGGTTGACACGCATCGAGAGCTGCTGGGGCGTTATGAAGAGGAGGGTGAAGATTTTCTAACTCGCATTGTCACCAAGAATGAAAGTTGGATGCACCATTTTCAAGCGGAGACGAAACGTGCAAGCAAAGAATGGCACGTCAAAACCAAAGAAGTTTTGCAAACGGTCATTTGCAAGAAAAGTCATATTGACTTTGTTCTGGAGTAAGAATGGGTCATGTTCTGGAACACTCCATGTCATACGTACCACAGTGACTAGTGCTACCTACACCGACCTTCTCAATAATCATATGAACAAAATAAGGAGGGTTTCTGAATATAGTTGTTTCTCTTTAACATGATAATGCTCATCATCTTCGTTCTACTCGTGCAAACTTGAAAACCATCGATAACTTACGCTTCAAGTGCCTCCCACATCCACAATACTCGCCAGATTTAGGACCATAAGATTTCTACATCTTTGGTCCATTAAAGGAGTACCTTGGAGGATAGAAGTTAAAGTCTAACGAAGACGTCCAATCGGCGGTGCAGGAGTGGCTACAGCATCAAACAAAATAATTTTTCTTACACATATTTAAGCACTTCCTATCCTACGGCATAAGCGCATTGAAATGGAAAAGAATTATGTAGAAAAATAATGTACAAGTAAACATTCTCCCTGCGTAAAGTAGTAAAAAAAAATGACTTGCTGTTTCGATTTGATTCTACCTCATATATTACTTCTAATACGATACAGGCTTTGTTCTAAGCCCATTCCTTTTCCTGTTAAACTAGAAAAAAAAACAATAAAAATGTTCTTGTTTGTTTCATCGTTCTATCATAAATACATATTCTTGAAAGATTTATAGAAGTTTTGAAACAAAAGTAACATTTATTTTATCGTCTATCTTTAATTACTTGTTATAAAACATGCATTAAAAAGCAAGTCAATATAAATACTTACAAGTATCCAGAAATTGGGAATGCTTTCATATGAACTCCTTTAATATATTAGAATCTTACCCTTCGTCTATTGAATTGGCCCTGAAGTGAAATATACATTAACTTTTATATGTTTCTCATCACTTGATATCCGGATGTTCCATAAGCTAAAATAACAGAACACATATGTCTTGCATAAACATTTATATTAGTTCCTTTTTTCTTTCTAAATTAATGATATAACGCACCAACGTTATATGCAGCCGTTTTTATCTATGATGCATTCCTTTTTTAAAAGATATAAATAAAAATGAGAATTATGTAACAGCGAATGAATGTATATAGAAATTCATTACTGAGGAAAAAGATTTGGTTAGAGATAAGAATTGCTCTAAATTACAAATCATTTGGTGAAAATAGTGGCAACTTGTCTTGCTTGGATCAATGTAGTTTGCTCATTACTTCAGCAAAACTAGGGATGAAGGATAGGATTTTTATTTTAGAGATGATTAGACCTTTCATAAACGACAAACATGACATAAATGCTTACATTAAAATCCGTGTGTAAATGGTAACTAATGTTTCTATTGTAAAATAGATTATGCAGTATGTTTATATGATTTATGTTTTATGTTTTATTTATATGATTTATGTTTTATATGATTTATGTTACAATTCTATTACACTTCGCGTGAATTTGGATTTTAAACAACTTTCTGTAGATATGACTTTTTTTTAAAACTTTGCTAAACTCTGTATAAAATTTTGCTAAATAGTAAATCGTCAACCAAACTGTTGACGTAACTGAAAACTTTTAAATGTGATTTTATTTATTTTATTTGTTATGTATGTGTCTCACTTTATTTTAAGGATATTGTTTGCACTTTAAGTAATACTCTTTATTTAAATATTTTAGTCGATATAAAAACAGGTCGTATTTTCAAAATGTAAATAAAGTTTGGTTTGTGTTATTATTATTGGAATACACATATTCTTCAAATTTGAAGAAATTAGTCAATAGTCATGCTATGTTCACGTGAACTAAACAGAAACATTACTTCACGATTTTCTTGAATTTTAAACTGGTAGAAACGAAATTTCTTACAATACAATCCGGTACAAATTCAGTATAAACATTTCCTACAGAAAAATCTTCACATTTGGAGAAACTTATTTTCTGGTCCTGATAGGTATACGTGAACTTATTAGGACAGCATTATTTTACGATTTTCTCCAATTTGAATCAGATAGAAATAAAAAGGTTTCCGGTACAATCTGGCACAAACGCAGTACAATCGATTCATACAGAAAAATCTTCAAATTTGTAGAAATTTATCAGTGCTCCTGTTATGTTCACGTGAACTTAGCAGGACGACTTTAGTTTTCGATTTCCTCAAATTTGAAACCGTTACAAAGCAAGATTTTTTACAGAACAAACCGATACAAACGCAGTACAGACATACGGGATGCAAATATTTATAATTTTCATATGTGGTCCTGCTAAGTTTACTCACGTAAGGGCTTCCCTTCCCACAGAACCTCTCACTTGAAACCTCTAATTTCGGAAGTGGTACAAACGAACATTTTTTGCGATAAATTCCGATACAAATATAGTACAAATGGTTTACATATTATTTCAAAATTCCAAGGCGGATGGCTACCGTTTCCAAAGCATCACATGTTGAAACTCTTATACCTTTGTACCGAAAGTGGTACAAACGAAAATATTCGCGGTACATTCCGGTACAAACGTAGTAGCCTACATATGATTGGCATAGGTTTTGTTTCGAAATTCCAAGATGGAAGGACTGCCGTTTCCACACCTCCACTTTCAAACTCTTATACCTTTGTACTGGAAGTTGTACAAACGAAAATTTTTACGGTACATTCCGGTACAAACGATTGGCGTAGGTTTTGTTTCGAAACGAGATAATGAATCTTCGCATCAACTAAGATACCGAACATCGAATAATCAACTCAGATAACCATTTTCTATAACGTATTAAACTCATGTCAGAAATTATTGTATCAGGAAATGTTAACCAAATCCTTGAAACACTTATACAGTACTTTTAAACAAATATTATATAAAATGAAAGCGAATGTAGATTGCAGGAATTGGTTATTGTAGAGACACGTCAGACCGAGAGGAAACTTTCATGGTGCATGTCAGGTTATCAGCCACCATCTTGCTGTCCGCCATTTGAATCTCGCTCAAAAATTTTAACTAGGAAAGGGGTTAAGTGATTTATCAAACAGGGCTCGAATTTCAAGAGAAACTTAGTAGTGTAATCAGATTTAACATAATTTTAATAACTATGAAGTTATAATTACATGAAATTCATATTACCTCTTACAAAATGTATTCAATGTACTGGTCGTGTTGCACTATGCATGTTCGTAGATTTGTTTCCCAAGTTGTATGACCATAGAGCAATATTTCAGATATAATTTGTGGACATGCATCCTGCATCCGTTGCTCTAAACGATCCAGATCCCTAAATTTTCGCCATATACCATTGCCTTTAGGTGACCTGCAGGTAAAAGTCCAATGGTTATAAATCAGGTGATCTGGCAGGCCATTCTACTGGCTCACGTCGATCAATCCATCAACCAGGAAATTGTTCATCCAGATACTAACGAACCTGCGGTTCATAATGAATTGGCACCCCATCATGTTGGTAAAATAAGGGAAAGCTGTCAACTGGGGACGACACTGAGAGTAGAATGAGTTATTTTAACATGCACAAGTAACGCTCTGCAGTTAATGTGCCAGGAATAACAAATGAACCAATGATATGTGTCACCCAGATCCCTTCCAACACCATAATTTTCCCTCCACCAACCATTTTACACTTATTTGTCTACTTGGGGTTTTCTGCAGACCAGCAGGTAGATTTTATTTACTTACATCCCTTATAACATAAAAGTTCGCTTCAACGGCATGTAAAATTTCCATTGCTAAGCCGAGATCCTACCTCAGCTGTTCCACTGCCCATTCACAAAATCGCACTCTCCAATCTGAGTCATCCTCAGAAAGAAGTTGCTGCAACTGCTGGTTGTAAGGATGCCACTTATGCGATGCGTCTGTAAACCCTACAAATGGAGGTTTGGTTGACGTAACATTCCAGCGATAATCTGCCTGTGCTGAGGTGTGGAGACTCAGATGTGAGCATTCCCGTAGCTGTGCCTTCGTCAGTGGCAATTCTGAGCTTACTTGATAGTGGCCCGTCATCAACCGTACCTGTCTCTTCGAACTTGGTCAGTAACTGTGCCACTGCAATGTGAGAAATTGAAGTATGTTGAGAATGTCTTTAATTGAAATCACGAGCTACACCACGAGCACTTTTACACCCCATATCTTGACGATCTCGATGTGGTTGGCTTTGGATAATGGCACGGTTCAGCATCTGGAAATGAGACAAATTTAAGTTTCATATGATTATAACTTCAAAGATATGTTAAATCTAATTACATCATTGTGTTTGTTTTAAAATGCTATTCCTGTTTCATATACCACATGATCATCTTCTCATTTACACTTCTTGAGAAAGATTCAAAATGGTGGACAGCCAGATAGCGGCTTTTCACTGACACGCACCGTAAACTTTTCCATCAATCCAATATGTTCATAACAATTGCCAATTCCGGTTATCTACTCTCCTTGCATTTTATAAGGAGTGGTAAGAGACTACTGATACGAGAATAACATTTAATCGCACACGGATAACCCTTTTCCACAGTCTTTTCAAAACACCCATGTAATAAGCAGTAGTAACAGTCTGTCCTTGAGGTGCAAACTCTTTCTGAACCACAACCCTTAGTATCGAAAAGGACAACCAACATTGTCTTCAATTTAGATTTGCTCATCCTCGCCTTCTTCTGTTTCTGTTTCCATTCTGCACTCTGGCGCTTCGTCTCTCAATCGTAATTCAATATCCACGTTTTATCACCGATAATAATGATGTTCAAATAATCCGGTTCAATTTCCACACGTTCTTTCAGTTCACTTGAGCTTTTGCTCTCTGTCAACAATTCGGGAACCAGCTTAGTGCACACTTTTCGCATGTTTAATTCTTCCGTAATGATGCGATGTATTTTCAAAATGTCCAGAGTGTCAGCTAACAGCCAAATACTCCTTCGACACTCAGCATTCAACAACTCACGCACACGAGTCACATTTTCATCAGTTCGGCTTGTTTATGGCTATCCAGAGTGGGGAGTCATCGTCCACCATTTTCTGGCCCCTCTTAAACTTCTTCGACCACCTTGTAACTTGCACATATGAAAAAGCGGATTGTCTATAGGCTTGTTAAAGCAGCTTATGAATTTTTGCAGCGGTTTTGTCGAGTTTTGTGCAGAACTTGATAGCTCAACGTTGTTCGAAAGTATTTGTCATGACGTGGTCTCAAAAGAAGGGTGCATTATATCAACAATCCTCGCGCCACCGATGCTTGGAGCATGCTGTCCTAGGGCGCTCTGCAAAGCTGAGAATCCCGCCCACCTAACTCAACACGCCAGAGTGTTTTGCAACCTGTCGGGACGCTTTACAAAATATATTT
Source organism: Thermobia domestica (assembly GCF_964235325.1). Taxonomy (NCBI): domain Eukaryota; kingdom Metazoa; phylum Arthropoda; class Insecta; order Zygentoma; family Lepismatidae; genus Thermobia; species Thermobia domestica. The sequence continues at coordinate 156,239,733 of NC_137469.1, forward strand.
CATGACTTTTGGGACACACTTTATATTTACTAAAGCATTTGCATATGAGTACGACTCGATGATTGTATACTTCGGACGCCATTTCGGCGCCTTTGTTCGTCATGTCTGTGAGTGACGTTTCCTCATTCGCTAAAGCTAATAACAAGCTTATTGGAGTCATCGAATTTTGAGTGGAGTTTGAGGTGAAAACGTTATGTTTACCACCGTACAGTGCCAAAGAATAACAAACATTAGAGAAAGCTGTTTCTCAATCAATGAAAAATTTAGACACTGAGGGCGGTATTCAGAGAGGATTCGTTAATCGAGGGTTAGTCACAGTCTAGTTAGTAAGAATACTAACTCTTTTCTAAGGAAGGTGCACTTTTTGGTATTCAGAATCAACTGTGAGTACAACTAAAATGATGATTTGGGTATGATTAACTTATATAACCCTAATGCATCGGGTGAGAAAATTAATGTGGCAACTACGGAAAAGTAGATCAGCGCATGCGTAGTCTGTAAAAATGAAAAAACATGAAATACGAAATGTTGTGTCGCACGCTAAACCGTGGGTAAGAGATTAGCCTCTGCTCTAGATTAATTAGTCACATGTGATTAACTTCGTTACATACTACGTCCTAATCAGAGACTGAATACAATTTTGATAACCATCCTTTAGTCAACCCCGTAGTATGGTGTTAATCAGACTTCGAAACAACTCTGCATAAGGCCCTGAGAAACTACGAAACATTTTCTCAATATTAATGCGAAATTTACACGTAAAACGAACAATAGAATTAGAGAGAAAATTTTTGAAAGATATTTTCGAAGATTCATATATTGGAGAGAAAAGCAAAACTATCTCAAAGACAAAGAGAATCCATAAGAGAAAATACTTAGGCGACCTGCGCCAACTAATAATAGCCACCATGAATGTTATGAAGTAGCATTAAATGAGTCCGAGAAAAATGTCATGTGGCCTGTGACAGGATATCTTATGAATCTGTCAGAATATGATTGTATGATTGTATTCGCTACCAAGCATGTAAATAATATCATGAAATATGTATAGGAGCTTAGGGACAAAACAATTTGTAACAAGAGTTTGCGTATTGAATACTTCTTTAACAACTTTTACACTCTCTAGGATCATAACTTTCGTAGTAAGGTGATTTTGGTTTTTAACTTAATACTGCTAAAAAAAAATTTCTAACTTGGATAAGATACCGTTCCCTAAAATAATTATTCTCATGTAATTTTCATGTAGTAAGTAGTATGAGACTTAGACATGTCATTTGTTTAATCAATCAATCAAAAAACAATGAAGTAAAGTAATGACTCAAATATTCCCTTCAGAGACAAAAGTGGGTCCGTGTTTTTTGGAAAATTCTTCTCTTTTTTGTCATTTTCAGTTGATATCTTTATTCTGACTATCAGTTTTGTAATAGGGCTTTAGTTGTCTGATATATTTTAATATGATAATTAATTTGTTATTTTGACATCACGAGTTTTTCGCTGCCACCTTGATTTCAGTATCCCATCCCAATGTGCCACCTACACTTTTGCAACATTAAGCCTTTTGCAACAAACTAGCTACATCTAGCGGAAACCAAACACACTACAGAAACTAACAGGCCAACACTGTGTGCCACCAGAATAGAGGTCTGTACAGGCCGGAAATTTTAGCTCCGGCCCGGCCCGGCTCGTTAATTTATAATGTGAGGCCCAACCCGAGTCCGAAATATGCTCTATCCTTTAAGCCTGAGCTCGTGTGATAATCAAATGAGCCCGAATGACAGAAACTTAATAATTAACGCAAAATTGTATTTTTATTTACAACAATTAGAGGTTTAATTTTGCAGCTCAAAAGCTTACATGATTCAGAGAGAATAACGAAATAAAGCTTATCATTAGCGCTTGCTAACTACATGAGTTCTCTGAAGGAGATGGACACTTACATAAATTCCGTCTCCTTTAGCCTCGGTGCATAAACGTGGGACGTCAAACTAAATATTTCATTTCATTTATATAAATTTTCATGAAATGTCCAACTTGAAATGAATGCTCCAAATATTTAAAACAAAGTACTGTATCAATGTGTGCAAATTCTTATGCAAATGGATGTGTATTGAACTGACTTTGATAGTCAGTCCTCAAGGCAGTCATTGTCGATTGCTCTGAAGAAAAAGAGTGGAATCCACACTCTGGCTGCTCAAACTTTCACTCACAGATAAGCTAAATATGTTTATTTCTGTTACTTTTAGTTTTTCTCTCCATTACAGAGTTAGCTTTACTCTCAATTACAAAATGATAGTCAGATTTTTAGTGTAGGAGTCTCAAGTTAAAAATTTAGATGTGCTTTAAAAGTTCTCCAGGAAGAATGGTCCCAGAAATATCATTGTTCAGTATATTTATAAAGTTAGGCCCGATAAAGCCCGAGAAATATAGTTCCATATCTAAAAATGTACGGCCCGACCCGAGCCCGAAATGATCTATGCTTCGTAGGCCCGAGCCCGTGCAGACCTCTACACCAGAGTATAAAAGCTCTATACGTCCGTCCCACTTTGCAGAGAATATCTACAATGAGAACTACCTCTTGACGCCAAATGGCGACAATGGCACACTGCAATAGGTATGAATGATGCCATATGGCGTCAAATAGTAGCGAACGAGTTAAATCGCCTGTTGCGCTAGTTTTCAGAAAAATCTATTTTTCACTTGCTACACTCAAACAGCTCCGGTTCCCTCCTAATTGTTTTCACTGTGACTCATTGTAAAGCATCAATGGCGTCCTTTTAGTTGTTTACCTGTGTTAATATAATATGTATGGTGAATCAGAATTCGCAAGAAATTTGGTCGTGCGAACTCGCATTAATTCGTAACCACTTCTACCGCGTCTATGAAGATCGATTAATTTCGGGGCCGCGGTGGCTCAGTGGTAGAGCGTTTACCTCTGGTGCTTGGAGGCCCGGGTTCGATCCCAGCCCCCGCCAAGTGAACTTTGTGGTGTACAAAACACCGTGAGCGTGGGTTTTCTCGGGATGCTCGTTTCCTCCCACTTTCTTCATTCCACCATTTCATTCATTACTCATCATCACCGTCTTCTTTAGCCTAGGTGGCATAACCGTGCGCTGTAAAACTTAAAGATTTAATTTCATTTCGGTTATTTTATTTATTTATTTTTTTTTTTACTTCGTGAGAGTTCGTAGACTAAAGTTTGTACGAATTTAGATCTAGTATAATCTCCTAGCAAATCGCCGGCCGACGATTCAACAAAATGTTATTTTATACTGTACTGTAATAGGCGATCACCCAGCCCATTTGAGACCAAACGAACTTATGATCGGCATTCATAACTGAAGTCGGTCTTAACTATAAGAACTAACTGTATTGTTATTTCTTTGGTAAAATGCTCTTGGCATGGATCACCGTATTTGTGATATAAAAGCATTTAAAGATTGTGTTGCATTATTTAACAATCGTTCTGTGATCATTTCTTTCAGAATTACTGTCAGATTTTGAAGAAGCAAACAATGACGATAGGTATAATCCAGGGTGGAGACAAACACAGAGAATTCTAAAGAGATATTGGAATGATACGTAACATATTCACCCTTCAAGAAAGGCCTTCAGTAGGTCGTCGTTCAAAATAAGCTTATAGTTAAATTTACATAAGTAGATCTGTATTTCTTTCTGTAATCCCATTATAATGGAAACTTATTTATGAAAAGAATTGTGAATCAAAGTAGGTTATATTCATTTCCATTAAAAACAAGGAGATCGAAACTGTATTTCTTAACGTAATATTAAATATCAAGAATTTGAATGTGTTCATATCATTATTACTACAGTGAAACTTCTCCCAACGGACACCTGTCAATAACGGCCATTTTTCAATTCCTCAGCAAAATATCATTCGGTACAATGGAAAAGTTACTTCTGAATAGCAGACATTCTCAATAACGGACGCGGACACTGAAAACTATTCCCAAGCGCCTATGTAGAACTTCCAAACAACGGACAGCCAGGAATAAAACTCCCCTATTTTCTGGAATTTCAAACAATAACGAGCAAGTTTTCTAACATTATTACTTAGTGTTGAATGAGAGATTGCATTTCTTTTGTATTCCGTTTAGACTTTTTTTTTTTTTAAAGTGCATATTGTTTAGTAGCAATTTTCAGCATAGTTTGAACAATGGAATTATGTCTCGTGCACTTCGTCTAACTACAAGCGATCCATTTGAGAGACGCAGGTATCGAGTGCAGTACATTATAAACGAAGGACCTGTACTGAAGTTTCATTTTACTATATTTAGAAAACTGCATTAGTGTACATTACGTATGAAAATAAACAGCTACAGAAGTTAGAGGAAGTTTCTTATTACTGAGACGATCCTACCGGGAGGGAAATGTCAGCCTACTGCCAGGAGGGGACTGAATGGCGACTGGGAAAAGGTACCGATCCCAGATATCTCGGTAAAAGTTTCTGATCCCAGTGGATGAAAGGAAACCCTCCACGATAAGGGCCAGGCATCAAAACTCAAATGATAACTTAGCATGCATCATTAGATCCGGGATGTGATAAGAGAGTATCCCGATACGTTTGTGGTGCCTCTACGCGGAAGGCGATAGCTATTGAACGATAGAAGTAGGCAGGATAGTGACTCAAGTCTTCCTACTCCCGGGGTCGCTGGAATTCCCGGACTAAATGGAACTTTGGCGGAGTGTGATCAAACTGTGGGATTTGGAAGCTGGTGGTCGCACTGGCAGGATATGAACTTGCCTCATAAAGCTTGGGCATCATGCTTGCTGGCATGGTAGGCGTTGACTCGCTAGCCAGGCTGCCTCAACCAGTAGGTTAACTGGTAGGTACTAAGGACTTTGGACTGGCCGCGCAGTGGGCGTATCGCACTCCCTCTAATAATAGGGGACTACAAGCTTTATAAGCTCAGGGGACAACCTTAGCAGGCTCATTGCCGCTGTGACAATGAGGACAACAGCTGTGACGACAAGCGACCGAGAGGACTGAGAGACGACAAACTGGATGATCAGCGGTGCCACTCTAATAAATTAGGCCGAGTAGCCACAGTATGTCATTACAACATGTGAGGTACATACGTGGCAGTAGACCACTCCATCTCTAATGTTCTTTGTTGTCTTTAATTAAAAAAAAAAAAAAGTTGTAGAAAACGTAGGGAATGCCCTTAATGTTCCGAAACACTAGCAAAAAAATATACTTAAGTTCTACACTTTAAGCAGGAGAATACAGGAATTCAGTGAATCAAGCGACTTATACAAGAGATGATTCCAGAAACATTATATCAAGATTATTATATATAGGGTGATTCGACCTAAATCCTACACTACGAATAGGTCGGAAATGGAAGATATAATGAACCCATTGTTTCCGCAGACATCAAGTATACTGTACAGAAGGGCTGGTATTTGTAATCTATTTTTAAAAAATGGTTGAATGAGGTGCTATAAAATAAACATAATTTCTTTTTTAAGTGAAACTATGCCTGAAAATGTCATCGATCTATATATTAAAATGGTACAATAGCAATTAAAATCCTTTTTTTTTTAGCTAGCCATCGGCTAGCACCCTGTTAGAGGGTTACGCCCTCTTTTAGGTAAGGAAAATTTTAAAATCTCCTGAGCTCCAACCTATAACTTTGGCTTTCAAATCTTTCATTTATGGTTATATGTGATTTCAAGTTTAACAGAGACAAACATTTTGAGTATTTGTACTTTAAATAGTCTAAATTAGTTAACTATACCTTTTTCATAAAGTTTATGATATAAAATTATTGTTCAAATCCTTTGTATTCTTCTCTAAAATCAATGCATGTGAATCGTGCTTCCATCTTCCGAGTTCTTTTAAACTATGTTTATATGTTTGTGGTCAATCCTTTCGACAATGAGATCTCGGAAACTACAGGCTCTAGAAAGATGACGTTTTCACTGATCGATTGGAAATTTTGCTTAGATTGTCCAGTTCTAATTGACTATTTAAAAAAAAAACATGGGCATTATTTCTTTATTACATTTTTTAGGGTACACTGGAAGCGTTGAAATTTTAAAAAAAGCATCATATCCTATGTGTTATACATTCCAACACCACAATGTTGTATATTGGGGTTGTATATGTCTCAGGCGTTTGTTTCATGGCCAAATAATAGTGAAAAAAGAAGGATAACCATTTCTCGAGTCTAAGATAAATCTTTATTTTTTTGAGTGTTTTGTCCAATGAACACCATATATAACTGACAATATAATTAATTGTATATGGAATGTATTTGCTTATTACATACTGCATGCAAGAAGAAAGAAAACACTGGACATACATGAATTAGCAACTCCAACCGGAAGTAGGCTCAAATATTGCAAACGATACGAGATATTGAGAAAAAATAATCAAAAAAATCTCCCCTTTATGATACCCCTTGCCGATTTTCTTAAAATCAAGACGTCTTTCAGTTGTGTCCATAAAGGGACATGTACATATGTTGTGAGAAATGAGAAGGAGATTTATGCTCATATGCGAATGATGCGCTGTGTGGAGAGCGCAGGCTCAGCTAGTATAAAGGAAAATAGAAGTGGTGAGAATCTCAATGGTGTTTATTGCACACATCAAGATAGAATGCTTACATCTTGTCCAAACACATCAAGATTATGTTGTCGAAAGAAAATAAGGACGAGTGCTAGTCCCCCATTCAACAGTACAAGAATCATTTTTTAAAAAAGAATGGTTGTTCTAATGTTTCCAACAAAATATTTAGAAGTTATGTTCAAAATTGTATTCATTAGTATCAAGACAAATCTCAGTCTATCATGTTATAGAATTGCTATTCATGCTATACGAGTAGAATTTCAGTCCAAGTGATAGAATAAACACACTGCAGTAATATGGCATTTTATATTGCTAAGAGCCATTGGTATATCCTTTATAAACGGTACAACCTCTAGGCAAGTGTACATGGTAATGTATCCTAAACGGTATAGATTTTTTATATAATTCTCCAAAGTTTTTCTTTTTTCAAATTTTCTTCAGACTCCCTAAAAGTGCAGGTAGTTTACTGAAGATTGAAAATTTAAAAATGCGATTTTCTTAACATCAGCTCTAACGATATAGTTTATATTTCATAAATCAATTTTATAATAAAAACCTAATATTGTGATATTAAGATATTTCTCTGTGAAAAATGGACAAGGGTTAGTTTACTCTTAGGTAGTTTAATAGTTTTTTCCGGATATTTTCTCAGAAACGACACAGGTCATTTTGCTCATATTTCGTAAATAAATATTTTATTAATAATCTGACAATATAACTCAATTGTCCTTAAAAATCTATGAAGGGTAGTTTATTCATGGGATGAGTTTTTGGACGATTTTCTCTAAAACGACACGTTCATATTTCATAAATAAATATTTCATTAATAAATCTTAATGCTTTTTTTTTTTTTAAAAAAAAAAAAAAGCAACTAAATACCTGGAAGTTCGTCGAGATCGTAAAGCTGCAACTTATGGATGCGTTACAATATCAAATAATACTTTCATAAAGTGGACACTTTCAAGTATCTAGGATCAATGTTAACAGACCAAAATCATACCCACAAAGAAATTAAATGTGGACTAAAAGCAGGGAAGTCGTGTTATTAATCGTCGCGAATTGTGTCAAGGAATTTGAATCTTAAAATATAGCCTATAAAACGATGATCATGACTGTTGTTTGTATGGTTTCGAAACCTAGTTGCTTACTCTGAGGGAAGAACGTAGACTGAAAGTATTTGAGAACAAGAACCTGAAACAAATATTCAGACTCGAGAGGAATGGGAATGGTGAATGGCAGAAGGAACTACATAATTTATACGGTTTACCATTGTTAGGGTTATGAAGTCTAAGAGACTCAGGTGGGCAGGTCATGTAGCCAGAAAGTAAGAAAATAGGAAGTTTTCAAAATTTTAACTGGAATTCCAATCGGAAAACGACCATTAGGAAGACCTAGGCACAGATGGGAAGACAATATTAAAATGGATCTCACAGAAATAGGAATACAAGGTAGAAACTTAATTCAGTTGGCTAAGGATAGAAGTCAGTGGGGAGCTTTTGTGAACGTGGCATTGAACCTCCGGATTCCATAGGACATAGCGTTAGTTGGTTAGTTAGTTATAATATTTTTAAATTATTCCTTTTAAATTATTAAAAAAAATTACAAGGGATAGTTTATTTTGCGGGCTGAGTTTCTTCTCAAACTGCTTTCTCAAAAACGAATCAGATGATGTTGTTCATATTTCATAAATAAATGTTTCGTTATTGTTCCTATAGTATTGCATACATCACCTCGGTGAAAATATCCACAAAGGGTGAGTTTTCTTGACGATTCAGTACAAAAATACGACTTCTGTCATTTTGTTATTGTATATAAGCCTACACAAATATTTCTTTAATAACCCTAATATATGCCGTAAGTCATTTCTTATGGAAAAATCTACAAGAGGTAATTTACTTTTGGAGACAAGTTTTCTTTGACTAAAGATTTCCGAAAATGCATTATGAGTTGGTTCGTACAACTGTACCACAGTGTGATTTAGTTTAAGGAACTGGAACGAGGAAAATTTTTGTGCGTGGCCCGTACATTTAATTTCATGTTTATTTTTTAATGAGCAACAAATGTGGAACTTACTTTTCAATAGGGGAACATTTTTACAATTACTAATTTTACAGTAGAAGTAAAAACGTTTGACTTTGAAAGCGCTCCTGAAAATGTTGCCATTAAAAAAGTATCCCTTAACGCAAATAAAGAATCGTTATATTCCGTTCTGGATAAAACATACCGAAATGAATGAACGAAGTTTATATTGTAGAAACGATCAACTTTACGAAGTGATATATACCAAAATCGTTCCCGTTTCCATAAACCATGTTGAATATTCCGACAGAGCTTATTTCAAAGATCCAGAAACCATTCAAAAATGGTTTAAAAAATGAAAAGTGGATCCCTTTCGAAATACTTTTCAAATATCAGAATTTGTATATACTTGAAATCTGTGAGAAGAGCACATCGATGTATCTTCCAGGCCAACACTCAAGCGCGGTTGCGAATATACAGAATGTTTCAAAACAACATCGACAACGTTTGAGAGGTGATTCCTGGCACCAAGATAAGACAAAAAGTATAGACTAACATGGGTTTACAAATCCGTAATTTCGGAGTTATAGGCTGACGAAAATATGAAAAAATGAACTTTAAAGGTTCATAGGCGCAAAACTATGGGACCTACCGAAGTCGGGTCAAGACTTCATTTAGGAACTAGTATATGCCCTACAAGTTTCAGAATCCTGCTGTACTCACGCATCAATTTTTAGAGAGGCAGTTTGGCTATGGGCACAGAATTCGAAGTACTCACCAACTGCCTCTATAAAAATTGTTGCGTAAGTACCACAGGATTCTGAAACTTGGATATTTGGATAGAGCACATACTAGTTCATAAGTGAAGTCTTGATCCGACTACGGTAGGTCCCATAGTTTTGGAACTATGAACTTTTTTAAAGTTCATTTTTTCATGTTTTTGGCAGCCTATAACTCCGAAAGGAAGCATTTGTGCACCGAGGTTGGTCTATAGTTTTTGTCTTATCTTGGTGTGAGGAATCACCTCCCAAACGTTGTCGGTGTTGTTTTGAAACATCCTGTACATACACACCTTGATCCAATGTGTATAAACATAATATAAAACATCAATTAGTTATGAACATTGCACAACTTTATTAACTACAATAAATACAGTATAATGTAATACTGTAGAAATATACTAAGTACTATAGTCAGTGGCGTATTTACAGGGGGCTATTGGGTTCAAGACATCCCAAATTAAATTTGTTATATGCAGAACTTCATTAAAATTTGTCGGCATTGAAAAGGAAAAATATAAGTGCTTAATCACGTGTTGTGCGTAGCCCTCCCGAAACAAAATCTTAAATATGCCACTGACTATAGTAATTAGTGTGTGTAAGTAAATAAATCTGTTTTGACAAGTAATTCAAACATCTGAACTCTCTCGGAAATTAAAACTTGGGTTCTTGTCTGAGCACGGAAACCGATACAAGTTATCATATTTCAAAAATGCAGAGGAGGGCACCTGTTCTCCTTTAATTTATTCTCCGGGCCGCGTTGCCTATAGATATAAAATGTTCAAGGATACTAACAGACTTAATGATTTCAGATTTCATCCGGGGGCCTGGAATTTCAATATACTGAGGGAGAAAAGTAGTACTACGGAAGTACTGGGAATCCACATTGAGAACAATAGGACATATGACCCCAAAGGAGGGATTTTCCCCTGCGTCTCTTCCTGAAATCGTCATTGATAAGAGATATATCAATCAAAATTGAAAGATAGTATTATCATTCGGTTCTCTGTGATGACTCCCTCTAGGTCTTTATTCTATGAAAAGCCCATGAATGGGTAAAAAAATCAGTGGCCACAACACAGGTGCTTGTTTTAAGTAATGTTCTTCGTACAGGTCTTGGTATTGGATTCGATGTATCATGTTGCTGAATTGCTCACTTCAGTCAAAGCTGAAGATAAAATAACAGTATCACACACGCGTTTAAAATACTTTCATATTTCAACCTGCAGCATGTATATTTTTCCTTACTACGTTCTTTTTGACCTTATAATTACAATGTTCACGATGGCCGCGTGTGTAGATGTTAGCAAAAGCGTGCTTCACGCTTGAAACATCTTCGTCAGGGAGATAAAAGGCCTTGATAGTTCAAGCTATTTAGTTACGCCATAGATGTTTAAAAACGGCAGAAAGGGAAATTAATTACTTTCAAATTGTTAGCAAAAATGTTTGCCTTATAACACTTTTGAATTGGTGACCTTGAAAGAATTTTGAAAGAGAAAAAGTAACTGAATATGTTGCTACAAATTGAAATTATTAAGGAAACTATTCAGATTCTGACCAATTTTTATATAAACTTTATTATGACAATCATTTTTTTTTTATTTGTGTTACATTCGGTCGGCTGCTAGACTAGAGATTCGATACCACAGCTATTAGAAAGCAAGTAGAAATGACAGTATACAGTTTACAATAACTTAATGAAGCGTATGATTAGGTTAAAAAGATTGGTTTTACAATGTCTTGGGATAAATTTGGAATCTCCAAGAATGTGGTAAGAGTAATAAAGATATGACTTCTTAAATTAAACAGTAGAAAAACATCTAATTTATTTTTACCATAATTTATTTTTCAGATGACAGCTCAAGCTCTTCAATTGTACACGTTTTAGCGCACACCATAATAACCACATGACAACACTACACGAAAGGCAATTATCGAAGACTAACGATACTTACATCATATGTTTTGTTATTTTTCATGTCGCCAAATTAAGTTTAGTTTCTCTCATTGTTTTCAAATTGTTGAAATGAAATAAAATGAAATCTTAAGTTTTACGTCCCAGGCTTATGCCGGTTAGGCTAAAGAAGACGGTGATGATGAGAGATGAGTGAAAATGGTGGAATGAAGAAAGTGGGAGGAAACGGGAGAACCCCGAGAAAACCCACGAGCACGGTGTTTGTCCACCACAAAGTTCACATGGCGCGAGCTGGGATCGAACCACGGACCCCAAGCACCGGAGGTGAACGCTGTACCACTAAGCCATCGCGCTCCCTTCCAAATTGTTGAAAATACCAACTAGAGAGATGCAGTTTTATTAGAAGTATAGCTAGTAACCCTGTATTCTTATAAATTCATAGATGCAGGGGCGGACTAAGGCAAAATTTTCACCCGGGCAAAGTGACTTTTTGGCGCCCTCTTCCCTAGTCGTAGCTTATATTTTACATTTTATTACAGTGATTTTAATATGTTAAACCCATTTTTTCAAAAAGAAAAAAAACAATACTCAAATACATGATATATGTCCACTCTTTCTTCTACATATCATGTCTCCATTTGTCGATACAGCTCCCTAGTACTATAAAACTCTCTTCTTCCATGGTGTAACGGAAAAATATGATGTGATTGAAGCTACTTTATAAGAATATAAACCAAAAAAGTCAGTGGAAAACACATTATAAAATTTAACTTTTGAGGCTCGTTTTGGCGCCCCATGACAGTGACGACCCGGGCAGTTGCTCAGCTCTTAGTCTGCCCCTGAATAGCTGCAATTACACACATACGAATCTTCTTTGACTAATTGATACATACTTTCATTTTAAGTCAAAGTGTTAACATTTCCTTCGTACGGTTGTAAGTATATAGTTTTATTTTAGAATATACTGAAGAACATAAAACAGCAATGAATACTAGCTTTTTGTTGTGTAAAATTAAATTGTCAGGTTACACAAATGTGTACATAGAAACACATTATATACTGTGTATTGACTTATTTATGGATATCTTGCTTTCACTAGTAACAAGGAATTGGTAGGGGTCTACTACTATTCATTTAAATTGAATCTTTAGAAATCAACAAAATCAATGAACAATACAAAATAGAAACATTAGAGCTGGATATAAAGTTCAACAATATTGTTAAGGTTTAATAACAGAACATGTCAAAATGGTAAGGCATATAACAATTCATAGATCTCACTGGGCTGAATCAAATGACATGGGAAAACCTCATGTGTACGTTACTTTTTCTCTTTTTTTAAAAATTTAAAAAATTAATGCTGTACAAGAATGATAGAACAATGCCACCCATTAAGAGGAAACTAATACGTAAATATATATTTTCTGCTCACCAATCTCTTGATTATGAAAAAAATGAATTTCAGTTTTACGTCCCACAATTACGTCTGCTAGGTTAAAGGAGACGATGATGATGATGAGAAATGAATGAAATGATGGGATGAATAAAGTGGGAGGAGAAACTGCGAGAAAATCTACTCACACGGTGTTTGTCCACCATAAAGTTCATTTGGCGCGAGCTGCAATCGAACCAGGGACACCATTTACCAGAGGTGAACGACGCTCTACCACTGAACCACCTCGCCCCTTCTTATGAATATGACACTGGGAAGATCACAGCTGAGGAACTTATTTTCAAAAGGGAATATTTTCATCTCCAGTTTTCTACTAAATTGATCTTAAATAGTTTCTGAATCTATGGGATGAACTATGCAGGATAATGCGATAGGGTTCATGCAAACGGGAATGTTTTTTTTTCTTTCTTTTCTTTCTTTCTTTTTGGTAGAAATTACAGTGTGGCAGGGACGCACTCGGCTCTGGACACACCTCCCAAAAGTTTCTAACTCAACATACATTTGTACAGTTCGTCAATAAAGCTATACTTGTTTAACAGGGAAATGATGATGTATTGATGTTGAAAATTTGTACTCTTTGTCTTCTAAACACAATCTAGTTCTATGTTGTGTTTTTTTTTCTCTCTCTCTCTCTGAAGATATAGGTGGAAGTATTTTACTATTACTTATCGTCTTTCTGGGTGCAGAATAAGAGTAATAACAGTACAATATTACATAAACGTAGTGGCTTGGAATATTGGACCCTCTGTTACCAAAATTTTGGAGTATCCGCCTGGATGTTTGTGTCTATAAAAAGTAAATATATCTACTTCGTTCATTCACTTCTACTGTAGAATTTGCAATTATGAAACTTTCCATCCTAAAGTTTGAGAAATTGTTAAAGATTAATTAAAAGACTGGGAATGTAATTCCCTTTTGAAAATAAACTCCTCTCTTAACGAGATATTGCCTAAAATTATCATTCATTCTTGAACTTTAATTTCTGTTTAACTAAAATATTTCCAAGGACGAGATATAAATATCTGTCAGCAAGCATCATCAAGCTAAGCACATGGCATTCTTAAGGGGAGGTACTCACATGTGTGCTTTTTCAGTAAATTATTTGTTTTCGAAAAAGTCGTTATAAAGTATGTCGGTAACTGCCAACAGTGATTCATAATTTTTATTCTGCTGAAGCACACTGTTAGTTTACTTAACTACGGCATGTTGTCCGTTTGTCGCACGGGAAGAATACGTTATATTTTAGACATAAAGCAAAATGGGGGCTGAATTTGGATTTAAACGGCATCGAAAATATCACTGTACGTCTCAGCATCCCCGAAAACTATGTAATCAACCCCAATATCGGTCATTTTCGATCATTTACACACACACACACACACACACACACACATATATATATATATATATATATATATATATATATCCCTTCCATTGCCGGGTCCAGGATTTTCTGAGGGGGAGGTGCACCAAATAACTGCCAGTACATTTGAATTAAATTTGAGTTTTTTTAAAATGCCTTTAGGCATCTGTATTGTGAATGAGGGAATGCCCTGAAAATGCTTCCTTCAACCTTCAGAAAATTGGCCGAAACTATTGGGTTTGCAAAATCACTGCTAGTTTCTCACTTTAGGTAGTATATATTTACAACGAAGGGGAGGGGGTGCACGTGCACCTTTGCACCCCCTTAAATCCGGCTCTGATCCCTTCCCCTTCCCAATTCCGGGGCTGAATTTGTATATAAAGGGATTGGAAGTGTCCCTGTTCATCTCAGCGACACCGAAAACTGTGGATTCGGCACTAATATCGGTCATTTTCGATCATTTTTATACATCTCCCCTCCTCCAAGTTGCGAGGCTGAATTTGCATTTAAACAGCATCGGAAGCAGCCGCGTTACAACATTTCGAATATAGGAGGGGGCAAGTATTTTTGTTGCGCCCCTCTCTCAACAGCGCCCCCCCAACACAGTTTCCACTAATCTTTACAGTATTACTGTTATGTATTTTTTTTCGTGTGTGTGGGAAAATAATTGTAATTTTAAGAAAACAGCTATACATTTGAAAAATTAAAATATTAGACTTACTTGAAGTAATGACAGCTTCTTCACCCACCCAATGTATTCATTCAACAAGAGTCGTACATTAGTAAAACTAGTAGGCCTCATATGATTTGAAATGAAATGAAATCTTTAAGTTTTACGTCCCACGGTTATGCCGGTTAGGCTAAAGGAGACGGTGATGATGAGAGATGAGTGAAAGGGTGGAATGAAGAAAGTGGGAGGAAACGGGAGAACCCCGAGAAAACCCATGAGCACGGTGTTTGTCCACCACAAAGTTCACTTGGCGGGGGCTGGGATCGAACCCGGGACCCCAAGCACCAGAGGTGAACGCTCTAACAGTGAGCCACCGCGCCCCCCTCTCATATGTTTTGCGTCGGAATACGTATGTAGTACAGTTTACTATTAATTAATCACTAAATAGTACGACATGATTGCTCCGTATACGTTCGGCACTAAAGCCACATTCTCACTCTCCAGAACTCATAGGCTGAAGACATACCACAACGACCAAATTTTTTTCTAAAGTGATCAACAGATTCTCACAATACACCTACACGCACACTTTTCTTATTTTACTTTCACACCATATTAATCTTCAAATATTTCAGTACATAGATTGAACTGCACTTTGTATTGATATACCGGACTAGAGACGCAAAATAGCCGGATTTTTGAGACGTGCTTTATTTTCATTAAAAAACGGCTTTAGGAAAGAAAACGGATATTTTCGCTCTTTTGACACAACTAGGATCTCATAAGTCCCACGTTGGTTGCCTAATCATGATATCAAGTTCATGAAATTTATACATCTTGAAATGTGGTGTTCTTGTTGCTTAAAGTCAAACTGGCAGACAAGAAAAAAGTATCACCGCCGTTTCAGATACTCTTCAATACCTAATATTAGAATCGAAAAGGCTTCATAATTTTGTTCATATTTCAGAAGAAAATGTTTCATTAATAGCAGCAGCATAATTTGATTTAGTTTAAGGAACTGGAGCAACAAAGCTTAGTGCGGTGGCTCTTACCTTTTATTTTTCTTCAGAATACACTATTTTTTTTTTTTTTAAAAGTTAGACCTTAATGGGAAAAGAAAGCTGGCACACACTGTTGTTTCTTCGCTAAATATGAAATATTAAAAGAAAAAAAATCCCAAGCCAAAAAAGCATGGAAAAGATATTCGTTTAAAAAAATCTTTTTTCGAGACCTTAATAAAACAACTATTCAGAACGGTTATTATTCCCACCACTAACTTTTCACTAGAACATTTTTGTCGTTAAACATTATTCTAAGAACTCTACAAACAATTCGTTCGAACTAGAAAACCCTATACATTAACCCTTTTGAGATTTCCACTTTTTTAGGTAAATTTTAGACTTTCAGTCAAGCAGCTATTTGTAAATTTCCCTAAAGTGAACCTAAGGCAATAAAATTCCTGTCCAAATTGGGGAAAAAGGATTTTGTTTAAAAAAAAGTCCCCATTTCCTGCGAATTCCTTCCCTCCGGTACACATGGGCATGCAAATGTTACAAAAAAAAAACTTTGCTTCATTCCAAACAAAACGAGGTATGAACCACGATACTGGGGTAAATAGTCTTGGTGCTAAAAAATTTTCCTAATATCTACTATTGTTATTCAACAAACTCTAGTGTCAAGCCTCTTTATCGTAGGATCATAGTTCGTAACTCTTTGTATTTGTAATGAAGGAATGGTTCCAACTGTACCATTCAAATTTCCCCATTATGTACCAGAAGTGAAAAAATCCCGCTCAAATTGGGAAAAAGAGATTTTTGTCAGGAAAAAATAACCTTTTTGAGAATTTCTTCCCCCAGATACATGCTAGCGTCACGGCAGTGGTACAGTTCGAAACGTTATTTCATTACAAACAAAATGAGGTACAAACCATGATCCTACAATGAACACTTTTGACGCTAGAGCTTATTGAATAAAAATACATTAGTAACTATTACTCAAAAATGGGGAGGGAAATTTAGTAAATCAGCTCTAGCACCAAGACTATTTATTGTAGGATTATGACCTTTTTGTTTGTAATGAACCAGCGTTTTAAATCGTATCACTTGCATGTCCCTATCATGTACCTGAGGGTAGAAATCCCCGCCCAAAATGTATAAAGAAAAGCGGGAAATTCAATTTTTCAAAAATTAACTTTCTCGGAATCTTATCTCCTCAGGTACATGACAGCGCAATGGTAGTGGTACCGTTGGAAACGTTGCATCATTTCGAACAAAATGAGGTGAAGACCATGATCCTACGACAAATAGGGATAATCTGTAGCTACTTTACTAAACACGTTGACTTAATATGTGTAATAGGGGAAAAATTCAGATTTCTTTTTGAAAAATCACTATTTACCCTACAATCATGGTTTGTATCTTGTTTTGTTTGGAATGGTGGTAGGTTTTAAACTTACCGCTCACACGTCTCTGAGGGGAGGAATTCCCCCCCCCCCAAAAAAAAGAAAGATATAAAAAATCCCTTTTTTCCATTTTGGGAGGGATATTCCCGCTTCTGATACACAATAGGGAATTTTGAAAAAATGAAATGAAATCTTTGAGTTTTACGTCCCACGGTTATGCCGGTTAGGCTAAAGGAGACGGTGATGATGAGAGATGAGTGAAATGGTGGAATGAAGAAAGTGGGAGGAAACGGGAGAACCCCGAGAAAACCCACGAGCACGGTGTTTGTCCACCACAAAGTTCACTTGGCGGGGGCTGGGATCGAACCCGGGACCCCAAGCACCAGAGGTGAACAATAGGGAATTTTGAGTGGTACAATTTTAAACATTTCTCTATTACGAACACAATTAGGTATGGACCATAATCCTAGGATTAATAGCGGTGTTAGGATTTAAAAAAAAGAGCTCTAAAATGTATCCTATTCTTTCTTCCTTCGTCCATGTTTGTGACATCATTGCCCCCAGGCATCGTAATCGTGACTGCAAAATGCCCATGAAACACGTTCTTTGATGCTTCCCCGCTTGAATGAATGCAAAAAAACACGGTGTGAAAAGCTTTACTAGAGATTTATAAAGCAAATCCGGAGGTCGAGAACACAGTTCAGATCTGTACCAAAAGTCCCCAAAGGGTTAATATATATGCCATTCTTTTTCTTATGAGTGATCGATTATTCTTGATTGTTGAACTCCTCATATTTATTTTTCTTCAGAATGCAGTAATTAAGTCTCTTTTTCTTCTTATAATGGAGAACAAAGATGGAAAGTACTTTCTTCATTAAAGTTGAAATATTAAAAAAAGAAAAAAAGGTTCAAAATTTGACAGGCATAAAAGCGGTGGAAAAAACTTTTTAAAAGCCGTTTTTTGAGCCCTTGCGTACGTAACATGCAACTTTTAATATATTTAACAAGAACGGAATAATATAGTTTCAATTTCATTAAGTGTTCAATGTAAAAAAAAATAACGAGCCATTGTGATCCTATAGCTCATTTTGACAAAAGCTGCACACTTCAAAGAGCAGAATTCACACTTTTCCGAAGATAGTTGCACTATAGGAGCTATTTGTGAATTATCTACACAGTTCCTTCACGTCCAGTGAATCAAGCCTGTCTGGGTATGCATTAACAACTGCAAAATGGTTCAGTCTTGCCTGGGTCATTGTGGACCTCAGATAAGTTTGAGACGCCGCAACATTGAGAAACTTCTCTTGGCAGTTGCAGTTGTCGCCGGGATGACAAACAGGAGACGAAGGACTTTCAACACTTCAGGAAACAACTCTCTTGTTTCTCTACAGAATTTCTTGAAGTTCTCAAGCAGGTCTCTCAGATTTTTTGAAGTGGGAATAGTGGTGAGTAACTATTGCATCTGTAGTTGTAGTCGGTCCAAATTGACATTGTATTCTTTTAAAATGCCACTTATGTCGTGAGAAAAGTTACCTTCCAGAATTACATGCTCTATTGCACGATACTTCTTCAGTTCAGGCTGATGGAATCGACTAAATTTTGCAAACGATTTTCTCCAAACATTCTCTTCTGCGGTGTTGAATTGGTAATTTTTCGCGAATGTCTGCGAGTGTTCTAGACTTTTCGGGGTCCGTTTCCTGCGAGGTAGCTGAAGAGATCCGTGCTTGTTCTATCGAAGGCCCTCCTATACAATCAGGGGCGATAAAAGGAATAATTAATACATCTACAGCGCCCTTGGTGCATTATTACATCCTTTTTGTTCTATCGAAGGCGCCCCTATACAATCAGGGGCGACAAAATGAATAATTATTATATCTACAGCACCCTTGGTGCCATATTACATCTTTGTTTGTTCTATCGAAGGCGCCTCTATACAATCAGAGGCGACAAAATGAATAATTATTATATCTACAGCGCTCTTGGTGCAATATTACATCTTGTTTGTTCTATCGAAGGCGCCCCTATACAATCAGGGGCGACAAAAAGAATAATTATTATATCTACATCGCCCTTGGTACAACATTACATCTTTGTTTGTTCTATCGAAGGCGCCCCTATACAATCAGGGGCGACAAAATGAATAATTAAAATATCTACAGCGCCCTTGGTACAACATTACATCTTTGTTTGTTCTATCGAAGGCTCCCCTATACAATCAGGGGCGGCAAAATGAATAATTAATATATCTACAGCGCCCTTGGTGCAATATTACACCCTTGTTTAATCTATCGAAGGCAACCGTATACAATCAGGGGCGACAAAATGAATAATTAAAATATCTACAGCGCCCTTGGTGCAACATTACATTCTTGTTTGTTCTATCGAAGGCGCCCCTATACAATCAGGGGCGACAAAATGAATAATTAATATATCTACAGCGCCCTTGGTGCAACATTACATTCTTGTTTGTTCTATCGAAGGCGCCCCTATACAATCAGAGATGACAATCGCCCTTGCTGCAATATTACATCCTTGTTTGTTCTATCGAAGGCGCCCCTATACAATCAGGGGCGACAAAATGAATAATTAATATATCTACAGCGCCCTTGGTGCAATATTACATCCTTGTTTGTTCTCGAAGAGGCCCCTACACAATCAGGGGGTGACAATCGCCCTTGCTGCAATATTACATCCTTGTTTGTTCTATCGAAGGCGCCCCTATACAATCAGGGGCGACAAAATGAATAATTAATATATCTACAGCGCCCTTGGTGCAACATTACATTCTTGTTTGTTCTATCGAAGGCGCCCCTATACAATCAGGGGCGACAAAATGAATAATTAAAATATCTACAGCGCCCTTGGTGCAACATTACATTCTTGTTTGTTCTATCGAAGGCGCCCCTATACAATCAGGGGCGACAAAATGAATAATTAAAATATCTACAGCGCCCTTGGTGCAACATTACATTCTTGTTTGTTCTATCGAAGGCGCCCCTATACAATCAGGGGCGACAAAATGAATAATTAAAATATCTACAGCGCCCTTGGTGCAACATTACATTCTTGTTTGTTCTATCGAAGGCGCCCCTATACAATCAGGGGCGACAAAATGAATAATTAATATATCTACAGCGCCCTTGGTGCAACATTACATTCTTGTTTGTTCTATCGAAGGCGCCCCTATACAATCAGGGATGACAATCGCCCTTGCTGCAATATTACATCCTTGTTTGTTCTATCGAAGGCGCCCCTATACAATCAGGGGCGACAAAATGAATAATTAATATATCTACAGCGCCCTTGGTGCAACATTACATTCTTGTTTGTTCTATCGAAGGCGCCCCTATACAATCAGGGATGACAATCGCCCTTGCTGCAATATTACATCCTTGTTTGTTCTATCGAAGGCGCCCCTATACAATCAGGGGCGACAAAATGAATAATTAATATATCTACAGCGCCCTTGGTGCAATATTACATCCTTGTTTGTTCTCGAAGAGGCCCCTACACAATCAGGGGGTGACAATCGCCCTTGCTGCAATATTACATTCTTGTTTGTTCTATCGAAGGCGCCCCTATACAATCAGGGGCGACAAAATGAATAATTAATATATCTACAGCGCCCTTGGTGCAACATTACATTCTTGTTTGTTCTATCGAAGGCGCCCCTATACAATCAGGGATGACAATCGCCCTTGCTGCAATATTACATCCTTGTTTGTTCTATCGAAGGCGCCCCTATACAATCAGGGGCGACAAAATGAATAATTAATATATCTACAGCGCCCTTGGTGCAACATTACATTCTTGTTTGTTCTATCGAAGGCGCCCCTATACAATCAGGGATGACAATCGCCCTTGCTGCAATATTACATCCTTGTTTGTTCTATCGAAGGCGCCCCTATACAATCAGGGGCGACAAAATGAATAATTAATATATCTACAGCGCCCTTGGTGCAATATTACATCCTTGTTTGTTCTCGAAGAGGCCCCTACACAATCAGGGGGTGACAATCGCCCTTGCTGCAATATTACATCCTTGTTTGTTCTATCGAAGGCGCCCCTATACAATCAGGGGCGACAAAATGAATAATTAAAATATCTACAGCGCCCTTGGTGCAACATTACATTCTTGTTTGTTCTATCGAAGGCGCCCCTATACAATCAGGGGCGACAAAATGAATAATTAAAATATCTACAGCGCCCTTGGTGCAACATTACATTCTTGTTTGTTCTATCGAAGACGCCCCTATACAATCAGGGGCGACAAAATGAATAATTAATATATCTACAGCGCCCTTGGTGCAACATTACATTCTTGTTTGTTCTATCGAAGGCGCCCCTATACAATCAGGGATGACAATCGCCCTTGCTGCAATATTACATCCTTGTTTGTTCTATCGAAGGCGCCCCTATACAATCAGGGGCGACAAAATGAATAATTAATATATCTACAGCGCCCTTGGTGCAACATTACATTCTTGTTTGTTCTATCGAAGGCGCCCCTATACAATCAGGGATGACAATCGCCCTTGCTGCAATATTACATCCTTGTTTGTTCTATCGAAGGCGCCCCTATACAATCAGGGGCGACAAAATGAATAATTAAAATATCTACAGCGCCCTTGGTACAACATTACATCTTTGTTTGTTCTATCGAAGGCTCCCCTATACAATCAGGGGCGGCAAAATGAATAATTAATATATCTACAGCGCCCTTGGTACAACATTACATCTTTGTTTGTTCTATCGAAGGCTCCCCTATACAATCAGGGGCGGCAAAATGAATAATTAATATATCTACAGCGCCCTTGGTGCAATATTACACCCTTGTTTAATCTATCGAAGGCAACCGTATACAATCAGGGGCGACAAAATGAATAATTAAAATATCTACAGCGCCCTTGGTGCAACATTACATTCTTGTTTGTTCTATCGAAGGCGCCCCTATACAATCAGGGGCGACAAAATGAATAATTAATATATCTACAGCGCCCTTGTTGCAACATTACATTCTTGTTTGTTCTATCGAAGGCGCCCCTATACAATCAGAGATGACAATCGCCCTTGCTGCAATATTACATCCTTGTTTGTTCTATCGAAGGCGCCCCTATACAATCAGGGGCGACAAAATGAATAATTAATATATCTACAGCGCCCTTGGTGCAATATTACATCCTTGTTTGTTCTCGAAGAGGCCCCTACACAATCAGGGGGTGACAATCGCCCTTGCTGCAATATTACATCCTTGTTTGTTCTATCGAAGGCGCCCCTATACAATCAGGGGCGACAAAATGAATAATTAATATATCTACAGCGCCCTTGGTGCAACATTACATTCTTGTTTGTTCTATCGAAGGCGCCCCTATACAATCAGGGGCGACAAAATGAATAATTAAAATATCTACAGCGCCCTTGGTGCAACATTACATTCTTGTTTGTTCTATCGAAGGCGCCCCTATACAATCAGGGGCGACAAAATGAATAATTAAAATATCTACAGCGCCCTTGGTGCAACATTACATTCTTGTTTGTTCTATCGAAGGCGCCCCTATACAATCAGGGGCGACAAAATGAATAATTAAAATATCTACAGCGCCCTTGGTGCAACATTACATTCTTGTTTGTTCTATCGAAGGCGCCCCTATACAATCAGGGGCGACAAAATGAATAATTAATATATCTACAGCGCCCTTGGTGCAACATTACATTCTTGTTTGTTCTATCGAAGGCGCCCCTATACAATCAGGGATGACAATCGCCCTTGCTGCAATATTACATCCTTGTTTGTTCTATCGAAGGCGCCCCTATACAATCAGGGGCGACAAAATGAATAATTAATATATCTACAGCGCCCTTGGTGCAACATTACATTCTTGTTTGTTCTATCGAAGGCGCCCCTATACAATCAGGGATGACAATCGCCCTTGCTGCAATATTACATCCTTGTTTGTTCTATCGAAGGCGCCCCTATACAATCAGGGGCGACAAAATGAATAATTAATATATCTACAGCGCCCTTGGTGCAATATTACATCCTTGTTTGTTCTCGAAGAGGCCCCTACACAATCAGGGGGTGACAATCGCCCTTGCTGCAATATTACATTCTTGTTTGTTCTATCGAAGGCGCCCCTATACAATCAGGGGCGACAAAATGAATAATTAATATATCTACAGCGCCCTTGGTGCAACATTACATTCTTGTTTGTTCTATCGAAGGCGCCCCTATACAATCAGGGATGACAATCGCCCTTGCTGCAATATTACATCCTTGTTTGTTCTATCGAAGGCGCCCCTATACAATCAGGGGCGACAAAATGAATAATTAATATATCTACAGCGCCCTTGGTGCAACATTACATTCTTGTTTGTTCTATCGAAGGCGCCCCTATACAATCAGGGATGACAATCGCCCTTGCTGCAATATTACATCCTTGTTTGTTCTATCGAAGGCGCCCCTATACAATCAGGGGCGACAAAATGAATAATTAATATATCTACAGCGCCCTTGGTGCAATATTACATCCTTGTTTGTTCTCGAAGAGGCCCCTACACAATCAGGGGGTGACAATCGCCCTTGCTGCAATATTACATCCTTGTTTGTTCTATCGAAGGCGCCCCTATACAATCAGGGGCGACAAAATGAATAATTAAAATATCTACAGCGCCCTTGGTGCAACATTACATTCTTGTTTGTTCTATCGAAGGCGCCCCTATACAATCAGGGGCGACAAAATGAATAATTAAAATATCTACAGCGCCCTTGGTGCAACATTACATTCTTGTTTGTTCTATCGAAGACGCCCCTATACAATCAGGGGCGACAAAATGAATAATTAATATATCTACAGCGCCCTTGGTGCAACATTACATTCTTGTTTGTTCTATCGAAGGCGCCCCTATACAATCAGGGATGACAATCGCCCTTGCTGCAATATTACATCCTTGTTTGTTCTATCGAAGGCGCCCCTATACAATCAGGGGCGACAAAATGAATAATTAATATATCTACAGCGCCCTTGGTGCAACATTACATTCTTGTTTGTTCTATCGAAGGCGCCCCTATACAATCAGGGATGACAATCGCCCTTGCTGCAATATTACATCCTTGTTTGTTCTATCGAAGGCGCCCCTATACAATCAGGGGCGACAAAATGAATAATTAATATATCTACAGCGCCCTTGGTGCAATATTACATCCTTGTTTGTTCTCGAAGAGGCCCCTACACAATCAGGGGGTGACAATCGCCCTTGCTGCAATATTACATCCTTGTTTGTTCTATCGAAGGCGCCCCTATACAATCAGGGGCGACAAAATGAATAATTAAAATATCTACAGCGCCCTTGGTGCAACATTACATTCTTGTTTGTTCTATCGAAGGCGCCCCTATACAATCAGGGGCGACAAAATGAATAATTAATATATCTACAGCGCCCTTGGTGCAACATTACATTCTTGTTTGTTCTATCGAAGGCGCCCCTATACAATCAGGGATGACAATCGCCCTTGCTGCAATATTACATCCTTGTTTGTTCTATCGAAGGCGCCCCTATACAATCAGGGGCGACAAAATGAATAATTAATATATCTACAGCGCCCTTGGTGCAACATTACATTCTTGTTTGTTCTATCGAAGGCGCCCCTATACAATCAGGGATGACAATCGCCCTTGCTGCAATATTACATCCTTGTTTGTTCTATCGAAGGCGCCCCTATACAATCAGGGGCGACAAAATGAATAATTAATATATCTACAGCGCCCTTGGTGCAATATTACATCCTTGTTTGTTCTCGAAGAGGCCCCTACACAATCAGGGGGTGACAATCGCCCTTGCTGCAATATTACATCCTTGTTTGTTCTATCGAAGGCGCCCCTATACAATCAGGGGCGACAAAATGAATAATTAATATATCTACAGCGCCCTTGGTACAATATCATATCCCTTTTTGTTCTATCGAAGGCGCCCTATACAATCAAGGGCGAGATAAGGAATAATTAATGTATCTGCAGCGCCCCTTGGTGCAATATTATTTCCTGATATTCTATCGAAGGCGCCCCTATACAATCAGGGGCGACGAAAAGACTAATTAATATATTTACAATGCTCCATCATTGTAACATTATTTCCTTTTTTATTCTATCGAAGCATTATGTCGCCCGTAATAATGAGGGGCGATAAAGGATTAAGAAAATGTTTATATAGCTGCTTGATTGTCATACAGGTAATTTTTATTTCTTTATTTTATTGTATCAAATGTGTCCTAGACAATCAACACAAAAGGAACAGAAAAAGTGTCAATTAGTTATAATAATACAAAGCACTGCACTCTATAATTTGTCAAAGATTTGGCAGTGCATACAAAACACTGCTTTTGTACATAAACTTTTCATTTTTCAATCGGCTTAAAAAAAGGAAAAGTAATCATCAGGCGCCTTCGGCGCCCCCAATAACTTCTACCAGAACTTTGGGGGGTCAATGCCCCCTTGACCCCCATCTTGTTACGCCACTGATCGGAAGTGTCACTGTTGATTTCAGAGATCCCAAAAACTATCGATTCAACACTAATTTCGGTCATTTTCAATCA
Source organism: Thermobia domestica (assembly GCF_964235325.1). Taxonomy (NCBI): domain Eukaryota; kingdom Metazoa; phylum Arthropoda; class Insecta; order Zygentoma; family Lepismatidae; genus Thermobia; species Thermobia domestica. The sequence goes on from NC_137469.1 coordinate 156,265,515, forward strand.
TTTTTAATATCTCCCTCTACCCTAAGTTGAACCCTCAAAGTGAAATGACAAAAAACATCCCAGGCCTTAACCTCATCTATGTTGAAAATTTGATCGAGATCGGTCGGGTGATTTAAGAGTTATTAAGTCACAAACCTAGTCACTTTCAATTTTATATAGTAGATTGTGTATGTAAAAATTACGCTGCTAATTAGCATCTTTGTCTTCTCCTTATGTACTCCTAACAGTGACCCCACATATTTCTTAAGAGTTACGTAACATTCCTAACAACAACGCACATACTACTTGACACTTGAGTAATATTGAAGAAAATTATATTTTCAAATTATAGAGGCTGCGAAAAAAGACTACAACCAAACTTCTAGCAATGATCCCTTAGATCAAGTGAAAGAAAATGTACTAAGTAGCAATATAGAAGATTAAAATGAATCTTTTGAGGAATATAAGATGGTAAAGTTATAAACATTGCTTTTTGAGATCCCTTAGGTTTAGGTTTAGCTCATTTGCTTCAAGAAAATCGTACAGGAATTAGCATAAGTTCTATCTTAATATCCGTGTCAGAGAACCACACTGAACCTAGATCTTGTACTTTAGAAGATAAAGTCAGGTACAGGGGCGGATCCAGGACGGACTTCTAGGGGGCGGTGGGTTGTAATACTGCTACTTGGAACTACATTTAAGAGCTCCAAACTCTGGGATGGGTTTTATTTATATATAAAATAAGAAAATTTCCTCTTTTGGGGAAGGGGCGATTGCCTCTCCCCTAGATCCGCTCCTGGTCAGATATCAGAATGATTTCTAGCAATTACTACACTTACTCTTCAAAAGTCGGTCGGTTTCCGATTTGTTTCAAAGAAATGTGCTACATAAAGAACTTACAATGGCTGGGTCAAGCATGGCGTATCTCTATCGGTATTTCCAACATAATTTGTTTCCGGTGGGCTCCCAAGAAATGTTCTACATACATAATTTACAGTGTTTGTGTTTTGTTTCGACTTCTAAAGCTAAGGAACATATTGCATGAAAGCAGATGTTTCTCTACCTAGAAGCCGTACTATTTGCAACCGAAAATACAACTTTTGGATTCTTGCAGTTTTGTTGTCTCCGAAAGACAACAGTAGCGTAAGTTTCTGCATAACTTTGGAGAAGGTCCGTTTAAGCATGAGTGTTTTCTTTTCACATATCAAGCCAAACATCCAAGCAAGAATATTTGGGTCATGGAAAACCCAGGAAATCTTTGGGATAGAGTGCCAGGTTCCCTTGGCTCCCAGAATCAACACCCATGGAAGTGACGAATTTAGATATATGACTCACCAATTTCTTATATAATTCTCGATCTACTTCAACAAAGCCTAATAGTTCTCAATCTCGGGGCTCCAGAAAACGTTTTTCGAATTTGCAGTTTGTAGTTTATTGTTTTGAAAGGAGTTTTTTCTGCCCATTTTGCTAGAACATGTTTCATTTATTTGGCAGAATTGAGTACATCCCAGTGTTAAGTGGGGTGTTGTTTTTCTTTCAAGCCTTGTGTGTACACATTAAATATACGTATGTACCCAAAATATCTCTTATTAAAAGTACAAAATTGGTCATACAAAGTATGACCTGCACATAGTATTAATTGTCCCAAAACTGCTCAAAAAGTTCTCAAATCTATGAAAGTGGAGTCACTCTCTTCTACTCGTTATCAAAGATATCCTTAGGTTAAAAACTGAACTGTTTTCACACTGTGAACCTGAATGGATATGTGTTCAAACTGCCACTATGGCACGCACTAATTTCTTCGTTGTATTGCATAGCGATGTTCTTCATTCATAGACTGCTTAGCCCAGATATTTATGAGAAGAGGCCTATGCCCATATTTGAGAAAGAAAAACTAACGTAATGAAATCATAATGGGGGCCGCGGTGGCTCAATGGTAGAGCGTTCACCTCTGGTGCTAGGGGTCTCCGGTTCAAACCCTGCTCCCGCCAAGTGAACTTTGTGGTGGACAAACACCGTGTGCGTGGGTTTTCTCGGGGTTATCCCGTTTCCTCCCACTTTCTTCATTCCACCATTTCATTCATTACTCATTATCACCGTCTCCTTTAGCCTAACCGGCATAACCGTGGGACATAAAGCTCAAAATTTCATTTTTCAATGAAATCATAATGGAAATAGTTAATACGAAACATCACTGTTACCAGGTACCAGAGGATAGATAATGAGATGAAGACATCTGAGGAAGAATACGTGGGTGTATGGAGTTCTAGTTGGGAGGCCTGTACACAGAAGACGTTTCAGCTGACCAACGGAAAATAAGGTGAGAATATAAAACAGTGTTCAGTGATAGAATTGGAAATGAATTTCTACATGTACAGTTGTATGCATAGTATTGTCTTAAGTATACTCTTTGAGAAGTGTTATAGAAGTACTCTTTCTATTATTCCTGTTTTGTCAAAATTAAGGCGCGGTTTATATTTATTTTTCACCCATACAAACTGAATCGTACCTCTGATCGCGATTTATAGTAGAGATGTTAAAAGTAGGCGTATAATATTACTGTTTCATCGAATATTACGTTTCATATATAGCAAAACGATAAATAAATAGGCATATGCTGAAATAAGTTTACTTAAAACTGAACTCACCCTTGCAATTCAAATAAGAAAGAAACGAAAAAAGAGAGAGCAAGCGAGAGAGAAAGAGAAATAACAAATGAACGAATATGTACTTGGGCACTATTTTAATACAGTAGAGCTTATTTTATTTTATTTTTAGAGCTGGTATAACTGTTGACATCTCGATTTACTACCAGATCGTACCACCCTAATTTGACCCGTGGCAGGATCTGTGGCTAACAGTCATCTGTCTGGATTGGCTTTGCACCGGTAGGATCAATGGTGAACGTTTGACTCTGCAGCGATGAAGCTTTAAGCTTCTTATGTCATTCAATTAAAATTATGAAAAGTCCCTGAAAGAAACTCATCTTACAAAATCACAAAATCCCTGAATGAAAGCAAAGCACAAATTTAATTCAGATCCGTTGAAGAGTGTTAGCCCCAATTATAAATGCAGATTGCTTAACGAACTTAATGATATTCGAAATTAATTCTTTTTTTTATTTTTATTTTTGGTACATGTGTACAATGTTTCTTCCAGGCATTCTCAAGGGACGGCAGTGTAACTCTTCCTCTCAACGGAGTTGTAAATTGCTATAACATACCATCCTTGTGCAGAACACATCCTTTAGCAAATACTAACCCAGAGCAGTCCCCTCACATTCTTATTTTGCTTCCTTCCAGACAAATCTGTCTGGAAGAAAGCCTGAATTGGTATAGTGAAAACTATAAATATGACGAGATTTCAAAATGGACTTTGTTCTTATTATTACGAAGCTTTCTTTAAACTCATTGTCACATAGAAATGAAACATTCTCTTTTAGGTTATAACTCACTTGGAACAAATTTAATGCCTGCACCGAAATTGTCTATCAAAACTGAAGTTCAACAACTGGGCAAATTCTCGATAAATACTTCCTTTCACGAAGCGTATGCATAATTTATTTAACACGTTGGCTATCTTTTGTCTTTACTTGATTTGTTTGTTTCTAGAAATTAAAATATCACCATGTTTCGTACTGAATGTCTTTTTTTTTTTCTACTATTTTTAAAGTTGCTTTTTCATCCTTTTGATATTGGCCTTACTAAGAGGAAATTCAGAAAGATTTGTATGGAATGTATCCCAGTGGCTATAAAGCTGCCAAAATAATCCAGTTTTGTTATCGGAAAGTTCATCAGCATTCTTTTAGGCAATGCGGCTATTTTGATTGCATTTTCACTAGCTCCTTCAATGCTTTTAAACGTAAGCTCTTTTGAGCTCTTTATCTAAAATCGAGAAGAGAAAAAAATCTCAGTGAAGTCATTTCAATTGCAGTGCAGATGCAATTTTTACTTGATCAAACGGGGCATTTCTTTCTTTTTTTAAAATTATTTTCTTTAACCTTCTGCAGCAACGGCCTATCTAATCTTTACCGTGACGTTATTTCTGGATCAAGGATAAGAGAACTTCTGATTTGTAATAGGGCGTCTGAGTTCATAGATGCAATCGCGTTTTAGATTACACATACTTCTCGAATAATTGAAGGTGCTGCACTGTCACGTGGACAATCTGGTTCTGCCCACCGCGCTGGAGAAGAAAGAAAAGAAAAAAGGGGGCGGACGAGAAAGCAATCATTTTCAGGGTTCAGTGTGTGATAACAAGACTCACCTGTCCGGTTGCATGATTACGTAGACTCAAATAATCCGTGATCGTAACCCAATATTTGAAGCTGGCCTTATTCAAATCGAGATTCTGGAGTCATAGTCCTTCTCTCTACTGTATCGTCTCTTCGTCTATATTTTCACCAAGAGAACTTCTTCAGGTTTGCCTAAAATACAACGATAATAAGTGTGAAAGCTAAGTACTATCTAAATGACTGGTTATTGTGGGAAACCAACGAATTAAGTTAGGTTGCAAAGCTGCAACGTTTCGGAAAAAAGAGAAAGAAGAATCACACAGTGTTACTACAAAATGAGTCATTCTCAGGTAAAGGAATTTACTAAAAATAGTGATATTTCAAACTCCTAACTAGAGATGCAAGAGCTCAGAAGAAAATGAATTTTTTATTGGAGGGCATTTTTGTCTATAAAAGTTTTGGGCTTTTTTTAAAATTCAGTTTTAATGAAGAAATAACATATTCTTCTTTCTTTCCCCACTGTAACACAATAAAGTCGTTTAATTATTATATTCTGAAGAAAAATCATGAAAAAAAATAAAATTTAAAAAAAATACTTGTAGTTCAATTGATAAGAAAAAATTACAAATCTGTACATACAATTGTTTTTGCTAGTTTCAATGAATTGTCTACATTGTAATGTTCAACAACAAAAATTTACAGTAAAATGTTTAACAGTGTTAGCAGCGTACGCACCTTAGACGTGGGACACCCAAGTTCGATTCCCAGCGGAAGCTTGTGGTTAGGATTCCACGTTAAACTATAGGTCCACGTCTCACGTAAGCTCGATACTGAAAGGGAAAATAGGCTAAAAATCAATTCAAATCATAACAATATTAGCAATGCATGAGGTCCCTGGTTCGTTCCCAGCTCCCACCAAGTGGGTTTTGTGGTGAACAAACACTGGAAGGGGATTTTCTCATGGTTCTGTACTTTCGTCTTATTTTCTTCATTCCATCACTTTGTTCATTATGATCATCTCGGTCTCTTTGGCCTATGTGTATAATCGTGAGACATTAAGCTCTATAATAAAATATATTAGTAATAACTAATCTGGAATGTAATATACAGAGAAAACACATGTGTGTCGTACGTAAAAACGTAGGTTTCATGCGTAAATCCTGTAGTTTTTGGACTTAACGTAGGACTGTAGCTAATAACGTCCTGCAGCAAACGCGTAACTGAAAAAATGTATGTTTTTATAGTACTTTCCTATACATCTTCCATCTATACGTATTTTCCGTACGAAAGAAAGAACTGTATATAGCGGTAAAGATCTCACATACAGATGGACGTATATAGCTGACGTAACATATGTATCCGTATGTAATATACTAAAGACTGTTAGATGTCAGATATCCTGCAGCGCATGCTGCAGCATCTAAACTTGAAAAATGCCGTAGGTATGTAGCATATGGATAATAAATGTTCCGTACAGATTTCCGTAGTAAACATATGGATTCCGCATATTTGTACAATATACCGCTGTCCGGATAACTGATCTTTCTCAGTGTAGATTTCGTGGAATAAAAATGATTATTTAAACCTTATGAATAGACTAAAACTACATTCACATTTATTGAGTCGTTAAAATTATAGGATAAGAAAGCTATAAACTCTACCCAAAAATTCTTATTTCAAACATTTTGACATGATTTAAGAGTAAGGAAAGCAGGAATTATGTGTATAATGAAGTTTTACTACCATGTTAAAGTAATATCTTACCCCAAATAGTCGTTTACGACTCTAATTTTCTAAACTGAACTCATATAAGGTTGTAACAGAATATATTGAAGGGAAGAATAAAATTTTTCACGAACAAAGAACGAAATGTAAGCGAGATTTTATACCAAGACAGATATGGTTTTCTGTCTGTTTCATGGTTTATATTATTTTTTTCTCTCTCTCTCTCTCTTTTTTTTTTTTTTTTTTTTTTTTTTTTTTTTTTTTACTTGGCTGCCAGAAGACAACCAGTGAAACATACATGTCAAGACATGTAACTTCCAGGCACTTGGTTCAGGCCAAATGGTAAGGCAACCAACATATCACGTGTAATGTGATGGGTTGCATAATACCGTTGCTGCCAACCAACGAAATTCCAGTTTGAAAGCCAATTAAGGTAGCCAGCTCCGGACTGAATATATTTATTTATTTATTTTATTTTATTTATTTATTTATTTATTTATTTACTTATTTATTTAATATACAACACAACAGGCTTAATACCCAATTACAGTGTTGTGTACATACAGCAAACGTTACATATATAAATTTCTTAATTATTACTACAGAAAATTTCTTGTTTCACATATGATCTACATATAGAATTCACAAGTGTTTAATTTGTAAACGTATTTTCTTAACTGTAAAATCTACTATATGGATACAAACATGCATTTGAATAAGAACATGAAAAGTAAAAGAGCATTTTTTATATTATTATTATTAATCATATCGATCTAGAAATTAAATGTCGACTAAAAGCAGGGAATTCCTGTTATTATTCAGTTCAAAATCTTCCGCCGTCGCAAATTCTGTCGAGGAATTTCAATCTTAAAATATATAAAACAATAATTATGACTGTTATGCTGTATGGTCGCCAAACATGTTTACTTACTTTAAGGGAAGAGAGCAGACTGAAAGTGTTTGAGAATAAAATCCTGAGACGAATATTCGTACCCAAAAGGAACGAGAATGAGGAATGGCGGAAACTTCATAACGAAGAACTACATAATTTATACGGGTTACCAAACATCGTTAGGGTAATCAAATTTAGGAGGCCCAGGTGGGCAGGTTACGTAGCTAGAATGGAAGAAAGTAGGAACGCTTACAAAGTCTTTGCTGGAAATCCAATCGGAAAAACGACCATTTGGAAGACCTAGGCGCAGATGGGAAGACAATATTAAGATGAATCTCGCAGAAATAGGAATACAAAGCAGAAACTGGATCTAATTCGCTAAGGACAGAAGTCAATGGAGAGTTTTTGTGAACGCGCATTGAACCTCCTGGTTCCATAGGTCATAGAATTAGTTAATTACTTTTTATTAAAAATACTCCTTCCCAAAAAAAAAGTCAACTTTCTCGCGTATCTACTCCTAATTAGCTTCCAAATATCATATTCTGTTGCAAACAATGCAATGCCTTTACTAAGATTTAAAGTAGTATTTCCATCCAACGATTTATACTAATTGATATTCCCTTAAAATGATGAATCAGAGCCTGGATGTAAAGAACTCCTTAGATCTATCTGAATCAATGACCAAAACAGCAAATCCAAAAAGAAGAAAAAGAAGATGATAATGAACAAATTCGTAAAAAGATTTTCTTTTAAAGTTTTTCTCTTTATGTTCAACTGAAACAAAGTGACACTATATAATTGAAAAAATACTGGATATATTATATTGTATTTCAGATAAAGAGCCTAGGAATTATAGATATATTTGAGGTAAAAGAAAAATGACACGACGACATACCACTGGAGACGACGACATACCAGTAGATTTGCTCAAGGAATTAGGAGACAATGCAATGAAAGTATTAACTTCACCTATTAACAAGATCTACCTGAGTGGAGAATGACCAAAAGATTTTCTTGATGTTACAATGATTGCATTGCCCAAGAAAAAGCGAGCAAAGAAGTGCAGCGATTACAGAACCATTAGCCTGATTTCCCACACTGGAGAGATCATTGCACGCATACTGAACAGGCGGCTGGAAAGCTAGGTAGATGAGAGATTAGAAGAAGATCAATTTGGATTCCGGAAAGGAAAAAGTACCAGAGATGCTATTGGATTGATGAGAATTATATCAGAAAGAATTCTTGATGTAAAGGAAGAGTTATGCATTTATTTACTTTTTGGCATACTAAAGTACGTTTAGAATCTAAGTTTACAATACTTACAAACGAATTATAAGTTCTTTCCAAACAGCAAACTCTGACTTCACAACTTCCACTTTTGTGCAAATTCATGATTGCACACTTGACTACTTTGGTCCTTGTGGGAAACGTCTGGCATATCATCAGAATTGACAAAGAAACACTTTGCTACTTTAACTTGCTGAATAATCTTACTCCGCATTTACTCCCCCAACATTCTGATAAATCCATTCTGAATGCCCGCTGATAAGTAGGAAACTATTACCTTCTTCTTTATCTAGACCTTTGTAAGGTGCTCATACGTGACCAGATCGTATTTTCAGACTCAATAACTCCAGAATGAATCCACTCCGACAGCTTCTTCAACACTTCTCCGTTGTTTTCGAAATACTAGGTTCTGTTTACACTGTAATCTGTTTACGTCGATCATTCGTGTAAGAATATCCCTCCACTTTCTCTCATTTTTCCAATAACCTTTTGTGTTATACCGATTTTTTTTTTATTTTATTTTGTAGATTTATTCAGAATTTCAAAGTTTTTCATCGTTCAAAGTTGTCGAGATGCGCTATACTGGACTTAGTATGCCGGTTTTGGGTTTAACTTTCATTACTTACTGATACTGTCTGCCGACAAAAACGCAGAATTGGTGGCGCTTATGACTTGTAACAATTCTCGGCAAAAATAAACACTTAAAGAAAAGGAAGTAAACCATCCATGAGCGCAGAATCTTCCTTCCATTCGGCTGCGTACAGTAAAACTAATCCCGAGTAAATTTTCTTCTTTCACCTTTTGCTGATTCATCTCGACGAGCAACATCGGCGAAATCACAATCCGTTTGTTGGACTATGTTAGAGCATTGACAAGTAAGTAACATCCTAAAGATATGGTTAATTGCAGGCGGCCATTCACTCACATTCTTTAAGTTAATGATAGGTGCTTGAGCGAGTTCGTCTTCTGAGTCATCTGAGCGCGAGCTGTCTGAGTCATCTTGAGATTCGAGTTCTATTATAACTCTAATTCTTCTGTGATCGATTTCTTTCAGGCTTATTAATGATACTTGGACGTGCTGACTCTTTCTTCACTAGCACGCATTTCGTCTTTCAAATTCTCAATATTGGTCATTATTGATCAATATTGGTAAGTATGTTAGAGCTTTGACTTTGACTTTAACTCTGTTGAAAAATCCTTCAGTAATTCACCCTCGTTCAGGGGCGGATCCAGGACCGACTTCTGGAGGGGGGCCCTGGGTTGTCATACTGCTACTTTTAAGGGCTCCAAACTTTGGGATGGGTTTTATTTATATATATAAAATAAGAAAGTTTCCTCTTCTGGGGGGGTGGGGTGGCGATCGCCCCGATCGCTTCCCCCTGGATCCGCCCCTGCCCTGGTTCCTGCTTTTCATTTTCCTGCTTTTCTTTTTGTTTCTTCTGGTTCTGTGCTCCGCTTTCTCAGATTCATTTCATCTAAAAATAACAATATCATTAATGTAATTAATTCGTAAGTTTGTAATTATTCACTTACCATAACACATTACCGTGTCCTGGATTTAGAGTGAAGTAAAACCAAGAAACGGCAGTATCTTAATTAACGTTAAACTGTAATTGAATAACTCAAGTAAAGCTAGTTTTGCATCGGGTGCTGTGTACAAGCAAGGAGGGCTTTTATTCTCCACCCAATGCAAAACTGCTTTTACTTAGATTATTCAATTACAGTTTAATTAATAACAAATTTAATCACATTTAACAACCGAATACACATTTAACACTCAATACTTACTACATTAAACTACAATATGCATCTGAAACCAGTTTCTAAGTTGGCTAGTGGTATTTACGTGCAGAAAGTAGCAAGATGTAACACAAATTATAATCATTGACTAGCCTATCAATGTTGACGTTCGTTAAGCATAAAAATTTGAACCATAGAGTAAAAATAAATTTGAATATTGGCGTGAATTTTAAAATTTTGCCAATAGTAAAATTTTATAAAAGTTTATTTTTTAAATTTTTACCCATGTTTTCCCGCCCTTTTCAAATTACCGTCCTCCTTCGCTCCGCTACTGAAAAATCTCTAAATTTGTTCATAAACCATGCACAATGACTGAAATGAGTAATTTTGTGTAAAATTGCTCCGGCTGGCAAGTTGCTCGAAATTTGATAATTCAATTATTTTAATGACAAGTACGTGAATATATTACTAGCGAATGAAGGTAAATATTATAAGGCAGTGTTGCCACAGTCCTATCTCTAGAGTAGGCTGAAAAATAGTACCAAATTGAAACAAAAAAACAAAAAGGCAAATTAAAGGGAAAACAGTTATCATTTTCGGTACGTATTGTAAGGAAATCAAACGCGCCTTTATTTCAAAGTGACCAACAAACTAAAACGGTATTATGACCATATATGAAAAACATATATAAAACGAGGAAGAAATCAATCATCTCCGAGTTTGTGTGTAAACAGTACGTTATAATAAAATATTAAAATATAAATTATTGCATCTTATTTTTGCTTATTTCACGACCGGATGAGAATAATAGAGTGTAAGAAGAATATAAGGTAAGTAAACTGACATATGTATATATATAAAAAAATGTAAAACAGGTCCAGGGTACTAGAACCTTCTCTGAAAGACATCAAAAGAAAGAGATATAGGGAAAGTCTTACTGAAAGTTTTGAAAATATGACAAGTATTTGTTAAATGGTGCTGAATTGGGTAGAATTGTACCAATTTTTTCACAAAAGTGGCTGAAAATGCCAGCGTGGTACCAACGGGCCGATGAATGACAAAAAAGGGCTGAATTTGGTACAATTGTACCAATTATGGCAACAGTGTTATAACGATAACATTAATAAACATGTACAGGTTGATATGGACAATAGCACGTATCGTATTATATTATTTTCTTGTATATCTAGACCTGAACATTTATGGTGTTAAGTTGTGTGGCCAGACACGTATAAACATTTTTTTTAACCAGTAAAAGATAGAATATGCAACAAGTTATTAATGGTGGATTTTTCTCAATTATAAAGAAGGAATTTTGTTAAAAAAAAGGGGGGAAGGTAAATGCAGGAAATCTTCCGAAAATACATCAGTTTAAATATATTTTATCTTGAGTGTTATCATTGAAACATTTAGTGAGTAAACTACGTTTTAATTAGTTAAAAATATTCTGAAATAACGAACTTAGAGCAAGATAGATGTTATAATATAATGCAACTTTGAATAATCTCTGGCAATTAGTTATAAAGAATAATCTCTGGGAATTAGTTATAAAGAAGCCGTTAAAAAACGAAATTTCAAAAAATCGATAAAGTTTTTTGTCTGTAGTTTTACAAACCTATCAATTCTAAGAATTTGGTGTAGATAATTGTAAATATCCTTAGAACTCTTAATATAAAATATTTATTTTGAGTAATTATTCTCACTTACTCATTGTTATACATTAAATTCCAAGTACAGACGAAATACTAAAGGCAATAGTAATGAAATCCAGATCGGAAGATCATCTAATCACCATCTATTAAAAATAATAATACTCTCTTTAACACCTCGAAAAGTAATCCGACTTCGGTTTAAAGATATCATAGACTATGAATTGTATATTACATCTTTTTCTAACTTGTATATTTTCAGAATTTAACACGAGTAAAGGTTTTAATTGGATCAACAATTCTTCTCTGATTAATACTTAAAAATTCTCTCTCGAGACATCTAATTAGAACTTCCGGGCCCCGCGGCTGTGTGGGCTAGGAATAATTTTTTTTTTCATCACTACATTTTATCAAAAAAAAAAAATTTAATGCTTCTTTTGATCGATGTATATAGGCCTACTATATTCACAGCATCAAATTTCTGGCTAGGCAAACAAGCGTCGAATTTCTGCCTAGGGTCACAGAACTCGGAGGGATCGCAAAAGAAAAAGTTAACATTTCGAACAATATTTTCTTTTCTAAATTATTATTGTGACGTTTTAGGTTTGTTTAGTTTGATACACTTCATTAATATTCTGAAATAACAAACTTAAATCCTATCAAAACGACTTCATAGCTCACTCTCAACACTGGTCAAAAAACGTTACGTTACGTCATCCACTAAATTGCTGACCCAACGTTCACTACAGGTGACGAATGAGTAAATACTCTCAATCAGGTGGATAGTGGCAGGCAGTGGCGTAGGGAAGGGGGGCCCGGCCCCCCCCCCACAAAGAGGTCCGACAATGTACTTTGGTAGTTTGATGTTTGTAATTTTTTGTATATTTTTATGTTCATATATTTTTTTGTTTGCAATTTTTCTATATGTACCTATAACAGCACTTGCCCCCCCCCCAAACACACATCCTGACTACGCTACTGGTGGCAGGCGAGGAGTCTCCGATCATAAATTCCTCTTGGTACCGCAAGATGCCTAAATCGGCCACTGTGTTTTCGCATATTTTAACTAGAAATATTTTTTCTGACTTTATGCAGACAGTGCATATTACTTTTGTAGATTCACAGAGAATCGTACTAGGATATGAGCTAGAAGATGTTCGAAGGGGACAAAGCACAGAACCGATTTGAGTAGACAAACAACGTAAGTGAAGTTTTCGCATACCCTAATTACCTCGCATTTTGTTTATACTAGTTTGTAATCCATTAACTTCATACTCATCATCTAATTAGTATACTAGCTTTAGACACACACACACACACACACACACACACATATATATATATATATATATATATATATATTGGGTGTTTCAAAACAACACCGACGTTTGGGAGGTGATTTCTCACACCAAGATAAGACAAAAAGTATAGACCAACCTTGGTGCATAAATGCTTCCTTTCGCAGTTATAGGCTGGCGAAAACATGAAGAAAAAAAAAGAACTTAAATGTCTATAACTCCAAAACTATGGGACCTACCGTAGTCGGCTCAAGACTTCGCTTAGGAACTAGTATGTGTCCTACCCAAATATCCATGTTTCAGAATTCTACAGTACTTCCGCAACATTTTTTATAGTGGTAGTTGGTGAATGCTTCAATTATATGACGGTAGCCAAACTCTTTCTATAAACATTGTTGCCTGAGTACCTTAGGATTCTGAAACATGAATTTTTGGATAGGGCATACATTAGTTCCTAAGTAAAGTCTTGACCCGATTACGGTAGGTCCCAGAGTGGAGCAATTTAGCTTTAAAGTTTATTTTTTCATGTTTTCGGCAGCGTATGTCCGAAAGGAAGCATTTGTGCACCCAGGTTGGTCTATACTTTTTGTCTTATCTTGGTGTCAGGAATCACCTCCCAAACGTTGTCGGTGTTGTTTTGAAACACCCTGTATATAATGTATGAAAATAAATTTATTTAGTACTGATCAGAGCTATGGTAAATTTGAAATTTTAATGCAACTTAACATTTCTGAAACATAAGGAAAAGTGAATGAAAATATCAGGAAAAAAATCGATTAACTTGATCTTGGGTTTCCGAGCTGCAAGGTAAGCGTGCTGATATTGACCCACTTTTCATGGCTCTTTACTCACCTATTTGATTTTTTTTTTAAAAAAAACCTCAAAGTTAGCCACATTATTTTCAAAGAATAAAGCCAGACTAATGTCGCCAGCAACTACAAATGTGGTTTACAAAATCAAATAATAAAAATAGTAATATCGCATTAAACAATTTTTACGTCTTTGAATAATATATATCATTCAAGAAAAAGAAATAAATATAGTCTTCTGAATCAAGTTAATAAAATGAATGTAACAAGATTAAATTATATATGATTCTAAAATCTATGGGAGGGAAAAACTCAAGAGATGTGCAGCAGTAGGTCTAGCAAAGCGAGAATTTACGAAGAGAAAGAGGCATCAATTAAAGAAAAAAGAAAAAGAGTCTTCATCAAGATTTTCATATGAAATCATAACGATTATAACGTTAGCTCAGTTCAACACTTCATTATACAGGGTGGCGCGTATTGTATCTACCAGTTGCAGTTGGCAACCCTGATCAAATGCGCGTACGAATGCTGCGCATGCTTACGGCACTGAATAGCAGGGCCTCTGGCAATTAGTTTACCATGGAGCGGTGGTCTGTGCAGACGCGAATTGCGGCGGTGGAAGCCTTTATCCGAACCGGTTCTGTCAGTGAGGCTCAGCGGGCACTGCGACGAAACAGTGATGATCGCCATGTTGCTATACCCGAGAGACACAGTATTCTGAGATGGGTGAGACAGTGGCGGGCCACAGGTAGTGTTGTGAACCGGAAATCACCAGGTCGTGGACGAAGTGTTCGAACAAATGTAAACTTGGAACGAGTGCGCGTAGCGATGGAACGCAGTCCCAAACGTTCAGCACGGCGACATGCACGAACATTACATTTGACACGACGTTCATTGGGTCGTTTGCTGGGTGATTTGAAGTTCCATCCGTATAAACTGCAGGTGGTACAAGAGTTGAGAGCCATTGATAAGGAAAACAGACTCAATAACTGCCAGAACATTCTTGAGTTGATTAACCGAGATCCACTGTTCCTCCAACAACTTTTGATGTCCGATGAAGCAATCTTCCACCTGACTGGGTATGTTAATAAGCAAAACTTCCGGTATTGGTCTCAGGAGAATCCTCGTTCATTACATGAAAAGCCTCAAGGTAGCCCAAAAGTTGTGGTATGGTGTGCAGTTGGAATGTGTGGCATTATTGGTCCCTATTTTTTTGAGGATGACGCCGGACATGCAACAACTGTAAATTCCGACCGCTACTGCCATATGTTACAGACGTTTCTCATTCCGGAATTGCAGGAAAGGGGTGTGATCAATAACGTTTATTTCCAGCAAGACGGTGCTACGGCACACACGGCACGCCAAAGTATGTCTATACTCAGAGAAACATTTCCAAACCGCGTGATATCCCGATTTGGCGATGTCTCATGGCCATCCCGTTCCCCAGATTTAACAGCTCCTGATTACTTCCTCTGGGGATATGTTAAGGAAAGGGTCTTTGCCAATCGCGTGAAGACAATTGACGAACTGAAGACTGCCATTCGTCATGTGATAAGTTCCATTCCACAGTATACGTTAATGCGTGTGATGAATGCCTTCCCACGTCGCCTGCAGCAGTGCATCCAGGAAAAAGGCGGACATTTACAGGACGTTATTTTTAAAGTTTAGTGAGCTCCTTCGACAAGTGTTGTACAGTGTACAAATTGCCAGTCCATATACTTATATTCCATAACAGTTTTGCATTAAAACTTGCATAACACACCTTTGTATTTTCATTTGAAGTTGGTAGATACAATACGCGCCACCCTGTATATTTGCCCTAAGCTCGTTTTGATGTACACTAATTAACTGTTCAAAATTACTTAACGCTGAATACAATATTTTCGAATTTATGTATTTTTCGAAAATACTTTAACACTTACTTTCTTAATTTTTACAAAATATCTTCTTTATACACTCATTCACAATGGTGTACGTTTTATGTTCTAAATTAACTGTAAAAAGCTTAGATGTTTATGTCTGGCCTGAACTAAAATAACAAATAGACAGATCTGGCTATAGAAGAAAATGATATCATACACTACGGACCATTGTCCATAGTAAAATATACATATTATCGTTGTACGCTTTACATCAGTCATTGACCTGGATACTGAAAAAGATTGAGTAGCAGAAACTTACGATTTTGAAATATCATGTTGATGCAGAAAAGAAAAGTATCTACGAAATTTTGATAGAAATAAACGAAAGAAGACAAGTTCTGACCAGCACAACAAATTTTCGAATGATTTGGAATGGATGAATGTTTTGTTTGAAGGAAATGTAGTAGTGTGAAATGAGGGTGACTTTAACAGGTACGTACTTAGATGAGACATTCAAACGAAGATGACAAAAAAGGAAAAACGTCTATATTAAGTAATCAAAGAGAAAAATTTAGAAAAGTAATGTTGCCATAAAACAAAAAGGAAATGAAATCTTTCAGTTATGTCCCACGTTTATGCCGGTTAGGCTAAACGAGACGGTGATGATGAGAAATGAATGCAATTGTGGAACGAATCAAGTGCACTGAGAAAAATCCATTATCCGGACAGCGGTATATTGTACAAATACAAGGATTCGTTATGTTTACTAAGGAAATCTGTACGGAGCGTACTTTATCCATATACTACACAGGTACTGCCTTTTACCCGCTTAGATATTACATCATTTCGCTGCAGGATGTCTGATATCTAACAATCTTCTGTATTTTACATACATATACGTATGTTAAGTACTTCAGTTATACGTTATATACGTCCATCTGTACGTGAGATCCAGACCGCCTATAGACACTCTTTCTTTCGCCATGGCTGACGTCATTGAACTACCGTCTTTTGCTTGCGAAACGAGGTTGTTACAATCTGAAAAGAAGAGAGGAAGGAAACAAAAACCTCGGTAAGTGCACTAGTTAACTATTACTTTAGTTAAATATTCCATTAATTATATATTCTTTTAGTGTAACTTGCTTTAGTATAGTACTAAGTAAGTAATATAGTTTTTGACTACAACTCGTTAATGATTGAGGAGAATGGAATGGGTGAATCTGAATTTTGAGAAATCTTTGAATATTAATGTTTTGAAACATTTTACGTTACAAGGTAGCAAAATGAATGTTATGTGTTTATTCATTCCGTTTTATATGTGACGATTTATTACGTGGTGCAGAGTTACTACAGGACTGCTTAACATAATTGCTAAGAAACCGTTTTCAGCGCGAAAATTCCCTTGTGTAGTGAAGATTTAGGCTTTAGGTCTCTGGGCTTTCGGCATCAATGGCCTTGTTAGCCCGTCACATATGAGGGATGACGTCCCTCGATGAGCACACTATCCGGGTAAAGGAAGGGAAGAAAGGATTGGGGAAGGAAGAAAACGGCCTGGGACCTATATGTTAGGTACCACTCCGGCATTTTCCTGCTGTGAATGAGGAAAACCCAAGGAAATCTCATTCAGGATGGCTGGACTTAAAATCTTTTGATACTTTTTCGACTGAGGAAATCGATCCCCAACGGGATCGAACCCGGGACCGTTCGCACCGAAGGCGAGAGCGTTAGCAACTACGCTACGCGGGGCCACTTGTGTAGTCTAGAAAACTCATTTTTATTAGGATATTTGCATTTTTTTTTTTTTTTTTTTTTACTTTTAGTTTAACGCCCCATGATTGTACATAAACGTAAGTGAGAAGGTGACGATGAGATACATGATAATGGTGGAATCAAGAAAATGTAAGGAAACTGGAAAGTCTTAAGAATAACCACACCTACAGTGTTCACCAAAAGGCTATTTGTCGGGAGCAGGAATCGAACCAGGGACCTAACAGGTCAGAGGTAAGCGCTCTACTACAGAGCTTTCTTTTGTTTAAAGAACTTGTTTACATTGAAATATATATATTTGACGAAGATATTGATATATTTTACAGCCTCACTGAAATTTTAAAAAAAAGTAGTCAGGGAGAGCTTACTTGTCAGGTTTTTATTTTTTAAATTTAATTTGATTTGATTTCTATTTATTTATTTTTGCTTGTTATGTTCCCTAGTTAATTAATGTTTGGGTTACTGAGAATTAAAACCTTTTTAGTATTATTGTTATGGCATCACTTTGGAACCAAAAAGTTTGAATTTTTTTTTCTTGTGTTTTCATATAGGAAGTTGGTAAGTTTGTGCCTTAGCATTGGTTTGGTTTTTACTGTAGAACGTAATTGAAGGTCATGTTGAGTTGAGTCTTGGCGGGTTTGAGTTCGTGAAGTGTCAGGCACTGATTGTGCCCCTGTCTTCTGTCTGTGATGTTTCCTGGTTTTGGGCAGTGACGTATTTATGTTGAGGAGTACCAACGCAGGCCGCGTAACTACAACACAGCTTCAACACCTACGAGTGCCAGGCGTTTGAATTTTACCCTTCGTTCCGGCGTGACTAATGCAGTATAGTACTAGGTTCAAATTCTATGGCTGGTAAAAACGGTATGGTAAGAAACACAACGTAATAGTTATTAGTTTAATTAGTGTTTCTTCATAGTATTGTTTCACTATTTCTAGAAGGAATTAACTATTAACGAAGTAATGAATAAGCAAAAACACACTTTGATTGACGTTTACGATTTCTCATACTCCATTGAGGATGTTTTGATCCTCAGTTGCGCAAACATCCAGTGTGCGTTTTTTTTTTTTTTTAATTTTTTGTTGCTTACACTGCCTTACAGATGAGGGTTATAGTTAAGGAGCCGTACTTCCCATTTAGGGAAGGACGAGAAACGCCATACTTTCAGGAATTATTCATTGACTATCTAGGACAGCGTTTCCCAACCGGTGCGCCGCGGCACACTGGTGTGCCGTGAATGGGCCGCTAGTGTGCCGCGAGGAAGTCGAAGCAAATTATTAATTCTATAGCAATCAAATTGCAAGACGAAGGAAAAATGTATATTTTTATTTCACATTACTATGAACCTCTACTATGAATCTACAACTTTAAGTTTCATACCGTGTTACTTTTCTGTACATTTTTAATGTTGAAAATATATATTGGTTATCATTGTTGTAACTATTATTGCTTCTTTATTGTTGCAGACTATTTTGTAACTTGAAAATTTAAAATAACATTCAATCCTTTCGACAAATTAAATACATTTGTATTTTAAAAGTAAAAAAGATTTGTTTGTTCGTTCGTTATTTAGTGATCTTACTTCTTAGTGAAAGGTTGGATACAGTTTTCGAACAAGAAAGCTTAGTTTTAAAAACCTGAGTCCAATATTTCATTGCAATTGTTTTATATTTTTGAATTAGAATGAAAAATAAGCATAATAATTTACCACGGGGAAAAAAACAGTGATTGAGCTTTCTTCTCTGTGAGAAGGAGATCAATAATCGCAGAAAAAATACTAGTTTTATATTTACAAATAATAATATCTATAAGTGCGCCGCGAGAATTCAAGTTACATCCGTAGTGTGCCGCAAGTTGAAAAAGGTTAGGAAACGCTGATCTAGGATGTTAAAAAGCAGGTAATAGACTGAGTTCTTGCCCTTGTACTTAGGGTGTTTAGGTAGTGCAACAATAAGATGTATCCTCGTGCACGGGAGATGAGAAGTACCTGTTCTTAACTATTACCCAGATGGGTTCCCTCGTGGCTAAGTGGTTAGTGTACACGCCTTTGGCGTGGGACACCCGGGTTCGATTCCCGGCCAGAGCTTATGTGGTTCGGATTTCACGTTAATCTGTAAGTCCATGTCTCATACAGCCTTGCTGCTGAAAGGAACGTTAAAATCAACTCAGCACTGCTTTACAGATGCAATTGTTCGATTCCGAGTTTGAATGGAGCTTTTTACGGGCAGGGGGTGACTTTTATATATACAATCCAAGCATTTTAGTTATCAGTCAGTGATGTAATATATATATACAGTAATATATACTGTAATATATATATACAGTATATATATATATATTACAAAATTGAAAGTGACTAAGTTTATGACTCTCAATCTCTTAGGGCCGCGGTGGCTCAATGGTAGAGCGTTCACCTCTGGTGCTTGGGGTCCCGGGTTCGATCCCAGCTCCCGCCAAATGAACTTTGTGGTGAACAAACACTGCGTGCGTGGGTTTCCTCGGGATTTTCCCGTTTCCTCCCACTTTCTTCATTCCACCATTTCATTCATTGCTCATCATCACCGTCTCCTTTAGCCTAACCGGCATAACCGTGAGACATAAAACTCAAAGATTTCATTTCATTTTCATTTCCATTGTAGCTCTCCCCGCAACCAGTGTTGCCAAAATGTTGACAATAAGTTTGCGAAACGAGAGGTGGCGACTCGAATTTTGGGTGAAAAGTCGCTATAAAAAATAATCGAGAAATTCATTGTCTATAAGCATTGTTTTAAAGTTGTAGATGTAAACTAAACAATATGTTCTACTCACTGCCGCAAATCCCGGGGGGGGATGACGGATACATGTCCCCTCCAATCTTGGAACTGAGGGGGAGTTTTCCCCAATAATCCGATTTGAAATGTGTTTTTTGGGAGAAATTTGATGATTTTTGTCCAATTGCTACAAAGGAACGTGAGATAAAATAGACGTCTCCCAGAATAAGCCTCAAATCTGCAGCTTCCCAATGCTGAAGACAACTCTGATACTCCACAACATTGTTTTTCAACTTCATAACTATTTTGGACATCGCAAAATAAAAAGTATGGTAACGGTCTTACCCTTCCCCCCCAATGTTGAAGACAGATTTGCGCCGCTGGCTCTACTCACATCTTTGTAAACAGGGCGCAACCAATCCTTGAATTCAGATCATTTCAGATTGTTTCGGGTACTTTTGTTCATATTGTGGAGTCAAAATAGTTCCGAAATAATTAACACTACAGTACTTACGTTAAGCAATTTTTTGTAAAAGAAAAACTGCAGAATAATTAAAAGACCCCAAAGAACAAATATAACAAACATCCACATCGCCTTTATTCACGCATCTATAGCTAATCTTTTTGCTATCGGTAAAGATGTATTACGTGTGTCTCTCAACGGAAACTGCGAACTAAAGGACATCAAGTTTGTAGTTCTTCTTCGTTAGAGGACAAGGGCAACATAACAATGCAGGATTGTGGGCCAGTGGGTACGCTGTATTTCCAAACTCTTCATCACTTGCGCTGATTAAAACAAACAAACAGAAAAAAGAACAAACAGAAGCATTATTAGTTCAAAAACTGTTTTGAACTAATAATGCTTCTCTACAGATGAAAATTTTGTTTGCAGCAAAAAGTCGCTAAATGTATAAGTAGCTGAATCGTCATTTAAAAATCACCCATAAAAGTCTCCAATCGGAAAAATTATTCGTAGGGCGACCATACGTCCCGTTTTGACCGGGACAGTCCCGTTTTAGGGGCGTTTCCCGGCCTTCCCGTCAGTAGATGGAAAAAAGTAGTATTCGTCCCATTTTATGTAAATGAAAGAAGTAAATAACAAACCCAGTACCTTTACTCCTTTTAAAAGTATTAATAACAACAAAGAGGCAAAAATTGAACTGAAATTCCCTATATTAAACATACTCTATAGTTCGTAGTACTGCTCGAAAGACAGCAGAGATTTAGCAGTTGGTTGTGTGTTGAACAAACTTCAACGTGTCTTTCCTTTTTCATAAGTACCCGCTCAGTAACAAAGAGAGAGAGAGGGGGAACTCTGATATCAAGGCACTGATAAATGAAATGAAATGAAATTTTTGAGTTTTACGTCCCACGTTTATGCCGATTAGGCTAAAGGAGACGGTGATGATGAGAGATGAATGAAATGGTGGAATGAAGAAAGTGGGAGGAAACGGGAGAACCCCGAGAAAACCCACGCACACGGTGTTTGTACACCACAAAGTTCACTTGGCGGGAGCAGGGTTTGAATCCGGAACCCCAAGCACCAGAGGTGAACGCTCTACCACTGAGCCACCGCGGCCCCAAGGCACTGGTAAGAACAAAGGTAGATCTAAAAGCCAGAACCTATCCCGTTATTAACTGAAAATTTTATGGTCACCCTACGCTATCGTTGAGGTCGAATTCCCCTGATTTAGTGACTTTTCCCAAAATTGGCAACATTGACCCCCACCGAACAACACCAAGTCATCTGTAGCCTAGCAAGCATAATAGTGGGACGTAAAACTTAAAGATTTTATTTCATTTCGAACAACACCCCCAGAAACCTACTGTTATACCATTCCCAAAACACCCTTTTGTACAATTCTCCCTATTCGAAAAAAATTGTAAATAGCAGGGTTCATACATAAATATGGAACTCAATTTCCCTGAATTTTCCAGGTTTTCCAGGTATTAATTTTGCAATTTCCAGGTCTAGTGGAAGAAACTAATAATACGAGAAGACATAAATTTTAAGAATACTATATTTATATATTTGAGAATGGCCACCCTTCTCCCCAATGAACGATTGCAATTAAATATTGAGTCACAAGAAAATAAATAATCAAAACAAATAAAATTTAAGTTGAAAAATATTAAGTTGAGAAGCCTACTAAGGGAATTAATTAAACACTTTTGTTCCATACTTGAATACATTCAAAATATATAAAGATATTGGGTTGGGAAAGAAAAAAGGGCATGCGAGATTTTAACTGATTCTTGTAGTACTCGACGACAGAAATCGATTACTGAAAGAATTTTCAAAATCGGCGCAGGCAAATATGGAGAAAATCATATTTTCATGTACCTGTTCAAAATGGGGAAGGAAAAAGGGCCCGCGAGATTTTAACTGATTCTTGTAGTACTCAACAAGAGAAATCGACTAGTGAGGGAATTTTCAAAATCGGCGCAGGCAAGCATGAAGAAAAACCCATTTTCATGTACCGGATCAAAATGGGGAAGAAAAAGGGCCGCGAAATTTTAACTGATTCTTGTAGTACTCAACGAGAGAAATCGACTAGTGAAGAAATTTTCAAAATCGGCGCAGGCAAGCATGAAGAAAAACGCATTTTCATGTACCGGTTCAAAATGGGGAAGAAAAAAGGGCCCGTGCGATTTTAACTGATTCTTGTAGTACTCGTCGAGAGAAATCGATTAGTGAAGGAATTTTCAAAATCGGCGCAGGCAAACATAGAGAAAATGGCATTTTCATGTACCGGTTCAAAATGGGGAAGGAAAAAGGGCCCGCGAGTTTGAACCGTTACGATGTATGTTCACGAATGTGCTCGTCTTCTCAAATTTAGTTAATTACTGTAGCACTGAAACATGTGACACAGAGTCACATTGTGGATGACTCTGCAATCGGCAACCACTGCACATATACTCCTCCAGTCCCACAGTTTTATTATTTCGATCCATTCCTCACGTGCTAACGGCATGGTTTAACATCTGCAAGAAAGAGGTAAATGTAACGTTCAATTGGCAATAGCTTTTCACCAAATTAAGCTGCATGAAATCTGATTGCATTTTTGACATACTGAGAAAATTCTAGCCCGTGGCCATATGTATCACATATCCCACCAGTTCATAATAAAAATTTTGAACACAAAATTACGGTCGTCCGTGTGATGTACTCCCAAAAGGCCTAATGTGTATCACCCACCTCACATTCAATGAAACCACATCCGTGTAGAATTTAGAAAGGAACTTCTTATGATGTATACAGTATGTCTCAAAAGTTCCCTGACATAGGGTAACTGTTATTATCAGAGTCACAGCAAAATGTAAGAGGAAAAATCATATCGAAATATGACGTTTTCAATCTAAAGTGAACACTTTTTTTTAAAAAAAAAAAATCGGACGAGATATTTGTGCTGTATACTCTTTATGCACCCAAATTTAAATGAAAATGCAACGTTGTCATTTACCTGGACCCACAACATAAGTGAATGAAGTTCCTGTTTGAAACGGGGGCTGGCCATCGAAATGTTAGCGCAAAAGAAAGTAACTTCATTCACTTATGTTGTAGGTCCAGGTAAATGGCAACGTTGCATTTTCATTTCACATTAGGCGCATAAAGAGTGTACAGCGCAAACGAGTCATCCGATTTTAAAAATTCCTTCACTTTAGATTGAAAACATCATATTTGGAGATGCTTTCCTCTCCTACATTTTGTTGTAACTCTGATAATAACAGAGTTACCCTATGTCAGGGGACTTTTGAGACACCCTGTATACCTTATTTAATGTATGTTTTATGTCACTATAACTGTAGTATAATTTAGTTTGTTTAAATTTACAATTTAATATAAGTAGATTCGGATTTACATGCGTAGGATTTTGTATGCATCTAACTAATGAATTCTTTTATATTCATGCTTCACTTAGTGACTTGGCTTTGGACTGCAACTGATTATTGTAACCCATTATTGCTTGAGAAGAAACAAGATATCCGAATCTTCATTTGAAGAAATCAAAGGTCTATTGGAAAGCTGGGGATTACAATCATTAATTTCTACATTTCAAGGTGCGTAAATTATATATTCTGTGTTTCTTGTTAAATTACTATTACTATTATTGCGTTTAGAATCAATCAAGCACTTCATGATATTTTATGGGGATCAAGATGGGTGCCGGATAGATAAGTATTTAAGCGTCAGGTTCTTAATTCTTTTCAATTTAATATTTAATCAATGATTATTTTCTCCCTCGTTATTCGGCCAAATCGTATTTCAAGATCATCAATTTTCATTACTCAATTCTGACCGTCAACCTACATAGCATATTCGTAGGACGTAAAACAAACATTTCCTGTTATTTTTTTTGTTTCTATCTCTTTCCTCCATAGCTGTGAAAAATAACGCCTTCAGCATCATAAATTTGTATGCTACTTGCGCCTTCAGTCGTCTACTCTTCGGTGGCTCAGTGGTAGAGCGTTCACCTCCGGTGCAGGGGGTCCCTGGTTCGATCCCAGCTCGCGCCGTGTGGACTTTGTGGTGGACAAACACCGTGCTCGTGGGTTTTCTCGGGGTTCTCCCATTTCCTGCCACTTTCTTTATTCCACCATTTCAGTCATTTCTCATTATCACCGTCTCCTTTAGCCTAACCAGCATAACCGTGGGACGTTAAAGATTTCATTTTTTATTAATCTCAGTATTATATAGTGTATTCTTAAGCTTAAGGTGATGTATAATTAAATTTTGAATTCAGTTAACTTATTTTATTTCTCAGATTGTTTTTAAAATGAATGTACAAACGTTTATTTTCATTCTTGAGTGTTTAAAGTGATGTATAGTTATTAAACATAGTATTTAATATTGTACTCTTAACGTGAAAGTGATATACAGTTAACTTTTGAATTCAGTTAACATTTTTCTTTCTGAAATTGCTTTAAAAAGTATGTAAAAACGTTTCTATTTTCTTTCTTGAGTGCTAAAAGTGATGCAAAGTTATTAAGCTTACTACTTTATATTGTATTCTTAACCCTAAACTGATACACAGTGCGTTTTTGAATAAATTATATCAAGTTATTTGAGTGACGAATACTGGTAGAAAATCCTGACTACTACTGGAACATTTTGATTTTAAGGTGACGACTACTGGTGCAAGGATTTTAAAATATTGTTTTTCCTTCAACGGCTACTCCTTTTTGAATTCTGACTATATGGTCATTATAGGAAGGATCAGTGAGTCCTTCCAACTATGGTACAGCTCCGACAGATTCACGATGCTCAGAGAAGAGACAAAATAGTATGTTTTCAACCTTAAAGTGAGAACCATTGGCGTTTTTACCCTGCTATGCAAAAGTAAGTGAGTACTCCAATGGGGTTCCAATGCGGTACCTAATTTCTGCATTTTAGATATTTGGAAATACATGTCTCTAAAATGTAAACAACTGATTTTTTTTTTTTTTTAACTGAAAACTGCAACTCGGTAAGCCTTATGGATACCGAGATATGGGAAAATAAAGAGCGATACTATAGGTATGTGGGACTTGCATACTTGACGCTAGAATTCGGAAATTGAATTAAAATATGACTAACGGCTATCAAGATGTTGTCAAATAAAGGGAGGACCAACACAGTTAAGGGGTTTTAGTGTTAGATACTAAAATTTCCGAAATCGGTCATAGAAAGTTAATAAACACCAGTAGCAATTTCATCTTAAAGTAATTAGATATCTTCAGGGGGTGTTAGAACATCATGGAGTCTACCAAAATTAAATTTTAAAAGCTTTTGAAAATATAATCTGACATTTGTAAACAATATTTGAAATATGTGTTTACCCAAAACTTCCAGCTAGTACATCTAACATCTGGAGAAACACTGAAATAAAAGCGTATGAGATCTTGAAATTTCGGAAACAATTATTGGTCGCAACAAAATTAAATCAGATGGGTACTTCTATGGGTTAAATGAGTACCTTAGTACAATTTCGATCGAAAATTTAGTTCAGTCCTAGGTTTTCTTCAGGCAATTCCAAGGGTTCATCGAGCTGTGCAAAAGAATGAAAAGTCGCTGTCAATATCTAAGATAGTCGAGAAGATATAAGGAATTATATATTTTATGACGTAAAAATAGATCTTTATGGATTTGTACTTTTGGGTCTTTCCCATAAGAAAAAAATTCAGGAAACTACTGTATATACCTTAATAGACAATTCAATGGACGGGGATACAGTAGCTTAGTGGTAGGGTTTTTAACTAGTCTTCTTTTGCAGAAACTATTGGAGTTTTCACTTATCCCATAGAGATACGATCATACTTAACTCCCTATTTCATTTTAAAATTAAATAAAAGGAAATATTTCAGTGTAGCGACCCACGATTATGCATTTTAGTCTCAGGGAGATTACGATTAAAGCAAGTGAATGTTGTTGACAGAATTGATGGAATGCAAAGGTGGGAGGAGAGGTAGTACCCCTAGAAAACCCACGAATACGATGTCCACTACAAACTGACGGCCGCGGATCGAACCACGAACCCAATACACCAGAGGTAAGCACTCTACCACTAAGCCACCGTGCTCCCGCCCATTTAATTTTCTATTAAGGTATATACGGTTGTTTTCTGAAATTTCTTCTTACAGCAAAGACTCAAAAGTACAAATCCATGTGGGTCTCTATTTTTACGACGTCATAAAATAATTTCTTATATCTCGCTTGCTATATTAGATATTGACAAAAAATGTTCACTTATTTCAGAGCCCGATGAACGCTTGGAATTGTCCAAAGAAAATTTAGAGCTGAATTAATCTTTCGATCGAAATTGTACTGACAAGTCTGAGGTAGTCACTTAACCCATAGAAGTACCATCTTATTTAACTTTTGTTAGGATCAATAATTGTTTTCTGAAATTTCAAGATCTAATACGCTTTTATTGTATGGTGTCTCTCTAGCTGCTAGATGTACTAGCTGGAAATTTTAGGTAAATACATATTTCTAATACTCTTTACAAATGTCAAAATATATTTTCCAAAGCTTTTAAAATTTAACCTTGGTAGACCCCATGATGTTCTTAAACTCCATGGAAGTACCTAATTACTTTAAGATGAAATTGCTACTGATGCTTATTAACTTTCCATGACCGGTTTCGGAAACTTTACCACCTAACACGAAAATCCCATAACTGTATGGATCCTCCCTTTATTTGACAATATCTTGATAGTCATATTTTAATTAATTTTCTAAATTGTACTGTCTAATATGCAAGCTCCACGTACCTATGGTGTCGCTTTTTATTTCACCATATTTCGGCAACTGTTAGGCGTACCGACTTGCAGTTTCGGCAAACACACACCTCTAACGTTCTTTAAAACGTTATTAAGACATATTTTAGAATATTTAGAAATGAGAGTTCTGCGAATATCATGGTACCCGAAAAGCCCCATCAGGGCGTGTGTGTAGTGTATTTAATTGAAATTACTTTTGAGGTTGTTGTAAGCCCTTGTAATTACATTTCCGAAACTGCACCATCTAGTACTCAAACCCCACACTTCTATGGTGTCGCTCTTTATTTTCCCATATCTCAATATCCATAAGGCTTACCGAGTTGAGGTTTTCGGTAAACAGATGTCAGTTCCTTACATTTTAGAGACATACATTTCCATATATCTAAAAAAATACAGACATTAGATACCCCATGGTACCCCGAACACCATTGGGGTACCCACTTACTTTTGAATAGTAATACATTTTGAGTTGTTATTCAGCATCAATAAACACTTCGTAATTTTTCTATGTGCAACCTAAAAGTCCATACCTGACCGAACAGATTTTGTCCATTTAATCTCAAAAATGTTAAGATACTTTGTATTGTTAAGTACAACCAAGTTGAGCACACCGAATGTAACATTTTAAATGTTTTCTGATTTTTGTTTCAGGTATTTCGTGCATCAAACCAGGATTCTGCTTGAAAGACAGTGAAAAGAAGCAGTGTAGGTTGTGGCTAAAAGTACGTCCTTTCTGAAGACAGACCCAATTGTACTTACATTCTTTTGTACGAACATATAACCCTAATAAAGATACTGTACTACAAATTATTTCTTTCTTCCATAAATTAGAATAAAATAATGTCTCTGTTTAAAGAAAATGTTTGTTACTGTTAAGTCATTTCAACTCTTTTTCTCTGTAATAAGAACATTATCTTTCGCAATATTTTTTTATCTTCGTGCTATTACGTTTGAATGAAGTAAAATTCTATACGAAGCACTATTATTTCAGACATGCATTAATAACTAATGTATTGTTCTGTATGTAAGACAATGTGTATACTGAACATGTCTAGCAAAGGTGTTGTTTTAATACAGAATCTGTAACTCAGCTTTTCAGTAGTCAACTTTATTGGGAATCCGAAGAAAGAAGTAAAAAAAAAAAAAAAAAAAAAAAAAAAGTTCGACTTACCAACGTATATGTGTTCGAATTCTGGACTAATCCAAATTATCCAGAGAAATCATATATTTTCTGTTGCAATTTCAGATGTATCCTTTATCCAAGTCGTATGAAACGGAGACTTCATACATCGCTATACTTTGTATGAACTATGTTCCGTATTTACTTAATCACTTTGTAACTTTCTCTAGTGTTGACAAGGCCGCAGGTGTCAATCGAATAGTTTAGTGTTTCACTCATGTCACATTGTGACTAAGGTACGTCCTGTCGGTATATATATATGGTACTGGGTTCAAGTAGCGATAAAATACATTTTTAGCATTAAACAAATGCAAAAGTCTACACGAAATGAGATACCATGATCTGACTTACGGATAACACCATGAACTAATGGTACTGAGTGTGATTGAGTTTACTAGTTACTATCTGGCTAAAATCAGTGTTCCTTTAGCTATAGTTCTTTTCGTGCTCTGAATTGCAAAGTTTGAAATAACAGTTTTAAATTATTGTATATATATATAATATCTTCCGAGTAATTCTGAGAATCATTGCTCTTTCTTTAAGCAATGTATGAGACTGTTAATCCGCTCGTTGCTTAAAATGTTGCACTAAGAAGGATGCACCCACGAAAATCCAAATTTGCAGAATGTCTAGAGCAGGGAAGGATAAATATGTTTAGTCGATGGCTGCACAACGCCTCCGCTGTCACCACGTTGTCGCACAGCGAATACGGCGGACGTTTAAGAGTATTCTGCACTTACTATTAGGTATCGGCCTGGGAACTTTGGCGCAGCTACCCAGCCTCCTTCTTGGTGTTGCATTTTTATGGCGAGTACTGAGTAGAAATTATCTTGTGAGCGAACACGTTTTCAGCTGACACCATACTTTTAATTGTTGCGACATTAAAAAAAAAAAAAATACCTGTTAATTAAAATGTACAGAGAAGTTGTTTGAGTTTGAATATAGGATTGTATATGGCTGTGCATTTTGCATTATTATTAAAGTGCTGGAACTAACTAACAACAAAGCATATGATAAATTCTTACAGTAATATATCACATATTGATTTACTCTGTATGAAAACGAAAATAGTTTAACATATGGTTAACCTCCTTTGTGCCCATAATTTTAAAATTAACGCTTGTGTCACTTTTCAACACTTGGCTTTGCAGTAGCTTCCCAACGAATTAGCAGGAAATCCAAACTTATAGGACACCCTGCAGGTAAATACATTTCTTTGGACACTTTCACTGCTCCAAACTAAGATTGTTAATTTTATTATTATTGGCACAAAGGAGATCAAACATATTTTAAGCTATTTAGTTTTCATACAGAGTAAAACAATATTTGACAACATTACAGTAAGAATGTATCATGCATTTTGCAGTATGTTGCAGCACTTTAATAATGGTGCACTATACGTACAATCTAGATCCTGCATATGTCCAATCCATATATTACAAGAAGGCAATACGTATGCGATACAGGTAAAATCCGTATATTTCATATGGACAACCTATTAGCTATATACATCCAATCCATACATTACATATGGCCAACCTGTACGCGACATACGTATAATCTATATGCTGCATGCATACAGTCTGTAAGCTACATATGTGCACTCTGTATGGTGCATATGGATATTCTGTATGCTGTATCTGGACAAGCTGTGTGCGACATAAGGAAAATCTGTATAATACATACGTACAATACGTATACTGTATCTAGTCGTACGTACGGGGCACAAGTACAATATAGATGCTGTCTTGGGGTTGAACGAAAGAAACATACGTAAAGAACGTATATTGCATACTTCTTGAAATTATGCTCCGTCCTGATAGTCAGTGTGTGTCGTCATTATTAACCCACATGCTACATACGATCCTGACGTCACAAAGCTAGATATCACCTCCGTATATATTTGTTACTGCAGATGACGTCACACGAATGACGTCATTGCACTTATGCAGACAGTGCGTATAATACATACTTTTTCAGCTATACGTTTGCTGCAGGATGTTATATACGGTTGTACGTTAAGTCCAGAAACTACAGGAATTACGAATGTAACCTACGTTTTTAAGTATGCCACCTACATTTTTTTTTCTCAGTGTGGGAGGAAAGTGGAAACCTACGAATATGGTGTTTGTCCACTACAAAGCCCATTTGGCACGATCTGGGGTCGATCCAGGGACCCCAAGAACTTGCGGTAAATACATTGTACCACTGAGCCACTGTGGCCTCCAAAACAAGGGGATTTAGGATTTAGATTTCTGGGCTTTCGGCATCTAAGGCCATTTAGCCCGGCACGTTTTGAGGGAGACGTCCTTCGGCGAACACACTATCCGGGGAAAGGGAAGGAAGGAAGCGGCCTAGGACCTATAAGTTAGATACACCCCGCCTTTTGCCTGGTGTGAATGAGGAGAACCTCATTCAGGGTGGCTGATCTGAAAAAGCGTTGTACACTTCAACGACCGATTGCCCCCACAGGGAATCGAACCAGGGACCGCTTGCACCGAAGGCGAGAGCGTTAGCGACTACGCTACACAGGGCCAGGCTTCCAAAACAAAAAGGGTGAGGGTAAAAGACTATATTTGTTTATATGGCATAACATAGGGTCTTCTAGGGAGACTTTTTCTGCACTTTTAATTGCCGGTACTATTCAACTGCCTAATTAGTTTTTATAATGAATTTTACTCTACAAAATTGTATAACTTTTGTGATTTACATAAAAGATGTTATAGAGGAATGTTTACTATGTAAGTCTTTTGCGTACTTAGCATGCCCACCAATCTTGTCGCATAAAACCACATAAAATCCTTCAGGCAGTAAATACGGGACAATACACTATTTAAGAACTCCTTCGTGGCTAAGCGGTTAGCGTACGCGCTTTTGGCGTGGGGGTCCCGGGTTCGATTCCCGGCGGGAGTTCATGTGGTTCAGATTCCACGTTAATCAGTAGGTCCCGTCTCATAGAGACTCGCTGCTGAAAGGGACATTAAACTCAAAATCAACTCAATACATTATTTAAGATGTTGCAAATAGGAGTCTATGTTATTATCATTATTATTTTACTATTACTTGCCTTACAAAGAAGATTTTAAAGAAATAACACAATCAGCGTAAAAATGGCAATTAGCCTCATTAATGATTGGGGTCACCTGAGAGAATGAAATCTACGGGTAAAGCAAATCTTGTAGGAGAGAGAAAAGATAATACATAATTATGACAACTAAATAATTCATTGTTTTAGGTGAATTGGATTGACCAACTTGCTTCGGTCAAACCAAAGAAATGTTCGACTGACTGTTTTGACCAAAACATTTGCTACCCATGGATCTCAAAATTATTTTTTTTTTAAAAAAATCTTTGAATAATCAACATTGATTTTAAAAACTCACAGGATTTTTATATGATGTCGCATGAAATATATTTGCTCAAGATTGACAAATGTTCAGCTACCTAAAGAAGAATCGAGCCAAAGGCCTACTTTTTTTTCCCTTTGAAACAGATGAGGTATTGTTTCCTCTTTGTCAGGTGGCCTTATGTGTGACGGCCAAACAAGTCAAAACAGCTTTATGTTAGTCAGCACGAAACGGCACCACGCCTCCCGCCCTATCTCTTTCGGCGAACAACTGGTTACCTATAAGTTGAAGTATTTATTACTCATACACCAGCAATCCATTGACAATCTCTATGTAGATTAGATGAAAGAAACAATAACCTGCTGTACGGTGCAAGGGTTCATATTCGATTGCTTGCACCCTGAAAATTTCGTTTCTAATACAGTGAAATCTGTATTTAACGGAATCATTGTTCTATTACTTATTTCTGTTGAGAACGGGTTTCCGCTTAATAGCTACAAGTTTAAAATTTCGAACAGTAGGATCCGACTACTTCGATTTGAGGGCACATCCACGAAGTGACATTATGATAATAGGTCACTAACTCATTGGATTCTGAGATTAAGAGTGATCAAAAATGAGATTTTTTCATAAAAAGGAGTGGGAATCTGAGATACTTTTCAGGGAGCATTGAATATTACCTAATGATGTAAACCTCCATTCCAATAGCAGAAGGTATTCGGAAGATATAAAAGAAAAACTGAAAGTCGAAATCCCAGCTTGATACATCCCTTAAGGTAGTTAGGGAAGCGCTTTTATAATAAGATAAGTAGCATAACAAGATAAATAATAAGGTAAATAACAGAGAAAAAAACTAGAGCGTAGGAGGGGAAAGGCATTAGATAGGATAATAAAATAAACTAGTATTAACAGTGCATGTGTAGTAATAGATCCATGTGTAGTATGCCTGCAAAATCATTGACTATGCTTGCCATGTTCTTCTTTGTTGGTCTGTCAATCTGCCACTTTATATTCATAAGTCTCAGAATGTACTCTTTGCTGATGATTTGAAAATATTTGTAAATGTGAAATCTATAGATGAATGCCTACTCTTACAAGATCTGACCAATATACTAAAATGGTGTACTTGCAATAGACTTGAAGTAAATATTAATAAATGTAATGGACCTGAAAATAATGATCTTCACTTACTCGATTCATGGAATATTTTTTTAAAAAAAGTAAACACAATTAAAGATCTAGGTACGGTACTGTCAGTTGGAGTGGCTTTGGTATCTGGGGTTACTTTTGCATATTTGTCATAAAAGGTATTCAATTGTTTTTCTCAAAAAAAAAAAAAAAAAAAAAAAAAAAAAACAGGATAATTGTGTTTGGGAGTAGAAATGGTTGAATGCTTTTTTGGTAGGTTGCCAAAGCCCCCCCCCCCCCCAACTGACGGTATTTGACAAAAAGTTAACCTTCTCGCATCATGTGGCAAATATCACCAAAGATGCAAATAGAAGCCTACGGTTCCATGACAAAACAACCAAAGAATTTACGAATGATAACTGTTTGAAAGCGCTTTACTTTTCTTATGTAAGTTTAAAACTTGAATATGCCTTACTTATGAAAACACGTAGTCAAAAACTCGAGTAGATACAAAGCAAATTCTTTCGTTTTCTCATATACAAAAGAACAGTATTTTAAACAAAATGTCAACTGTATGATATATTTTCTTCGTAACTTTACACTTCAGTTAGTTGAACAAAGACGGACGTTGAACGACCTCCTTTTCTTACACCGACTTTTGCATAACAAAATAAACTGTACAGACTTAATTGCAAAGATAATGATCCAGGTTCCATCCCTCAGAACACGCAAGGGAAATAGTAACCTGTTTTACTGCAGGAAGGCACGTACAAATGCACTGCATATGTCACCTACATGGAGAATTTGTACTACATACAACAAAATCAGTAAGAGTTATGAAGATGTGCATATATTTCGTTGTTCTAAAAAGTCATTCTAAAAACTAAGTATCAGTATAATTATAATTCAATATTTTCTATTCAAGTTTTAATTATCATTATAATTTCACATTATACAGAGTGTTACAAAAATGAGTCATAATACTTTGGGAACAGATTTCTCATACTAAACTAACTAACTAACTAACTCTATGGCCTATGGAACCCGGAGGTTCAATGCCGCGTTCACAAAAGATCTCCACAGACTTCTATCTTGAGCCACCTGGATCCAGTTTCTACTTTGTATTCCTATTTCTGCAAAATCCATCTTAATATTGTCCTTCCATCTGCGCCTAGGTCTTCCTAATGGTCGTTTTCAGATTGGTCTTCCAGTCAAGACTTTGAAAGCGTTTCTACTTTCTTCCATTCCATCTACATGACCTGTCCACCTAAGCCTCCTAGACTTGATGATTCTAACAATGTTTGGTAAACCGTATAAATTATGTAGTTTCTCGTTATGGAGTTTCCGACATTCCCTATTCCCGTTCCTCTTGGGTCCGAATATTCGTCTCAGGATCTTGTTCTCAAACACTTTCAGTCTATGTTATTCCCTCAGAGTAAGCGACCATGTTTCGCAACCATACACCACAACAGACATGATTATTGTTTTATATATTTTAAGCTTTAAATTCCTCGAAAGAATTCGCGACGACAAGAGATTTTGAACCGAATTGTAACACGAATTCCCTGCTTTTAGTTGAATATGATTTTCGTCTGTTAATATTGATCCTAAATATTTGAAAGTATCCACTCTATCAAAAGTATTATTTAATATTTTAACGCATCCATAATTTGCCGTATTACGGTCCCGACGCACTTCCATGTATTTAGTTTTCTCTGCATTTCCTCACATCAAAATATGAAGAAAAGTTCGTATGAACCTGTGCAGTGACGAAGCGTAATCCCACAAGTAAGGTAGGCCCGATAAACTAATATTCCCATTCAGTTCCACTACAAATAGTTTGTAGTGCAGTTCATATTTTCTTTTGTCAGTGATTTGCCCGGGGATTGAGAGTAATTTCCTCCTCGCTTGCTGTTTTCATTTTCTGCATATTTGAAAATGGAGGGAGAGAAAAAGTAAGTACATTCTTACATTTAACTGTCAAATTTCTTGGATAAGCGTTTGTTACTTGCAT
Source organism: Thermobia domestica (assembly GCF_964235325.1). Lineage (NCBI taxonomy): Eukaryota > Metazoa > Arthropoda > Insecta > Zygentoma > Lepismatidae > Thermobia > Thermobia domestica. The sequence goes on from NC_137469.1 coordinate 156,300,439, forward strand.
CTCCCACTTTAAAATAAGTACAATACTGCATTTAATTAATGCATCACGTGATAACGACTTCACTAGAAATGTTAGTAATCAGAAGGAACTGAATCAACGCAAGATATTTAATATTGTACTCTATGCAGTTGTATATTTAAGGGGGTGGCTTCAGGGCTTAAGCACTCACCGAAATTTTATTGAATTTTTTATGTATATATTGTAGAATTTTCACATTTCCAGGAATAAAGTTAGTAAAGACACTCCTGAAATAAGCAAAGCCCGCGAAACAAAATCGTAAATACCCCACTGTTTCTATGAAATGGAAAACTGACCTAAAATTACAGAGAAATATTGTTATTTTATCCTGCTCGGTAGCGTTTGGTAAATTTATACATTTATATTTAATGTATCAGACTTATATTTTACAAAATATTATAGACCAGGCCCCATATAAGAAGAAAAACAGCTACTCTGAGTAACTCCTGAGAGTATATACTTAAATTAAACAAGTTATCACTAATAGAAATACATAATTCTACACACAAACTTCTTACTCTGTGTTAAGGAAATCATTTTATAACATATTAGCATTGAAAGATGCCTTCAACGCTAAAAGTAAATTCCCAGAGGCGAGCCTTCACACCTTCCCAAGCATGTATGCAATCCAAAGCAATAATGGGTTCGCTCCCTTAGCAGCATAGTCCGTAAGCCTGTCTAGAGAAGTGGTGAGGCTCAGACGGAAGGGTCTCCAAGTGTTTCCAACCTACTATTTTTTATCGAAAAAAAAACAAAATGTTGAAGTATTGACTTTATTATATAAGAAATCAAAGATAAAGAAAATATACGGTAGAAAACAGGATAGGCCCGGCCTCAGAGCCTCATAGTACGCTTCGCCACTGAACCTGTGCTTAAAAATGGATAGTTTCGGAGTTATAGGGTGCCGAAAACAGGAAACACGTGAACTTTAAAAGTTTATAGCTCTACTACTATGGAACCTATCGTAGTCGGGTCAAGACTCACTGAGAAACTGGTATATGAAATATCCAAATATCCGTGTTTAAGAATGCTTCAGTAGGGGAGACCGGGGGCAATTGTAACGCGGTTCAATTTTAACATTGGCCGTTACTTGTAGAAGTGAGTTTCGAAATATCGTTTGTATCGTGGCGGACATAAGTCCTTGACCAGGTAATGGCGACTGCTTTGAAACAAATGCAGAGTATGAGAATTAAATCTGTCATATCTGTAGTTTCGTGTGGAGAAGAAACAAACTTGTGAACCAAAGGTTTAAGAACAACTCAAGTTATTAATATAAACTTTGCCGAAGATTATTCACTTATATCATCATAAAAGAAATACGAAAAATTTTTGAAACGAAGAAAAATAACATACAACTTTGCAAGCGGAGGTAAAGAAACCTAATGGAACTAGTCTAAAGACGAATCATTTACAGCGTAGTGATCGTGGTTCGGTGGTCAAGGTGCTTGGTCAGTAATCTGGAGGTTCTTGGATCGAACCCACGTCTGACAATCTTTTTTTGCTTTACGAATTTTGATGGCGATTGATCGACGATGACACAAGTTTTATTATATTCAGATATTTGAATACTAGGATGTTTCAATACTTGAACTATCAAATCTTCAGAAATAATAATAATAATTGTCTCGTAGAAGATTAAAAATTACAATCTTATTATCACTCAGGTCATACCATTACAAACAGAAACGTGACATTTGGAAAGAATATTTCGGTTTGGTTTAATGTTGCCCACAAGAAGAGAAATTTCTCATCTCGTTTCTAAAACAAACAAAATAACATGAGAATTAACATTTTACATTTGGGACGGGACAAGGCTAACTCAAATTATCGTCTCGCTTTGGAGATGAGAATCGAGACGAGGCGAAAAGTATCGTAAACATTTCTCGTCTTGTCTCGATTCTCGAAATGATATATGCCAATCTTTAAATAACAATTGCTCTGTAGACTGAATCTTACACTTTATTTTGTTACTTTGTATTTCAGAGCTCACTGAACTATGGTCTGTGTATATATTTTTGTAGCAAAACTTTTATAATTACATCTGCATATTCTAAAAGTTAGATTTTTATGCCTTACTCTTCAATAATGTTCAGTTATTTTTATTAAAGTTATTTTCCATGAATCGTACTTTCTACATAAAACATTAATGAAACGCTTCCGTTTAAATTTGGGTAGTTGCAGAGGTGAGTCTTCAAGGTACGGAACCCCTTCCCCGAAATCCCTACGTTGAAGTAAGTTTTGCCAAATTTTAGAGCAAGTTTAAAAACTTAATATTACGTATTATTATTATTACTATTATTATTACTATTATTATTATTATTATTATTATTATTATTATTATTATTATTATTATTATTATTATTATTATTATTATTATTATTATTATTATTATTATTATTACTCATGTGTTGTTAACCCCTTTCTGCATATTTTTTTTCATCCAGCGTACACACACAGAATATCACAAAAAACATGCCAGATCAAACCAAAATATCTTATTCATACACGTCAATATCACACACAGCAGACAACAGTCATATGGCGCCTTTGATAAATCACACAAAAGCCAAAGTGAAAAACATGGTATGTCCCATATATGGCACGGCATGCGGTAAGGGGTTAATTTAATGGTTCACCTTTTCCACTCAGCTCCCGCCTAGTGGGCATTGTGCAGAACAAACACCGTATGTGTAGGTTTTCTCCGGGTTCCGCTTCCTACCACTTTCTTTATTCCAATATTTCTTTAATTCTCATCATCGACGTCTTCTGTAGCTGAGCCGGCACAACCATTACTTAAAAACAAATTTTCCTAGGGCTCTTGTGTGTTCAGTGTCCCTAACTTCTACATGAAATTTGCCTGAAAACTTTCCGTTTAACATTTAGCTAGATGTAGGGACGTGTGCAGAGCGTATGTCCTGATAGACCTGACACTTCTCTCCAAACCCGACTATTTTGTTAATTTTGATGAGCGCTAGGGGCGATTTTACACATTTTAATACAATCTGTTCACATACGGAATATGTCTTCTATATTATTATTATTATTATTATTATTATTATTATTATTATTATTATTATTATTATTATTATTATTATTATTATTATTATTATTACTGAATATTCGGGACCTCAATATTACGTCCTATTCCAATGCAAATAAGCATACTAAAGTTAAGAAAAATGAAAAGAAATTTTTTTGACTCTCTATAAGGATGAATTGCCTTATAAGAGATACTTTGGAAGGAAAAGAGGGGAAAAAGAAGGTGTCAGCTACTATACAATATGAAAATCGAACCTTCGGATCCCTTAACACAAGCTAAGTAGGATTTGTCTTCATCACGATACATAGTAACGCCCTTTCTTTGGGTAAAAGACATTGGATTATGTATGCGTTATATTGCTATTTTAACAAAATATACATACAAATATAAAAAAGAATAGTTCCTATTTACCAATTTTGGTTGAACGAATATATAGAACGTGTTGAAAATAGCGAATGAAAATAATATTATTATTTCTAGTAAGATTGGAAGAACTTAGAAACAATTCCACAATGACGTTCCAGACAAATTTATGACTCGTACTAGGCCTTAAGAATAACACTTTTGTATTCATGAATTGCTTGCGAAACACGCTAAGTTTTCAGACAGTAGGAATCGACATTGTAGACTGTGACATCATGTTAGTTTTTGCCCCGTGAACGAAGTCGTTTCAACTCTAACTCGTAAGAACGAGATAAATTGACTATTTTTCGTGTTGCTATACATTAGAAATATCAACATTGTAAATTATAAGTTTTTCTCAATTTCCTTGAAGGGAATCAATCCGCGGATCCCTAACTCACGAAACGAATACTCAAATGACTACCCTTAGACTGCTCTTTTAGGTGAGAGTCAAGAAACACTCATGTATGTAGCAAATAGCAAATGTTTAAAATTCCAATATATTTTAACAATGAAACACTGATTTCGGTCACGATAAAATACTATAGTCCAGAGAATTCAAGTTTAAATTTGAAAATATAAGACCGAAAGTATCACCGTAAATTATCTTTATTATATTTGGTTATTTTCGTTTCAAGTTTAAACCAAACCTACACCAGTTAACCCAGAGATGGCGTGGGTCAATGAAACTTGACCCCGGACCCACTGACTCAGCACCGACCGTGACCCACGACCCACTAACCTACCACCCACCATGACCCACTCTGACCCACCACCCACTATGAACCACTCTGACCCACCATCCACCATGAACCACTGACCTACCAAAACACATCATCATTAACTCTGACACATTATCCACGGCCACTTTACCGACTAATACAACCAGGTTGTGAAATTCTAACTAATCGAAATTCTAACCATTCGCTCAAGCACAGTTCTGTTACAATAACGATGGATCTGACCTTTACGATATAAAATGGTAAAGAGTTTGTCATGGGTAAAATTACGATGAATTTGAATTAAATTATCATAGTCTAATTATTTTCTTATTGAATTATCAATACTTTCCAGTGAAAAAACGGATGAAATTTTTAAAGTCCCAAAACAAGGTAAGTAGACCAACGTACAGAAGCTTACATTACAAAAAAAATTGTCTATTTTTCTCACAACTTTATTGCTTGATTGCCGTGTCCTGTAAGCGTTCCATATAATAAATAAGATTGATTAATTATTATAGTAGAAAGCGCATGGTAAGCAGAGGCGGATCCAGGGGGCCGATCTCCCCTAGAAGAAGAAACTTTCTTATTTTATATATACAGGTAAATAAAACCCAGAATTCGGAGCTCTTAAAAGTAGCTCCAAGTAGCAGTATTACAACATACCCCCGCCCAGAAGTACGTTCTGGATTCGCCCCTGATGGTAAGCATATATGTATATATGATTGGAAGCACTGTATTGTTTGTTTCTCAACTAATATTGATCGTTTTCGGTTATTTTTACAAACCAACCCACTATCAATTTTGCATATATAGAAAGTGCCACCCCTATCATAAAGAAGAATTTTAAAAGATGGTAGGTGACGTTCTGTCCATTTTCAATAAAGAGTTAATATACTGAATTTCAGCTCAATAAGTTTAACGGTTTGTGAGATAATCAATTTGTTTCGCAAACATTCGGATCCCCACTTATCAGATATGATTACAATGAAAGCGATATGATAACATCCCACTTTGGATTAAGGCCTAACTATATACCAAAATTCATTTCATTTGATTGCAATTTGGCCGTAATGATTAGGCAAACATAGTTACATTCATTTTTATATAATAATTTATATATTGCTGTGATTCAAAAATGTATTTTTTCCTGTAGTTTGCTCCTCTAAAAACTCACAGGCTGTGTGTCTCAAAAGCCAAGTAGTAGTATACGTCCTATTGTTATCATTACAATTACAAATATCAATATCCAAAAATGCCTCAAGTTCTTTTTTCACCTAGAGATACTAATCTCAAGTACTTAAACAGAAACAAATGAAAAACGGAAATGGAGGCCTTGAAAGTAAAACGTAGACAAATTCACCAGAGTTCAGAAGCATATTTTAAAATCACGCTCGACCCTACTTATAGGAGCTAAATACGCGGTTCTCTTTAGTTGGAGTTATCAGTTTCTCGCGAGGTAGCATATATAAATACAGCAGAAATCAAATGTCTGTTACTGGTGGTCTTCGTGGAGCTATTAGCGGAATGCGCTAGTAATTATAATTGTTTTTGGCGTGGGTTCAAAGCCGGGCCAAGGATTTTTTTATTTTTAGAAAAAATAATACTCAAAAAAGTGATACTTACGTTACGTGTGCAGTTTTGCTATATGATTCCACTGTATAAGTAGTAGTAGTAGTAGTAAATGAAATGAAATGAAATCTTTGAGTTTTACGTCATACGGTTATGCCGGCTAGGCTAAAGGAGACGGTGATGATGAGTAATGTATGAAATAGTGGAATAAAGAAAGTGGGAGGAAACGGGAGAACCCCGAAAAAAACCCACGCACACTGTGTTTGTCCACCACAAAGTTCACTTGGCGGGGGCTGGGATCGAACCCGGGACCACAAGCACCAGAGGTGAACGCTCTACCACTGAGCCACCGCGGCCCCCAGTAGTAGTAGTAGTAGTAGTAGTAGTAGTAGTAGTAGTAGTAGTAGTAGTAGTAGTAGTAGTAGTAGTAGTAGTAGTAGTAGTAGTAGTAGTAGTAGTAGTAGTAGTAGTAGTAGTAGGAACGAGTTAGAAGCTCCGCAGGGCTAGTTTTGTTCCACTTTGACTGCCATGATATAAATTTAACCTCAACTGCTTCTTCAATTTTCTTCTTCAATTGCAACAAAGTGACAATTTTCTTCTATTACAACTATAATACACAATACATACACCAGAAGGTGTGGACCAGGTCCGCAACCAACCACAGAGTTTTGGAGGGGCCATGAATATGTTATGGGGGCAAGTGGTTAAAAATTCTCTTACACATATCTAAATTGTGTTTTGGGGTTGAGCATTGGAAGGGCCACGAAAAGGTTTGGGAATACTGGCTCCCTAGCCCCCCTCTGGTTGCGAGCTTGGTTTGGACAATCACAAAGAGCAACCAATCAGAAACGTGTTTTTAGTTTCTATGACTAGGGTCGAGTGTTAAAAGAAATATACTGTTCAGAAGATCCTGTCTACAATGCAGTGAGCAGAGTGGGCCGGTGAGTGGTGGGTCGCAGTGAGTCATGGTGAGTGGTGGGTGGCAGTGAGTCATAGTGGGTGGTGGGTCGCAGTGAGCCACGGTGTGTAGTGGGTCGCAGTGAGTCACATGCTGTTGACGCACCACCTACTGACACTCATAAAACTTGACCCACCGATTCACTGACCCACTCCAACTCTGATTGGCACTTTTCAGAATATCCCAACATATTTTGGAAAAGTTCCAACGATATATAATTGTTTCGTTTTAGGTTAAGGTATTATGTGTCTGCTGTTTCACTTTTGAATGGAATTACGATTCCCTATGTGTTTTTCTCTCTCTCTCTATATATATATATATTTTGTGAAAACACGTTAATGAGCAATAGAAAATACAACTGTTTTTCGATTAGGATTAGTTTGGATTAACAGCTTGAAAATGAAATATTTACGTTTAATGTCCTACGATTACGCCTGTTAGGTTGAGGACGACTATGATTAAATCAAGTGAATTAATGTGGACGAATTGGTGGAATGAGAAAGTGGGAGGGACCAGAGAAAATCCACGAGCACGATGTTGTCCGTCTCAAGCTTACTTGACTTGGGAACGAACCGAGTACCCCAGCCATCAGATAGTTTAGTAGGCGGGGTCTCAGTTTCGACTCCCAGTGGGAGAGCCTTTGAAATATTAAATGTCCTCGATGTATCTGTGTTCGTGTCCCTGTCGTTCAAAGTTACTGGAAACACCTGTAAAACGAGAATAACCAAATATAATAAAGATAATTTACGGTGATACTTTCGGTCTTTTTTAAATTTAAACGAATTATCTGGACTATAGTATTTTATCATTACCGAAATCAGTGTTTCATCGTTAATAAAATGTTGGAATCGTTAACGTTTCCAATTTGCTATGCATGAGTGTTTCTTCGCTCGTACTTAAAAAAACAGTCCTAGGGTAGTGGCTTGAGTATTCATTTCGTGAGTTAGGGGTCCGCGGTTCGATTCCCTCCAAGGAAATTGAGAAAAACTTATAATTCACAATGTTGATATTTCTAATGTATAACAACACGAAAAATAGTCAATTTATCTCGTTCTTACGAGTTAGAGTTGAAACGACTTCGTTCACGGGCAAAAACTAACATGATGTTACAGTCTACAATATCGATTCCTACTGTCTGAAAACTTAGCGTGTTTCGCAAACAATCCATGAATACAAAAGTGTTATCCTTAAGGCCTAGTATGAGTCATAAATTTGTCTGGAACGTCATTGTGGAATTGTTTCTAAGTTCTTCCAATCTTACTAGAAATAATAATAATATTTTCATTCGCTATTTTCAACACGTTCTATATATTCGTTCAACCAAAATTGGTAAATAGGAACTATTCTTTTTTATATTTGTATGTATATTTTGTTAAAATAGCAATATAACGCATACATAATCCAATGTCTTTTACCCAAAGAAAGGGCGTTACTACGTATCGTGATGAAGACAAATCCTACTTAGCTTGTGTTAAGGGATCCGAAAGTTCGATTTTCTTATTGTCCAATAGCTGACACCTTCTTTTTTTCCCCTCTTTTTCTTTCAAAGTATCTCTTATAAGGCAATTCATCCTTAGAATGGCCATTACCTGGTCAAAGACTTATGTCCGCCACGATACATGTCATTTGAGTCATTCATGCAAGGTGTATGTGGGGAGAAAAAGAGAGCATCGTTAGTAAAGTGTTGAAGAGTGGACAAGGAGAAACGTAATTTTGACAGAGATAAGTAAGTTTTTAACTGACTTGTTTTTATTTTCTCTTCATAGATATGCGTTTACTGTAAATTAATACTACTTTGTGTGTGTATAATCTAAGCTCTTTTCTTGACAACGTGGATATATTGTTTGATGCTTGGACTCAATGTAATTATGAGAAATCATGGTATTTATCATTGACCGTTGAAGGGGTACAAATGTAATATGACGATTGTGAACGATTGTAACATGTTACGATCGTTCCAGACAAAGTTGTACTGAACCATTATGAAAATAATATAGATATGACCGAAGATAATACAATTGATGTAATTAACAAAACAATGTATTATTAAGCATGCTTTTTCGGGGTCACAAGTACGCAGGGGGGACCCGACGCCCCAAAAAATTCTTGGCAGCCTTAGTGTATCATTATCATTAAAGTATAGGAAAGAAAATACTTTCACCCTATATTTCATTATGGGGTTTCCTCTAACGTCTTTATACACCCTTACAAACGTTTGTGGCTGGCTGCGGATCACTGCTTTCCGATGTACCAAAATAGGCTAATGTTTCAATATGTTCCTCCCTTGTGATGTCTTTAAATAACCTATAAGTTTTTAAAAACTCGTTTGTCAAACAGGCTCCCTTCATGATTCATCAGAAAATCAACAATGTAACTTTTCACATGATTTAGTTAATCTCTCTCGAACAGTAGAGCATTTTCTGTTCGCGTCGTTGTGGGAGGGATGTGTATAGGGGTTACAAATGCAGTGTGAGTGTCTATTAGTATAATATCATTAGGACTTGCAACAGTGGCATAACAATAGGGTAGGCGGGGTAAGCATTGCCTAGGGGCGCAGTGTGCTTGGGCATATTAGGAGTATGGAGGCGCCACTACGGATTTTACCTAGGGACGTCACACGCCATTTTTACGTCACTGACTTGAATTTTTATGTTACGTCATATTTTAGTCTTGGCTTGTTTGTCCATGTTTAAGTTAGGCTCAAGAAAATTTATTTCAAGCTAACGTGGCACGGTATCCGTAACAAGTAACTCATCATTCGTGCATCTTGTTGTCTCGTGGAAATTGTATATTTTTAAATAGATCTGCTTTTAAATTTGAGGATGTAGTCTATACTCTTTGTTATCCCCATCCGTTATTAAACCTATCAATATTATTACTATTAGTATCACTATTATTAGGTCTATATTGTTTTACCGTGCCATATTATGCCATACTTTTCATTAAAAGCATCATGTTACAATTGACCCGGGCAAGGGGACGTTTGTAACAAGACAGATGCTATCATAAAATGTTTCGTAACTTTCTATATATTTCTATTAGAAATTGTCAAGTATAAAAAATTTGAATGGAGCAACAAAACTTCAATTAAGATATTGTATAATTTTCAGACTTATTAGAGCATAAACATTTGAGAAAAAATAAAATGTAAAATTTTTACAATTGCTCCCGGTATTCCCTACTTGCACACCAATTTTTAGAGGTAGGTGGAGATTGATCAAACACTCCCAAACAGCCTCTCTGGAAATCTGAAAATGATTGTGCAAGTACCAGAGGTTCTGAAAGAGTGATATTTGGATAGTTCACATACTAGTCCCTCAGTGATGTCTTGATCCGACTATGATCGGTCCTGTAGAAGTGGAACTATGGATCTTTAAAGTTCATTATTTTATGTTTTCTGTCCTCTATAAATACGAAACTATGCACTTCCGAAAACAGGTCCACATGCAATTTTTTATTATTTTGATGTAAGGAATATATACCCAAAATATTGTGTCAAATTTTCATAAGACCCTGTATATTCCAGTATCATATGTAGATACTGTAATTGGACAGGTAATACATGTTGTGTCAATAAATAAATAAATAAATAAATATAAAGTATAAAAATGTAAAATAAAATCACTTCTCTCTCTCAACCTCAGTTTTCCTACATGTTCCTTCTCCTCTTCGTGTGATTTACAGAGAAAGAGAGCAGCCGATTATAATGTCAGAGATCATTCAATTGAAAATTACTTGCTTTAAGGTAATGAAATCAATTAAGAAAAAATTTTGGAATTTTTAATAAAATACACTCATATCTGTATTAGAACCATGGGGACATAATTAATAAGGAATGTACTTTCCAACCGAGAGACACTGCTTCGATTCCTTGTGACCGTAATATTTCTTTTACGTTCTACTCTCGTACCAATCCGACCCAGAGGCTCAGTTTTATGTAAAATATGGAATATAAAGGAGGCCAGGGGTTGGTGTCGACTACATAACCCCCAGATGTGTAGAATTTAACAAGTGGTTTTATTTAGTGTTACGATCATCCACATCAACACGGGCCTTATACAGCACGTCTGACTACTCTTTTATTTTTACACGCATACAACATATGTTTTTTTGTTTTCAAAAAAATAAGGCATCGCACCCCAAATTATTGTATAGCGTATCGTACCAGCAACTGATTTACGCCACTAGTATGAACGGAAATATAAACCAAGTAACGATATAAGACACCGACGCTTTTTTGATTTTTCTGTTTTTTTTTGTTTTTTTTTTGTTTTTTGTTTTTTGGGATGAGGTGGCCAGGACACAAGAAATATATGGAAATATGTAGCACCTAGGCTACTAGGATATATTAGACGTAGATCCGTGGCTTAATTCAAACCACAATACGGGGCCTCACTACTAGAATGCTTACTTCTCGTGTTTGGGGTTCCTGGTTCGATCCCAGAACGAGTGACTTTGTGGTGAACATCGTGTCCGTGGGTTTTCTAGGGGAACTCCGTTTCCTTCCACACTTGCACTCCACCAATTCTTCCATTATTATTCACTTGCTTTAATCATCATCTCTCTTAGTCTAACGGCAATGTAGGATTTAACACAATGCTTCTTCAAGAGTGGCGGATATTAAGAGTTGCTCGAGACTGTTGCGCTAAAGCAGACGGTGGAAGCAACTATTTCAGTGGTAGCAACTGCAGTTGTTCCGTATGAATGCTCCAATTTAAAGCAGTACTTCACAAGCAGTGGAACAATTTGGTAGAGAAATTCAGTGGCTGAAAATGAAAGATGGCTTAAAGATTAACCAACTAATAGAATTTAAGAAAAACGATTGTTGAATGATATTTTTAAAAACTATAGCCACTCATCTTCTTTTAAACTGAGTATAATCTTGGCTTGTGTACTTGGGTTTAATAAAAAAAAGAAAAGAATGTATGATTCTATTTGATGTGTAACTCTACAAGATCTCTGAGATTATATTGCCTTCAAACTTTTCAACAAACTATTAGTATATTCCATTTCTTTTAAAGAACACACATTCTCGTATAGTTTTTCCCTCCATGCTGGTCCAGTGACTAGCGCGTGCGCCTTTGCTGCACGCAGTCCCGTGTTTGATTCCCAATGAAAGAGCCTTAAAATTTGAACGCATTACGGTGGTTTCCATTCCATATTAAATTCTAAGTTCACGTCTCGTATAACATCGGTATTGAAAAGGGAAAAATAATACACTTCAACAAATAGGCACTTTCTAGCATAACTTTCAACAAAATAAAATTTTAAATTCGAAACTAGGTATATTTAGACAGTAACTTCAACAGGAATACAGATTTTTATCTTTCTAAATTTTGCTTATATTAAAAATGAGCGAAGTTCCTTCAGAAAATAAAGGAGTTTATGACTTCGGTATTATGTCTGTGGGAAATTTATTTTCGTCCAATGCGAGTGCCGGAGATGAGAGGTCACGTGATCACAAAAACATATCAAACAATTCAAATATATTTTTTTCACCTTTTTCATTAGAAAATTGATATTTCTTCATTTTTGCACGAGAGAATGAAAGGATCGGTCGGGGCCCAAAATGTTACCAGCTATAACATCTTGAAATATTAGCTAGTATGCAGTAGTAATACACTGACAGAATATTATTGGTCTAATATATTGATAGAAGAAATACTCTTGTCAGCTCGCCTAGTTGAAATAACACAAAATGATTTTTTTTTAACTTGAGAGGGATGTATGAGCTTTCACGTCGGGAATGGCCTGAAACAAGAAGATGCGTAGTCGCCATTATTATTCAACTTTGTCCTGGAGTACGCTGTAAGGAAAATGATCCAATCAATGATAGCAATCAGGGCTTAGAGAGTTATGGCGTATGCTGATGATGTAAATTTAATAAGGGATGAGAGGATAACAATACAATGAAATGCAGAAGTCTTATTAAACACTTCCAGGGACCTGGGTTTAGAAGTATGTGCAGAGAAAACTAAATACGTGGAAGCTCATCGAGATCGTAACACTGCAAATTATGGATACGTTAAAATATCAAGTAGTAATTTCAATACAGTGGATACTTTCAAATATCTAAGATCAATATTAATAGACCAAAACCATATTCACGAAGAAATTAAATGTCAACTGAAAGCAGGGACTATTATTCAGTTGAAAATCTTTTGTTGTCGCGAATTCTGTCGAGAAATTTAAAGATTAAGCCATATAGAACAATAATCATGCCTGTTGTCCTGTGCTATTGTGAAACATGATTGCTTACTCTGAGGGAAGAACATAGACTGAAAGTATTTGAGAACAAGATCCTGAGACGAATATTCGGACCCAAAAGAACGGGAATGGGGAATGGTGGAAACTTCATAACAAGGAACTACAAAATGTATACTGTTTACCAAACATTGTTAGGGTCATCAAATCTAGGAGGGTCAAGTGAGCAGGTCATGTAGCTAGGATGGAAGAAAAAAGGAAGCTTTAAGACTTTTTACTTGAAGTCCAATCGGAAAACTAGCATTACGAAGACTTAGGCGGAGATGGTAGGTATTAAAATGGATCTCGCAGAAATACGAATACAAAGTGGGAACTGGATAAAGTTGGGTAGGGATGGAAGTCAATGGAGAGCTTTTGTGTACGCGGTATTCAACCACAGGCCATTGATTTAGTCAGTTAGAGGGGAACAAGCTTCCCTTCTTAATTCTGGAGCTGGGATGGAATCTATAACTATATCATATTATTTCCTGTTATTTACTTATTACGTAGTTTAAACTTCTTTTTTCAGAGTGGTAAAATGAATTATTAGGTGATAGTAGAAAATAACTGTAAAGACAATTAATGACTTTTTCAGTCGTATACTTGTTTTTCTTTGCCTAATATTTGTGACTTATTTTGTGCAATTCTTATGGTATAATGCAGAGTTTCCCAATCTGTGTTACGCGTGCCGCTGTTCGTAGTATGTACAACTTAAGGTGGTATTATAATTAATATGCTTTGGTGGTACACAAGTGGAAAAGGTTGAGAACTCGTGGCCACATGGGAAATAAGGTAGGAGAAACTAGTATGAATTTTAGAAGAATATTAATGAATGCTTTAAAGACACTCATCATCGAAGATCCATTGTGCATACGAATGATTCGTCATATTGTGATGTAAGAGCTACAATTACATATTTCGTCAAAGGTGATACAAGTAGGCAATGTATCAAAGTTCGCTACTTTTGGTGAAGTCCTTGTGAGACAATCACAAGGTCCTTGACTTACATCAAGCTGCATTGGCAGTTGAATATTGTGTGGAACTCCACCCAAAATAGAAAATTAAGAAAAATGAAAGCAATTCTTCTGCTACACAAAAGTAACATCACGATTTTTATGTACGTTGTTATCCTTTGTTTGAACAGCTCACAGTCTCATTCGTATCTTCAGATATAGGCGTAAGCAAATTACGCACTTTACCAATCCCATTCTATGACAAATAACACCAACCTCTTCGTTTCAGCATTCACGTTGCTTGTCCATTTTTCGTCCAGAAAGAAAAAATAATAAGCAAAATGCCCGTTATTTTCTACTGGTCAGTCCTGTTTCTGTTTCTGCTGCTTATAAGCAAGTGTAAGAAAAATACAGGGATAAGGTTGTTTCCATAACATGCTACATAAGACATGTATGTAGGATTGTATGATAGATATTCTCCACAGCAAAGAAAAAAATCAATTCAGTTAATCAAAATCATGCTTCTGACATGAAAATCAATGATAATTGTAAGTTTGTGTTCCAGTCACTCTTTCCTCGTGTCTAACTGATAACCCTGCTTTAGGGCTAAACACACATGCCTACAAATTTCTTGTTGTACAATGTTGCTAACTGATGTACATTTATTATGAGTCTAACAGAGTGTCTATCCTTCATTATATTTCTTAGGAGCTTGGGTTTTCAACAATTTCTTCACGAGCACAAATGACTGGATGATAATCGTAATCGAGTAAATAACAGTTTGATCAAAATTGAGAGATAAGTAGGTAAATGACAACTACATACCTGAAATTCTGTGGGAAAAAGATCTTAACAGAATAATGTAATTTGCCAAAGATATAAAGATATGATTGATTATAATAGCACTCTTCCTAAGAATCTTGTGAAATCGGCTAACTTTAAACTGATTTTTTTTTTTTACAGAAACAAAAGTTACATACTTATATTGTTATGCAGTAGCGTAGGTAAGAGCGGATGACCCGGTTTAAGTTCCCCTCCCCCTTAGTAGAGTGATACCAAAATTAGACTCTGCTTAAATACATGTACGTACACGTGTTCCATTTGTGATCCCCAGTGTTACATCGCTTTTTATAATTTATCACAAAAAAAAGAATTGTACAGTCATGTTCAAACAACTTTACTTTCCAGAATTTCTATCTTTAACCCTTCGTAAGACTTCAGAAAATTGGCTATACACTGTATTCCATATCTTTCTGAGCTGTCAGAGATCACAATTAACTATGTAGGTGCAAATTAAGATCATTTGACTTTTCATATACCTTCATCGACTTTAAACGGATGCCGGAGCATTTAGTTCATTATTTCTTTGTGTCTGTTAGCTAAATTTATTAGTATTTCTATCGAATAATAACTGAGGTTAATATTGAGGTTAAATTGATAGCTAAATTATGCTTGGATAACGTCAAACAAACCACTGTTGAAGGTATAGCAACCACTACTAATACAATAACTGGCAGATGCCCTATATATATGTTTATTCCACTGAAGACCAATATTTTCTGATAGGATATCATTTTCATCTTCTTTCATTTTCACACAACCATTACATCTCTAAGTTAATACATAACTTCGAACAGCTTAAACTCTACCTAATATCTATAAAAACAACATTCCATATCATTCAATTCGGAATGGGGAGAAAGTATGGAAGCATAATGTGCTATGAATTTTGTTTAGATGGGTATCAAGATGGCTGCCATACAGATTTGAGCGTCAACCTCTTATTTCTTTTCAATTTTATACCTAGGTATTTAATCGATTTTTACTTTTAGACGAATTTACTGTTTGATACAATTATAAAGCTATTTAGCATAGAACAAATATGTTCGTCTCCTCTTACCCTATCTATATTTCACAAATAGGCCATTTCGTCAATATAGACGCGCCATTTTGGAAATCAATTTTTACTTAAAACAATATTAGCGATAAAGTCGACTAGTTTCATATAGCTACGACTAATAATATATTATAATACCTGCAAGAGTTCGAAGAGAAAGGAAAAGGAATTCCGAATCTTCTGTAATCATTCTCCACAGAATATCTTTTGCCTATCACAACAGTCTGACATGTGCATAATAGTGAAACATACTTGACTCACATATACAACTCTCGTTCGAACAATTCTCAATAATTTCAGTGCTGTATAACTAAGGGAAACTGAAAAGAATATGGCTTATTTACTATTTGTCTCTTTCGAAATTCATCTATACGAAATAAAATACTAAACTTCGTGTCGCAAGAGCCCATAAGAGATTTTACTAAAACAGCCGACCAATTCAGTTACATACAAGCAGTGACGCGTGGTCAGTGCATCAGCTTTCAAGCCAGATTTCTGACCGTTTCATGTCATTATATGCTAAATAATGATTAATATACAGAATGTTTCAAAGTGAATATCGGGATTTGTAGTATTTATTACAATTAACTTACAATCGGTGGTCGAAGTGAGACGGTATGCGGTGGTATGCCATACCGCCTCTGGTTTTTCAGTAATGAGAACATACCGTCTCTGTTTTTTCAGTGATTAAGACAATATTTAAATAGCCGGTATGTTGAGTCAAAACCGTAGTAAAACATACCGCCTCTGCTTTTTTCCCACTTCGAACACTGCTTACAATTACGAATGATGCAGCAAATGAAAGAGCAACTCATATAGTTTCGTATGCACGCATGGTAGGAAGTTCTTCTGTCTGACGTTAGAAAGTACTAGTACCAAAGATGGCGACTAGTGAGCAGAAAGTTTTTTGTGTTTTATATTTTATAAAGACTGAATCTGTAGTTAGAGTGCAACCGGCTGTATAAAGAATTTTAAGGAGACGCTTACAACTACGTCCTTATAGTTTGGAGTTGCTACAAGCCTACAGACTACTGTTTACGTGCCAACTTTGCAAATGTTCTGAAAATTTTCTGAATCGTGTCGTCTTCCGTGATGAATCAACATTTCACCTAAAGTCTTTCCAGCCTTAGAACAAAGTAGACGTAAACAAAGCAAAATGAATTACTCCGCGGCTCACACATGCTTCGGCAGCAAGAGACGTGAACAGCAAGATGAAATAAGGCTACATCTGTTGTTAAATATTATAGATATTGCGCTTATGGGTGAGGTTGAAATAAGGCTACATCTGTTGTTAAATATTATACATATTGCGCTTATTATCACAAACTGTAGGATAAATTCAGATATTTTTATTTGAAATTATTATTTTAGTAGGGATTATATTGTGGTAGGATACTAGTGCACTAAGACCAACAACCAATCACTGGACATCGACAAACTGGTAGTCAGGTGGGTTTGTTTACATCTACTTTTTTCTAAGGCTGGAAAGTGGCGATGTGAACACTCATAATGTTTGCATCGGGGATCAGCAAATTCCCACGAGATGGTACAGTTACATCGAAACTCCTCTAAATTAAATATGTTTTATGCCATATTCCGACGGAAAGTTTATGGATCGCCTAGCGACTCGATGTGTGGCGTGTGACAAATGATGCTTACTTTGAATACTTGTAGCAAACAACTGTTTGAGTTGCTCTTTCATTTGATGTATTATTACAATTGTATATGCATTAAACGTAATAAATAGTACAAAGCATTAAAACCAAGATATTCATTTTGAAACACTATGTAGTTTGGTATTTCTATATATATAATGTGTATATGCAGAGCCGTAGCTAGAGATTACACCGCCCTTGGCGAAGTAGAATTCAAAGCCCCCTACATGCACTTTACCAAGTTGTTCTTTTTTCTTTTTTTCTTTTACATATAAGAGAAGCAACTTTTATTGTTACGCTACGCTGAATTTTTATCAAGCTTCTTGGACAGACAGACCATTGCAACAGCCAAAAGCGAATATTAGCCTATATATTTTTTTACAATGTATTTTACAATGTTTTCAAGAGGATTTTCTGTTAAACTTAACAAAACTACCTTTGGTTGTATACAGATCCACTTGGAGAACAGTTACGGAAATTTACAACTATTTACAATGTTTCTTACTATCGATAAGATGAAATTTAAATACGTTATAATCTGTTTCTTTTTTTTCAATGTTCGAAATAGGTGACAGAATTAATTTCCAATAATAATTGTAAATTTTTGTGATAATTTTATTCTGCATGTGGCCATACAAATAGCTTTTTAATTTCGATTCTTTCGCAAAAATATGTTGTAAAATGTAACAGAAATTCAGAAGGAGCCTTCTTTGCGAGTTTCTCAATATTGATCAATGGAGGTGAAGAATATGTTTAATGTTTGTGTTTAAAATCCAAAATATAGTTTGGCTACTGCATATATGTGAAAGTAGAGTATTAATTCTGAATTTTTTAATGAATGAAAGTTTTGAATTTAAGATTATTTATTAGTAATTAACATATTAAAAATTCACTAACACACATACATAAACATATACGTATAATTTGTGTCTATGTTTTGTAGGTATGTAGGTAGACAAAAAAATATCACACAACTAGATCGTATGAAAAAAAAAAATATCCTGATGATACAAGCAGTTGGTGGAAAAATGATCGCAATAAGTTCCTTCAAATTGGAAGCATTTCATATGCCAATGGAATAAAAAAAAAAAAAAATCACTGGTAGTGGTCAGCCTTTGGAAAAGACGAAATTCGTTGACTCCTTAAGCCCCTATTCTACAACTGCTTCAAGTTCGGAAAAGTTATTATTCCCCTTGTTTAATTTTATTTTTAATATTCCCTCGCAAACAGCAGCTTGCGTGTTTATGCATGTCTCTTCACTCCTTTCATTTTCATACCTTCATTTTCACAGTCGTGATTAATCCGATTGGGTAGAAAAGCATGATTAATTAAGCAAACTCATCACCATCAAAACGCCGAACACGTATTTCAGATGACCGTTTCTGATTTTCAAACCGCTGGTGCGTACACTGTAAGTTCTTACTTGGCAGCACATATATCACATCGTCATTAACAAATCATATATAATAAACTTGTGATTCGTTTTGAAACGATTGTGTGGCGAGCTAAGCGAGCAAGAAAATTTGCATCGAATCTATTTGTTTGCAAACCGACAACAATTTTTATTTAATAGGGTGCCAATACCTTTCGGGGCGTCGCATCGTTACTCATTTCCAATATTTTTTCCTTCTTCTTGGTCTTTGGCGCCCTCTTGCTATCAGCGCCCAGGGCGACCGCGCCGCTCGCCCTCCCCTAGCTACGGCTCTGTGTGTATGTAGGCTACACTTCCTTAACATGGTAATATTAATCCTTCCTATGATGATTTAGGGCTACGCCTCTGACTTACTTCTTTCTCCCATTCAACTATTCCTTCTTCTTCACCATGGTACACGTAGGGGAAGACGGGGTAATGGCACGCTGTGTATAATTGCACGCATCCCTGTTTTGTAAAGGGAAGAAGCAGAAGGAGAAGGCGTGCATGGTGCTCAACCCTACCAACAACGTACCCAACGAACTTCACTTGAGTGGGAGAGCGCTACAGAGAACGTACTACGGAGTATGACCATATATTGAAAATCCTTGTTTTTCTTCAAAAATTTCACCGGTTTACTTTAGTGGTTAAGTTCAAACAATATGTATGAACAGTTAATTTAGAATAAATATAGGGTTAGTATTTTGTTATAACATTTACGCATACCAGTCAAGAACAAAAAAAAAAAAAAAAGAAAAAAGAAAGAAAAAGAAAAAAAAACAAGATGGTCTGATTTGGGGTAATAGCACGCATGAACACAAGAGTGCGTGTGATTAAAAATGCCTCTTCAGGTTTTGACAAGTGTGGTACGTTCCCCATGAATCCGGAAGTTTTTATGGCTGCTGATTTTGCTGCAAGTGATCAGTGCTGTAGTCAGACTGAGGAGAATATGGAAGCAGACCTTTCTCATAATATAATGGACTCAACGAAACAAAAATTTAGTGACGTTTCTGAACTGTCAGTCGCTGGACCATCAAGAAAAGTCGCCAATTCAAAAAAAAAAAAAAAATTCTCCGCAATAGTCCCGTTAACAGCAATTTCTCCAATTCCTAGGCAGAAACCGTCGTCAGTGAAGCAGAAGGGAAAGCACCAAAGCTCAGAAATTCTAACAGCAATACGTCGTAAGGCTCTTCTGCAATAAAAAGAGCGAAGAAAGCAAATACTTTTCGGGAATTATCATCATATGGAAGTTTAAAAAAGAATTTAACTAATTTCTCAACTGTTGCGTGCTATTACCCTCAACTGCAGGGTAACCGCACGCAGTGTAAGGTTTCAAATTTTCGCCTGCTATCTTATAACGGAGAGTAATTACGCAATAGTTCCGAGTTATTTTATAGTAAACATACGTAGGTATGTACAGCACTATTCATTATATTCCATGGTGCTCTCTCATTGCTGTTCGGAGCAATTAAAAAAAAAACGCATATCATTACCCCTTTTTCTCTACTCGTACATACTAGTAAAATGATTACGATGTTAGAATTAGTATAATGTGTATTTTGTAAAAGGTAGGAATTATTGTAGAAATAAATGTCATACTTTTGTTCTTATGATTTAATTCTTGTACTCGTAATTTTATGCAATGTAAAAATGTTTATTTACTATATCACGTTATCTTTTAGACAATGTATAATAAAATATGATACAACCCTTCACATGTAACATGATTCCATAAGGAGTTAACGGTGAAAAGAGGAAAAATTCTTCCGATTTCTTTTTCCAAGAACTACCTTTACCTTCTTTCGCGAATATTTTTTTAATGTATTTCCAGAGTATAATTTAAATTCATAATAGATTCCTTGGAAATTCTCCATTTTGTAACCATTAAATATGAATACCTGGAGGAATATATCAATTAGTTAGGCTATAAGGTTTGAAATATTCAAAACACGCATTTTAGTAGATGACAACAACATATTTCGAAATTATCCGTTGCCGATAGCTATTCGTTGCATGAATCTTTTCTCTTCTTGGCTCATTCCAGTTGCTAATTATTAAATGCTGAAGTGATGTTTGGATACCCCTTCCAATCAAAAAGACAGGGAAAGTCGCCAACAAAAGTTGCATGAGTAATTGTATAATTATAATTTATGTATACTTTGAAGTAGTTTTAGCACGTTATTCACTGCCTTTTTTTTTTTTTTTAAAAAAAAAGAGTTTTCTGTAAAATAAAACCTTGTTGTTGCTAATGATGCTCTCATTATTTTGAATATTGATATTTATTAAATTTAAAAGATATTCATAACATTAGATGCATCTTCAATTATTATAGCGTCTTAATTACAATAATTGAATATAGTAACGTTGTATTTGAGATATTGTTGTATCAGAAATGCAAATATTTTAAAGTTCTTCTTTTTCAGTGAATTATAACTCATAGGTCTAAGTACTCACTGCTATAATGCTAATCAGTATTGCCACAGTCCTATCTCTGGACTGGGCTGAAAAATAGTACCAAATTGAAACAAAAAGGGCTGAATTCATTATTTTATACCAGCAAGGGTAAAAGTGTCGGGGAACGTGGGGGAACGCCGTCTCCCCACTTTCAGAAAATATCTGTGGCGTCCCCCACTTCTTAAAAATTACAATGGGCAAAGATAGGCACGGGGGACGGCGTGACGTCATGCATCCCCCTACTTTTTCCGTTCCAATTTTACCTCTGAGTATAATACATGGCTCTATAACATGAAAGTAACAGAGTTAAAGTTCTATAACACTCCCCCCTTTCCAAGAGTTTAAATCAAAAAAGTATTTTTTTTAAAAATAATTTTTAAAAACATCCAACTAGGGCGACTAAAATTTCTACCATACTGCTTCTTTCTCGTTTCCTTCATGCGCGGAGATGATGCGCTCATCTAGCGTCATTTGTTTTCTGGTATAGTTCGAATTACAACTTTTCTACACAAAGTTCGTAGCGTTATGCGATGTAACGTTACAGAAATGAATGTTCAAGAGCATTTTTAAGAGTCCAGCTCACAGTATGAGTAACGTGAGATGTAGGAAAAGTCTTACTGACACTTTTGAAAATGTGACAAGTATTTGTTAAATGGTGCTGAATTGGGTAGAATTGTACCAAGTTTTTCACGAAAGGAGCTGAAAATGCCTGCGTGGTACCAACGGGCCGATGAATGACAAAAAGGGCTGAATTTGATACAATTGTACCAAATGTGGCAACACTGATGCTAATTTCGTTTTATGTCAGGCACGCTCCTAGAAATTTTCGTTAGGGAGAGTCCAAGCTTTGAGGGTGGGAGAGGAGAGGTCCAATGCTACAAGCCACTACGTCTATGTAGTATTGAATGTATTATTATTCTCCACCGGACAAGATGGTAAGTAATTGTAAAATGCTTCCATCTATATTTTCAGAAAAAAAAGAAATGATAGAGTTAAATTGTTTACCGGTATATAGATCCTCTAAGAGAAAGAGTACAGATGAGGTGTAAGGTCAAATGTCCATGCTACACCAATCATTTCCCTGGCTAGGCTTATAGCTTTATTGAGAAAGTGTGCAAATTTCTGTGGAGTTAAGAAGTTTAGGAGAGGGATCCGAATTCGGGGGACAGCCCTCTTTCATGCATTACAATTAAAAAATATAATTGGCTTAGGTCTTAATTATTATAAAAATATTTTTTAATAGAGCAATACAAGATTTTTCGAAAAAGATTTTCGAATTTGTGACTCTTGAAGGAAGTTTAGAGAGATGTATCCACAGCCATTTCCGTAGCAAAGTTCAGGCACCATAATGTTATCAGGAATTCTGTTTAGTGACGTTCTTATTAGGCCCCATTACCTTCCCTTTTTTAAAAAAATTCTTCTAGCATCATTACTATTAGGAAGCATCTGGACATATTTTTTTCCATGGGAACGCGGCACAGGACCGAAACGGTATACGGCCGAAACTTCAGCTCAGGAATCTGTTTCGCTCCTATGCCATTTTGATCGTATGACGGTTTTCTTCTCTATATATACATTCAAGAAAATGATTGTTACTTAATATTGCCTGATTATGAGATAATGTTTGTTTTATTATTATTTTAGTCGTATAAGCAGTGGTGCCCACCCCCCCTTATGTCCATGACGCACCGCCCCCCAATTGTCTATCCGTAGGTGTTCTTCCATGAAAAAAATCTTCTTTTCGATTAATTTTACCCCCCATCAAACATATTTATATAGATTGTTACCCCCCCCAAATATTTCAATGACGCAGTTTGCGTCATAGCCCCCCCCTTGTGGGCACCCCTGGTATAAGGGTAACTGCTTTTGATCGTATGCCGCTTTGGTCGTACATTTCGGTTATATGTCGTTTCGGTCCTACACATGTATCCTCTTCCTGTTACTATCAAAAGTACAGCATACTATTTTCATACATTTCCTTGTGCTAGTTTAAAACTGATGCTAATGTTTGTGTAAAGGTGAAATGAGTTTTTAAACCATTCATTGACCGTCAGTAGTCTCTGTACCAATTATTCTTGTATCAAGCTATATCTATTGAAAGGAGCAGCACCTACAAGACGTATTAAAATTATACGTTACTTTGATATATTGGAATTCCTGCAACAAAATAGATCAAATTTTTCTATGAAACATTAAGGTTTTGGTAATTTTCTGTAACGGCGTGTTACCTTGGCTGAAATGGCTTCCTCGCTGATTATGAGTTTCATTTCAATACAACATGGTGTGCATGACGAACTCTCCTTCAGAGAAGGGTCCACGAGATGGGTTCCTCGAGAGCTGACCCAGGAACTAAACGATCGTCAGTTTGACACATGTCAAGAGCTGCTAAGGAGTTACGAAGAGAACGGTGAACATCTTCTAGCTCACATTGTCACCGGATTGAAAGTTGGGTGTACCATTTTCAACCGGAGACGCAAAGATCAAGCAAAGAATGGTGACACTCTTCTTCACCAAAACCAAAGAAGTTTCGCAACCAGCTCTCTGCAGGGAAAGTCATGTTGACTTTATTTTGGGGTAATAATAGTCATATTCTGGAACACAACATGCCCTCCAGTACATAGTGACTAATGGCACCTACATCAACCTTTTCAAGAACTATTTGAAGGAAAAGCGAAACGAAGGGGATTGCTGAGTGCAAATGAAAACTATCAATGACCTACGCTTCAATGCTTCCCACATCCGCCATACTCGCCATATTTGGTAGCTAAAGGTTTATACATCTTTCGTCCATTAAAGGAGCACCTTGGTGGGCAAAAGTTCGTCTGATGAAGACATCCAATAGGAGGTGCACGAGTGGCTACAGCGTCATCCAAAAGATGTTTCCTTACGAAGTATCGAAGCACTTCCTATCCGATGGCATAAGTGCATTGAACTGGGATAGGACTATGTACAAAAATAATGTACAAGTAAACATTCTGTTT
The DNA here is from genome assembly GCF_964235325.1 of Thermobia domestica. NCBI lineage: Eukaryota > Metazoa > Arthropoda > Insecta > Zygentoma > Lepismatidae > Thermobia > Thermobia domestica. Next base: position 156,324,742 of record NC_137469.1, read on the forward strand.
GCAGTAAAATACTGAAAAAAAAATACTTGCGGTATTCATTGATTCTACCTCGTATTTGAAATGTAATGGACTGACTGACACCACATAATGCATGTGTTTACAAGATAGAAAACATAAATGTAATATGCGGTTAAAACAACGTTTGCTTCCAATTTTCCTTTCCTTCGAAAGCAGTCTCAACACTGAATTATAATTTATGTTGTTGAGGAAAGCATGCGTTAGAGAGCTTTAGCCATGGAGTTATAAAATAACCACTGAAGGCACAATTGATGCTGTAAACGCATTGCCCTTTCAACCTTGGTGGTGTATAGCATAAGCAAGCTTTCATGTTGGTGTTATGAATGATGTTTGTTTGGAGAAAGAAAATCTCAATTTACTAAAAACAAACTTATTATTTGCTGAACAAAACCATACACAGTATTTACATAAAAAAAAAAAAAAAAACTATTGTGACAATTTATTGTGCGGCTTACCGCTATATATAGAGAAAATGGTACACCATTTCACGGTTAAGTTACACACACTGGCGGAGCCAAGGGAGGGCCTGGGGGGCAGGCCCCCTTGCTAAAATTCTTGGCCCCCTAGTGGCCCCCCCCAACACAGAGTGATACTGCTATAGGTCTACAAACGATGAGTTGATAGTGGCCACGAGTGAAACTACTACCGAAACATCTCTCGACAACAGTTACCAACTGCAGAATACCGTGTGTTGCAATAGTATGCGTTCCGAGTAAAAAGCACCAGGCTCGTTTTTGTTTGTAATACAGCAAGATCTAATTCGAAATCTCTAGAAGTAGCAGTGCTACTTGTAGAGAAATTCCTAAGTTTATCACAGAACGGTACTACAATCCCCTGAGTACTAGCCATCAGGAAAGATACCGAGATGATACAACTTGGTCGCAGCAGTAATGCTATTTTGTGTAAAAGTGATAGTTATTTCTGTGACCAGGTTGTATCATTCCGTTATCTGATGTTTATTAATCAGAGATATATCAGGAGTTTGTGGGGCTGGCCCACAGATATTCCATTCAGTACGTTCAGTCAGTGAATACCAATTTTTGTCACAGATTTATATTTGTTCTTCGTTAACATATGCATTTCTGAGAAAATTACATGAATTATGCAGAATAGTAAATCAGTGGTGATATGAATTTTCAACAAGATATACTAATTAATCCTTCAAATCTAATCTCAAAACTAACAATATTAATTTAGCATCGTCTACAGGATAGTAGCGTTAAGTTATTTCAACTACATTTGAACGTTAAGGCTTTGAAATATCCGAGACTCAAAGGATAGAAATGAGAAAAATGAGTCGATAGGGCCATAAAAATTTCCCTAGTGACACCGAGGAAGAATCTTGGTAATCTCCTCAGTCGAATGTTTATCCACGAGGGATCGATCACACCACCTTCCGAATCTTGATGATGTTCTACCGCTGAGTTTTGGCCATTCGGTGTGGGTGTGAAGTGTTTGTGGTTTTGAATTCACCTTAAATTGTAAAAACTAGTGAAGGTAAACAAACGAAAGAAAGAAAAAAGGCCACGTATACTTATTTTGCTGTAAGGTGTTCCCGATTGAAATGTCTGTTTGAACACTGTTTGATATTAGGGAAAGAAAAACACATTTCCTCTTTTTGCTTCAACGAGTCTTCACTTCATCATTTTAATAAAGTAAAGGCACATTCATTACTCAGTTTTAGAGCTCAAGGGTAAAAGTAACCAAAAATAATTGAACTATGGCCAGATCAAAACAAGAAGCTGAAACCGGAGAAGTTGCCCCGTGCTCCAGCAAACTAATCTGTGTGTTTATTGGTGTAGATGCAGATGAAGGGGATGCTAATCGCAAAATTTGCCCTGGGCACAAAATGTCTAGTTTGGGTCTAGTTGTCACTGATTAGGCTACCATATTTTTAGAGCTTGAAATCGGGACATTTTTCTGAAATATTAAGAATACATAATAATTATTGGCAGTTTTTAAACTGAAACTTAGCTTCAAGAGCAAGACTTAAAATTTAAAGTGGACTGGGACGATAAATCAGTCTTCAGTCCCTTTTCCTCTGCGACGTTTGTCTCTTAAGGACATCTGTCCTTGCCCATTACTTTTTACTTTATTATTATTATTATTATTATTATTAATACAGTTTATCTACCAAACAACTATTTATATTATTATGCAGTATTAAACTAAATCTGGAGTTCGTGATATTTATTTATTTCCATCATTCCATCCTGCAAATTAGTGTGATCTGTACTAGAGGGAATGTTTTTGGGCTGGTAAAATTTGAGATGACTGCTGCTATGCTATAACTTGGAGCGTCGTCTCATCTCAAGTAGATGCAGACATGTTGGAAAGTTTGATTCTTGTAGATTCACTAGTTCAAACGTTGTCGCAGATGAGGTCTGGAGAATATAACTCTCAATTAACAACATTCGAACAAATTTATCAAGAATATTTGGAGATACGCAAAGGAAATGGTCTTGAAATTCCAGAGTCGGAAACAGATAGACTATAGGGGTTCCTCGTTTAAACGAACTAGACATTCGCCATCGAAATATCACAAATTCATTTTGGATGAATCTCTTCCTTCATTGGAGGCAGAAAACGAATTTTCTAAAGATAGTATACTAAGAGACATATTTCTTCTTACTATTGATAAGGATCATGTAGCAAAATCATTAGATCAATCACCACATCCAAAAAGTGAAAACTTTCTAAAGTATAACATTGTCGAGCCTATGGCCCAGCATTATGGAAGTGATCTGGAAATGTGAACTTAAAATCCTCCAATCCTAAATACAATTAAGTTGTATGAAGACGAGAGAAAACCAGAGTTGATTCCTTGATGAATGTCGTTGATCTTTGCGTCTACAACAACGCACTCCTAGAAACCTATAAGCTAGATATCATCTCTGTGAATATATCAGTTTCTAGTGTTACATGTGAAAGGCTACTCTCAAATTTGAAAAGATTAAAGACATAAACGCAATTCAATGACTGATGATAGGTTGAAAAACTTATTATTACTATTATTATTAAGTATTATGTCTCTCGGCAGGTCGTGGGACTAAGGGGGATTTTTTTTTTTCAATTTTAGATTTGGTCCTGGATATGTTTCTTCCACATTTCTCGATATTCAGCTTCCTCTTTTAAGTCCTAATATTTAATTCTATTTTTTAAACCATCGATCAGCTGTGTCCTTTTTCCTATTCGTCGCTTCCCTTCCATCTTTCCTCTTATGGCGGTGTGAAGAAGACAATTTCTTCACAAAATGTGTCCAATCTAATTGGCCTTCCTACGAAGTATGGTAGCTAAAAGTGTCCTCTTCTCTCCTATCCGTTTTGGGAGACCCGGGTTCGATTCCCGGTGGGAGCTTATGTGGTTCGGATTCCATGTTAATCAGTAGGACCACATCTCATATAGCCTCGCTGCTGAAAGGGACGCTAAACTAAATCAACTCAACTCTCCTATCCGTTTTAAAACATTTTCATTTGTTCTTTCTCTATCTATTTTATCTTCTCCATTTTCCTCCAACATTCCATTTCGAAGCTCTCTAAATATTTCTTCTCTAACTTCCGTAATGTCAAAGTCTGAACAATACAGCCCAATGCTCCATATATAGTACTTGACCAACTTCTTAAGTCCAATATTGAGCCTGCTAGTTAAGAGTGATCTTTTCGTGTTGAATGCTTCTTTAGCTATGGCAATTCTTGACCTGATCTCTTTGGTGCAGTAAGCGTCTCTCGTCAAAATACTTCCCAGATATTTGAAATTATCGACCTCTTTAAGTTCTCTTTGTACTACTCTGATCCGTAAGGGCGCGTTTCCGCGGATATTCTCATGACTTTCGACTTTTCGATGTTAATTTCCATTCCATACAGTTTTTCAGTGTCAACTATTTAGTCAATCGTCTCCTGTAGTCCTCCTTTCGGTTTTAGCTATTATAACTGTATCATCTGCATGCCTGATCTTGTTAATGATCTGTTGAAAAACTTAGGATTACTTTATATTGAAGAAAATTGCTAGATCGTTAGATCTTAAAGAGTTTGTTGATTAGTTTGCTGCTGCCCACAAGAATAGAAAGATCCTCTTTTAAGTAGAGGCATGAACCTATAAATTATTTTCTTTACCTGTAAAAGTGTAATTCTCTGCTTCCACTTAAATCAACCAGACACACAGATTTTAAAACAGTGATTAAATAACTACTTACTTATATTAGAAATCAATTGTAGTAATGTATCCTAGTTATTTGAGGTAGTGAATTCTTACATTTTCACTGTAAAAGTGTAAAATTATGAACAACAAAGATGAAAACATTCACCTTGAAAACACACACACACAAATAAATAAATAAATAAATAAATATATATATATATATATATATATATATATATATATATATATATATATATATATATATATATAAATGTGTGTGTGTGTGTGTGAATAAAATTTTTCATTCACTGGAGATGGCCCCCTCAAAAAATTTTTGGTCCCTTCATTGCCCCCCCCCTGAAAAAAATTCTGGCTACCCTACTGGTTACACATATCTTTACATACCGGAAAATTGTTTATTCCCAAAAATATTTTAATGTGTAAACTGAAGGCTATTGTCGTAGCCTACATATTGGATCCTCGAACTACATCAACCTTGCTAAATTAATTTCAAATCATATTATATTAATCATATATGAGGGGGGGTTTATAATTCTCTACAAAACTTCAAAGCAATTGATAACTTATCTACTGAAGATTAGTGATAGTCCTCGACATCCATACGCAAGGTGTGGATCCTGGGAATTTGGAGTTGAACTCCCCAGGTAGACTTGTAAATTTAATCTCATTTCAGGGCAATTTTATAAATTTTAATGTCATTTATACTCATTGAATTTGAACTCCCGAAAATCTTTGGACCTCCTGAAATACATTCCTGTGTGCATTTCTGATGACAATAGCTACATTAAGCTTAAAAGAAGTTTAAGAAACGCCACAAATTAAATGTACCTAGGTATAATGCAGAAAGGAACAAATATCTTTCATACACCCTCCATTCCAAAAGAAACCGAACTTTTGAAAACAAATAGTACCACTAGTGCCATCTGTTGTAATATTTTACCGGTAGATGGCGTAGTCCCTCATTGACAACTGGTATAAATGTCATGACATTTGGATGCACGGCAACAAAGTTATTGCGTTTCAAGTGTCAGTGTGTTGTGTACATCGGTCGGAAAATGAGTTTCAAACAACGAGCTGCAATTGAGTTTTGTGTTAAACTGGGTAAAACTTTTAGTGAAACGCACCAAATGCTACAAAATGCATATGGTGATGAGTGTCTATCCCGTACGCAAGTTTACGAGTGGTTCAGGCGATTCAAATCGGGTAGAGAGACGCTGGATGATGACGAAAGATCAGGCCGTCCCAGAACCGGATTATCGGAAGAAAACATCGAAAAAGTGCGTGAATTCATCAAACATAACAAAAAATCGTCGGTGAAAGTTATTGAAATGGAATTAGGCATTCCTCAAACAACCGCATACCGCATTTTGACCGAAGTTTTGGGCCTTAAGAAGGTTAATTCGCGGTTTGTACCACACAAACGCACCGAAGACCAAAAAGTTGATCGAATTGCGCATTGCAAAGACATCGTTAAAAGTGCTCGGCAGGATCGAAACTTCTTGAAATCGATTGTAACTGGTGACGAGACGTGGTGTTTTGAATATGAGCTGAAACAAAGCGGCAAAGTGCTGAATGGAGAGCGCCGGATGAAGGAACACCCCAAAAAAAGTCGCTTGGTGAAGTCAAAAGTTAAGGTGATGCTGATTTGCTTTTACGATTCAAAAGGAATTATCCACAAAGAATTTGTTCAGCCCGGCCAGACAGTCACTGGAAAGTTTTACTTGGGCGTCATGAAGCGTTTGCTGGCAAGAATTCGTCGTATTCGGCCCGAATATCGTGAAATCGGCAGTTGGACTCTTTTGGACGATAATGCACCATCACATCGTTCGCGACTTGTAACTGAATTTTTGGTCAAAAATCACATTATTCGGTTGCATCATCCACCCTATTCACCAGATCTCGCTCCGTGCGATTTCTATCTGTTCCCGAAACTGCATTTGGCGATGAAAGGAAAGTGGCACGCATCGATTGATGCCATTGAGAAGGCGACGACCGCCGTCCTAAAGACCATTCCAATAAAGGACATGGAGAAGTCGTTTGACAACTTGTTGGAGCGTGCAAATATGTGTATCGATGCAGAAGGGGAATACATTGATTAATAAAAATGATTTGTTCCAAAATTTACATTGCTTTTTTGTTTTTTAAAAACGTTCGGTTTCTTTTGGAATGGAGGGTGTACAACGATCATTGTTTATTACTAATGTTTAAAACATTTAGCGCATTTTTTAAAATTCACACAACATCACAAAGTGATTGAAATCATAATATGACGCACCGTTGTGCTACAATTAAATCTTTGTTTTTATTTTCTATTTTATTTCAGTAGATCTAGGTAAAACCAAGAAGTAGTACAAGGTTTTATTAAAATGTAATATATAAGTAAAATGTTTATGCATTAATCATGCTGCATCAAATAATACTCACTAAAATATATTCATCAAACAGCATCCTTGATATATATATATATATATATATATATATATATATATATATATATATATATATATATATATATATATATATATATATATGTATGTGTGTGTGTGTGTGTGTGTATATATATATTCAATTGATTGATTAATTGGACTTCAACTTTTTTCAGCTCTGAGGCTATATGAGACGGGACCCTTTCCTACAGTGGAATCCGAACAACTACTCATGTTTGTACTGGAGGCAAGCACTCCATCGTGGATCAAAGGCGTAACCAAGCTCGCTTCATAACAATCGTAGCCAGAGTTTCCTCGTAGCTATATGGTTAGCATATGTCTTTGGCACGGAAGTCCTGGGTTCGATTCCTGGTAAAAGTTCATGTGGTTCGAATTCCACGTTAAGCTGTAGGTCCATGTCTCATATAGCTTTGCTACTGATATGAACACTAAAATCAAATCCAATCATAACCAAAATCTTATCCACTTGACCCCAAAGTTGAATATATCCAAGTGTCATGAGAGCTTTAATGCATTGCTGTATCTTGTCAAACTTTTTTACTGTTTAATTAAAGATTTTACTAAAGTAACCAGTTACTGGAGTCGGAAGAGTATTTATAGATTGGTTTGATGTCTGTTAACAATGATAATCTCGACTTAATTCCTTTCAAATGAAAATGTAATCTTGGAACCTCATATACAATTACGAATCACTCATTTATTTAAACTATATTGTGTAAAGGAATAATTCTAAACAGTGAAGGTTTCAGGGGGAGTTTGTGGGGAAAATTTTGCTCCGGAGCAAAGAAATCCCCCGGAGTATTTCTCAGTTCGGACTCAACTAGGATCACCAGCATTTTCGCACGTAGTTTCTTCCACTGTTTATTTCGGGTTATCCTTCGGTTGACACCTTCTGAAATAACGACTGGTTCTATGTGCTAAAGAAAGAAAGGAAAGAACAACCAAATTCTTTCACAATTCTCCTTAGATCAAGAATTTGAACATAAAAGTTCTAATTAATGTTCCGAGAAACATCAGGAGTTCCATTTTTGTACTCTATAAGTGACCATGCACTTGGTAGTGAGTCTCTTGAAAACCATGTATATCGCAATGTTTTTTATAGTTAGAGTCAAATGATGGTCCGGGTGTCTTTTCGCTTCACCAAGTTTTATTACAAAATATAATAAATACAAGTGTTTCTAATTCAATGTCTCTTCCTCAATGACCAAGTGAAGGAATATTAAATGTATTTCCGGGTGCCCCTTCCTCTTATGGCAGTTTCCAGAAAACTTAGCAGATTGTAGGTTAGATTAGGATTATAAGTTTAAGATGGGATCCTAGTCCAGTGCGACATACGGTAAGAAAGAGATGCTCCTAGTCCACAGCGATAGAGGAAGGTAATGGTTAAGCGATCAGTTGGTCGACTGATGCTGGGTCCCTCGGTGGTCCGCCTTTTATCTGTCCTCTTCGGGTCCTTCCGTGAGGTCCGCCTGCTTTCGTGTTGGCGTGTGCTTTTGTCGTTCCTCGGTGCCTTTCGTGTTGGCTTCTTGTCTGCTAGACTGTTGACAATCAATAGCACGTGTTGTGTTGGCATGTGCTTTTGTCGTGATGTGGCTATCCTTACAATATTCATTAATCAAACTTGTAGTTAATGACAATTCATTTTTCGTAATCAAACTTGTCATTAATCCCTTCAATCAATCAAAATGGAAGAATCCTTTCTTCATGAACTCCCGTCTCAACTTTATTTTCTGAGGACTTCCTAGATACTAAATTAGTGATTTGGCTTTGTTAACATGCATTGAGATATTTCTTCTCAGTATTCCTAGTAATTAACTTACAAGTAAGTACACTAAAATTTTCATGTGGTACTTACCATTATTTCAACGACCTAATTCATTTTCTAAACAAAATATAATTACTATTTAGGAGCGGAAACGTTGATTTGTAGAACTTTTTTGGGAATTATACTGTATGATAGAAATCATTGTTATTAATTACAGAGGAAGATTACTCCCTCACACTCCAGGTATTTATACATTAAACTTAGAATATTCGTGACAGCTAAAACATGTTCTTTTAATGAATATTTATTTTATTTAGCAGAAGTAGGTATTTTATTTAATTAATATATAAATTAACATATTTCGCGTAGGCACAACATCAAAATATTTCACTTAGGCAAAATTAAATATGAGGAGTATCCAAAAATTTTAATTATCACCATGAAAGAAAAAAACATACAATACTCACTGTAGTTTGAAAAAAAATTAGTTCTGCACGTAGTTTCCCTGCAGAGTCACACATTTTCCTCAGAGTTTCTTCACCTTTTTCAAACCCTCTTTGTAGAAGTCCTCCGATTTACTCGGAAACCATTGTTCTACTTCGAAAATGGCATTCTCTCTGTCGTCAAATCGTCAACCACGAAGTGGTTTCTTCATCTCGGGAAACAGGAAGAAGTCATTTTGCATAAGATCAGGCGACTAAGGTGCATGCGGCAAAAGTTCATAGCCTACCGGTGGGCAGCGACAACGGATGCTTGGGCTATATGGAGTTTGCTTCTGAAGAGGTGTCAACAAGCAAGGAACCCATCGTGTAGACATCTTATTAATGTACAGTTCCTCATGAAGAATCCTCTACGCACTTCTGAAACGTAGTCCAGGCTCCTCCATCACTATTTCCATGGTCAATCTATCTTCGACGATAATTGCCTCCACTTTCTTCACCATGGCAAGATCATCCTTGATTGAGAGTCTCCCCGCGCGTAGCTCGTCTGTGAGAGACATGTGACCACTTTGAAAGTTCCGCTTCCACCTCACAACCGTGCCATGTGATGGGCTTTCATCTCCATTGACAGCTTTCACTTTATCATGGATTTGGCATGCGTTGCCCTTCAAATAGAGGAACTTTGTGACACTTCGGGCTTCAATTTTGTTAATCATGCAGGTTGGTGTCTTCTACAGGCTGTGGAAAGAAAAATACTTTAGACACATGTTTGATATTTGCACAAGTATGCATAGAAATGACACTGATTTATGAAAAAAATCATGTAAATATCTGTATAACTTTTTTATTATATTTAAAACTTTTGGATACCCCTCGTATATTACTTCTTCGTTTTATCAAGATGTTTAACAGCACAACTGAAATTAAATCTGAATAACTTATTTTAATATGCAGGAACAACATGTATCGTATATGAAATGCCTGAAGTATTTATTATGTCTTTATATCATTTGTACTCTGTTTTTATGTGCATAGCTTTTCTTACTCCACTTTTAAATAGTGTCCGAGTGAATTTCTAAAAACAAAAACAAAAAAAAAAAGAAAAAAAGAAAAAAAGAAAAAAGAAAAAAACACTGCATGATTTCACGCTCCAAAAGTATTCATTAGTCAGTGGCGTATTTACGATTTTGTTTCGGGGGGGCTTTGCTAACTTCAATCCAGGAAACATGAAAATTCTCAAAGATATTTCATTTACTTTAATACAATAAATAAAATTTCGGGGAGGGCTTAAGCCCGGAAGCTCCCCCTTAAATACGCCACTGCCATTAGTAATAATGTGTTCTTAAATAATTGATACGTTTTAAGTGAATTCTAGTCAGAAACCTTACTTAGATCCAGTGGCGTAGCAGCTGCCCCCGCAACCCCCGCAGTGCGGGGGGGGCCCGAGGTATAGGGGCCCCGAAGTCTTGCGATGAATAAAGATTTAAAGAAGTAGAACTTCAGCCTTACTTCTGTCGGCTTTACAACTAGGGCCCCTTCTCTATACTTTGCGGGGGGGCCCGCAAAAGTGTGCTACGCCACTGCTTAGATCTTCACTTCATAACATCAGTTATACATTGAAAAAAAATAAGTGACTGCTTTTTGCCATACAGATAGAAAACAAATGACTGTTCAGTTGATAACGCGCTAGAGCTGGAATCACATAGATAGGGGCGACGATTGTGCCTCTAGTGGTTATTTTATAATTCTATGGCTTTAACTTATAACTACAGCAACCCACATTATGCTTTATTTTATTTTATTTTATTTATTTATTTTTATTTCATTTTTTTTTGTTTAATTGTGCTTTATTTTTTCCAAATTATGCTTTATTGTTAATTTCAATCGCTGTTTTAGATAAATCACATAAAATGTATAACATTTACTATACATTAAATAATCTAAATATCTTGAACTATTTATTAATATTTTATGCAAGCAATTTCTTTCATATTTAATAAACTTTCTACTTAATGCCCAAAAGAGATATGCTTTACTTGAGTCAGTTTTTTCTATCACTTGTAGAGACGCATACATACAGAAGAGGAAAGTAAAAGATGTCACCAAAAAATACAGAAAGTGCTCAAGTTCAAGAGACACATAACAATATATATTGTAGAGTTCTTGTGTACTATTTTTTTCTTTTCTCCACATCAAAGGATTACACAAAAATTTACAGAAACAAAAACAAGCTTTTCATTGTTGCATTGTTATGTTGTCAATGATTTTGCATTGTAAATATTGGTTTAAAAAATATTAATTTGCTGTTAAATCAAATTTTCCAAGAATTATGCTATATACTTTAAATTATGCTTTTAAAATTGGTTTCTTTCGGACCCTTAGACAACCACAACAATGTTCAAGGTACCAACCATATGTCTAAATTGCTATTATACTTTTTATACTTTTTATGCTTTTGGGTGGCTCTACTTATAACTGATTTCTGTAGATAACTTGTGATGCGTTTTCAGTCGCAGATACAAGTAATTCTTGATATAAAACAAATGTTATTTCTCTGTTTCGGTTGAGAGGGAGAAAATTGTTTTCAAGTGAAAGAACGGTGTTTGCTTATTCTTTTTCAACGGCCACAAGTGATGTTCTCTAGGTGGAGGTCTGCATGGGCTCGGACCGGACTCGGACCTACAAAGCATATATCAATTCGGGCCCGGGCCGGGCTCGGACAGTAAATTTTTAATTATACAACCACATTTATAGGGCCTAACTTTGTAAATATACCGTACAACGATATTTATTAGACCGTTCTTTCTGGAGAAGTTTTGAAGCACAACTTCAAAATTAAACTTCTAATTGCTGTAAATAAAAATACAATTTCTCGTTCATTAATAAGTTTCTGTAATTCGGGCTCATCTGATCAACGCACGAGTTCGGGCCGGGCTCGGGCCTAAATGCTAAAACATATTTCGGATTCGGGTCGGGCCTCACATTATAAATTCAAGAACCGGGCCGTGCAGACCTCTATCTCTAGGTACTTTGACAAAAAAAAAAAAAAAGCCTTATTTTTGTAAATAAAAAGTTCTTTGATATTAGGATTACATTTATTGCTACTGGAACAGCTATTATCTTTCTTCTTATAATAGCCTGCATACGGACCAAAAATAAAATAAAATAAAAAGAAGAAAGAGAGAAAGAAAAGTTTATCAGGAAATTTGTAGAAAAATTTTCTCCATATCGTCTGGTTTTTTTTTTTTTTTTTTTTTTTTTTTTTTTTTTTTTTTTTACTGAAGGTTCATACAAACTTCATATGGAAATGAATCCAACTTCAAAGAAAACTAAGGATGAACAAGTTTCGAGATGCACATGAAGAATTGGAAGCTATAAGAGAAGAAAGTGTAAGAACACCTTGTAGCTTTAGGCTGTCTCAGGATATAACACATTCTTCGCTTTCAACAACGATTGTCCCAAGTGAAACCCACCTTTCTCTTCTGTCAAATCAACACATCGTTTTCGTTTTACGTTTTACAGCAAGCTTTATAATCTTCAATGGACGTGACCAAAATTTTCAACATTTGTACTGTACACCATAAAACAGTATTTTGTAAGCATTTCAAACAAGTCCTTCGCTCTGGAGAAAGCAGTATATATATATATATATATATATATATATATATATATATATATATATATATATATATATATATATATATATATATATATATATATATATATATATATATTAAGTGTTAAAATTTATGTACTTGTAATTGGACAACACCTTTTTTTCAGCTCAGAAGCTATGAGACGTCTATCTGCAGGTTAACTTGCGATCAGAAGTATACATAAAAATTAGAAATTAGATTTAGGGGTTTGGAATCTATGGCTATCTTAGCTCGTCACGTATGAGGGATGAAGTTCGTTAGCGAACACACTATCTGAGGAAATGGAAGGAAGAAAGGATTTGGGGAAGAAAGGAAGCGGCCTGGGACCTATATGTTAAGTACCTGGTGTGAATGAGGAAAACCCAGGAAAACCTTATTCAAGATTGGTGTCCTTAGAAAGCTTTCACACTTTTTGGACCGAGTGTCCGTTGATCCGAAGGAGAACTTAAAAGCTACAATTACTTAAAGATATAAGACTTACACTTTGTATATTGTTGCTGCTCTAATCTGCTAAACTATGCTCTCACAGAAGCGAAAGAACTGGATAAAATAAGACAGACTAAAATTTATAAAGGCTAGATGTATCGATAAAAGAAAAAACAAAGGAATAAGGATATCTCCATATATGAGAAGGTAAAATCCAAAGGAGTGAATATGGTGAATGCACTTGGGTATGGAACCTAACTCGGTGAATATGGTAACTAACTGATAAAATTTGATTTATACTAGCTCTGCTATCTTACATAACTTAAACTAGAAACATAAATCGCTGAGCAAAGCAATGTTTGTTTTAAAAAAATAAACGTGTAACAGTTTCGCCAACTAACCGAGCATATTGGCTTCATCAGATACTATAACGAACATAAAAGGATCCTAGAAGCTACTTCGGAACGCTGATTGGCTGGTCAAAACAAACTGATCCAATCATAATAAAAGTTTCACGTTAACACTTCATATTATCACTAATAATACTACAGAGGTATCGAAAACTAGTTACCTGTTCTATTTTCTATATTTGGCACCGACCCCTTCGTTCCAATCACCATGCCTTTTGTCTTTCTAACACATTTGAGGACCGTTTTTCAAAACTCGATAGAACAAGTTTTGAAAAACGGAGGTGTTTTTTTTTCTGGTATGCTTTTTATGGTACCAACCGAGCTGTGAAATCAGAGTTGATAGAATGTGCCACGTGTGTAGAATACTAAATCACGAACGTTTTATCAGAACTCGATAGAGCTTAAGTACAATAAGAATAAAAATGCAATTCTATTCAAAACTCGATAAAGCACGCACACACACACACACACACACACACACACATATATATATATATATATATATATATATATATATATATATATATATATATATATATATATATATATATATATATATATATATAGTGCTTTATCGAGTTTTGAAAAAAAATCGCTCCTCATTTATTTTCATCTCATATTCTTCAAGTTTCACAGCCCTTCCTCAAGTTTCTTCACATCTTGATTTTCTCTTCTGATTCTGCAACAAGCGTCATATCAACTGCAAACCGTATAGTTGATTAGATATACATAAAATACGATATGTGCATTATTTTTATACATTAAAGACATATTTAACCTAGTTATTTTGATTACAGACATTTTTTTAACTTAGTGAAACATTTAACAGTAAAACTTCTTTTTCACATAATGTAATTTATACTTTAAAAAAAAGTAAAAAATGACGTTTAACATCGGCGATTGTCAAGGGAATTTTGACGTATAGTTATGTGTTTACTAAAACATTTGAAGTGCAAATTTTCCCGATCTTACTTTGATTAAAATGCGGTGCAACCAAAATATGTTCTGTACATGCCATTGGTTTCTTGGAAATTAACACAAAAGACGAATTAGTCCTGCAAATAAAGTCTTGCGAAGTCATTAATCAGAACCCATAAAGCTCCATTGCAAAACAGAAGAATGATTATCCTTACAATAGTCGTATGGGTGGAGCATTCTATTTGGATGTATCAAACATCAGTCGTTTCATGGAACAGTACCTTAACTTCTGTTTAATTTTCCTATCATGTTTCCAACATTTAGATTTGAAAAAAGATTTCTCTTACGAGACACGACATTGTTCTCAGAAAGTGATTGGAGGTGTAGGTAGCCAACAATTCGCCATTGGTGGCCATTTTGTTGCACTGTAAAGATTCTATCTCGAGCTGCCACAACAGCGAAGCCTTTATCATTCACTTCAGTCCAAAGCCACACAAATGTCTTTGTTGTTCAGTAATAGTATGTTTCAACTGAATCCAGTGACATTTACTATAGTTTATAAACTCAAGTTGGTGTAATGAATATAATAGTTTTACGAATCTAATAAAAGAGCACAATTTCATTACTAAACAATTCAGGTGAATCTTACGGTAAAATGTCAGGGGAAAGAGGACATCAGATTTTCATCGTAAATTTTGGGAGTATTTACAACAGAAAAACTACAGTTCTCAAATGTCCAACGCAGATTCATATCAACGAATCACTTTCAAACTATAGACTATCGCACGGAATTGCTCTCTCCAGTTTAAGGTGACTAGGGGTGTCTTTTTTTTTTTATGGGATTGTCATTTTTCCAGGAAATTTTTCTTTAAGAAAGGAGAAACGAAAAAGAGTTTGGCTTATAGTTAGGCCTCGCTAGTATAAATTTTATGTGTTTTTAAACCTGGCTTCAGTTCAGTTTTTGTTTCGAAATTTTATAAAACAAATTCATAGTTTTTGGAATAGATGGCTCCATGGGTCAAAATGTCTATTTGCCTAGTATCGCGTAAAAATTGGTGCATTTAGATACTTTTGCTGAGCGTAGGAACGTAGGGATGGATTTTGTAAATTGGTAGGGAACGTAGGGGTTTTCTTTTTTTAAAAAAAAGCTTTCTAAAAGGAAAAAAAGCAATTATTGATCACACTAGTAACATTACTTGCTTAATATCGCTGTGCTTTAACCTTTGCTGACAAATTTAATTGGACCTGTGGTACAACACTTCTTTTGATCAATTCAGATGCTAATTTCCGAAAAGATGGAAGAAAAATATCGTACATTTTGAGTTGACAATAACGAATTTCCTTTATGTTAACAGATACTAAAAGAAAGAAGAGAAAATAATCAGGCTAGAACTTCTTCCTGGTCGTCCTACTCAACAACAATGACTCGATCTATGAATAAAAATAGGGGCACATGATGGATCAATGGTACAGAGCTTACCTCTGGTGCGTGGGGTCCCTCATTTGATCAAGTTTGTGGTGAACAACATCGTGTCTGTGGGTTTTCTCACAATGTACTCCCACATCTCATTCCACCAATTCTTCTATCATCATTGCCTCTCTCAGCCTAACGGGCAAATTCCTGGAACGTTAAAATGAAAGATTTCATTTTTTTTTTATTTCTGAGCAAAAATAGTATCACTAGAAATTAGATTGTCAAATATAGAATATATTAGATGGACGATAATGTGTTGTGGAGTTATCTGTGCAACATTGTCTTACAATTAGATTACAATAACAGGTATTTGAATGTCTCAGGCATCAATTCACTATAGACGGGCTAATTTCTGAATTTCCAACTGTATTAGATTCACGCAGTGGGGCTTGTAAGACTGTGATGTTAATCCGTCTGATACTCCACAAGATGGCGCTTGATCGAAATCGAATTTCGATTATTATTATTATTATTATTATTATTATTATTATTATTATTATTATTATTATTACTTTGCAATAGACAGCTAGAGAGATTGGTACTTTAATGGTTGTTATCCATACGGTGTGTTCCTTTTTACGTGTTTATCAGTGTTTTTAATAATAATAATAATAATAATAATAATAATAATAATAATAATAATAATAATAATAATAATAATAATAATAATAACCTGTAATGGATTTCCCAGTTTTATCGAAATGATTAGTGAACGCTCCTATGAAACGAATTATCTCGAATTCGATTGCTCTAATTAAAGCATAGAAGGTTTTAGTCTAATCATAACGAGGTTAGAAAGCCAGAAGTAGTAGAAGAGGAACTGTTGTTATTATTGGTTGAAGTTTATTGTTCCTTTTCAGCACCGAGGATATATGAGACGTGGACCTACAGTTTAAGATGGAAACAGAATCATCGTAATGCTTTTAATGGTCTTCAACCGGGAATCAAACCTGAGACTACGTATACTACAAGTAGAGCTGATGTCCGCTAATCATACGAGGGTTGGATCAAAAAGTAATACCTCCTGTGGCATTAAAAATGTATTAATGAATATATAAGAGCAAAAAGTATTACAGATTATATAGCCTAAACTGTCCTTTACAGAAAACTACCGTTTAACATTGTCACCATGATTTTGAATACATTTGCGTCATCGTCGAACCTAGGCATCAAAATCGTTTTAGAAAAATTCAAGGGTGTGCTTCTTGCCCCATTATTTTAAAGCTGTTTTAACTTTATTGTTGGACCTACTTAGCATAAACTTTGTATCCCAAGTCAGCAATCCTTGGGCAGAATTACGAGACGTTCAATGCATCGACAACATTTTGAATTGTAATTCGCCTGTCTCCTCGAATCAAGTCACCAGCACGTTCTGGATTTGTATATTTGACAGATGTCGGCCGCCCACTCCTCGGTTTATCTGCAATTCCGGTTTCTCTGTTTCTAAAGTTCTTCACCCGACGCCGTACATGGCTGATCTTCATTACAACATCCCCATAAACATTTTCCAAGCGATTATGTATTTTCTTAGATAAACAGTCCTCTTTTGTCAGTAATTCAATGACAACTCTTTCTTTTCGCTTCAGGTACACAGTTCTAATCAGTCAATCTGACAATAAGACGACATTAGTAGAGTACACTGTAAACAATTACAATCACGTTTACTGACGGATTACCGTCAATTCTGGCTGCCTACCGATTACCCTAAAATTTACTGTATTAGGGCATAAATAATGGGGCATAAATATGGCCTTTAATTAGAAAGTTTACAATAATACTGTAAATTTTAGAGTAACCAGTTGGCGGCCAGAATTGTCGGTAATTGGTCAGTAAATGTGACCGTAGTTGTTTACAGTTAAGATTACCTCTATAATATCATGCATAGATAGTTCAGTAATTGCAATAGAAACAAAATTATAGGCATTACCTTTTGATGCATCGTCGTATGTTACGCACTCGCATATTGTGCCATCTGCTTGCCCATAATCCTTCCTATGCTGTAATATCAGAGACTTTAATCTTTAAGAAGTTTGGTTTACGAAAAATCTCTTTTACTCATTTGCTCTGTCTGTCTATCCGGAAGACACAAAATCTCAAGATCTTCTTTATGAATTGCCAACAATTTTGGTCAGAATGTAGAGGTTCGAAGTTACGAATTGAGTTCTTTGATGATGATCCTTCCAATTGATCCCAAGATATTGACAGTTAAAAATTAATTCCCCATGCATTTCTATGAGAGTAGTTATGGATATCATCCTTGCTTGGTATGGTCGCCGCAATGCTGTTGAGATTAGCTTGTTAGTATAACGCTCAGGATGAAAAGTTCTAATCTATCCATGGGATACGTTAAAATGAAACTAAATGGCTTTGTACTTGACAAAACTAAAGATTTTAATATTTTCTATTGTCAAGTGTTCATCCATCTTAAAATATGTTTAATTTGAGGTAAACTTCCATATTTCCGTTAAGTTTGGTGAAATTTGGTTTGTTAAGGAGTTTGATTTAACAAAATAACCAATGTCCTTGACGCGGTGTACTCTATAACAGTGCTAAGTGTTGTTTATTAAAAAAAAAAAATAGTATTAAAAGGATGTATATGCCCCACGGGAATTTGATATTGTCTATGTAATCTCTTTTTCCAGCAATTTCGAAATTAGGATAATTCTTAGAATAGATAGGATCTAGTTCTGTAATTGAAAACATACTATTATACCTTACACAAATAATAAGCTCCAATAATCCGAAATTTTTGGAATGAAAATCCTTTCTTGCTTAGGGCTGTACAACAAACTTGACATTTACTTCATAGATTGCTAATCATGCATTGGGTATCAGGAAATTTTCAGCGTTTTGGCCTTTCCTTCTGTTAAATGGATTTTTGGGTCTGAATTGCTGCAGCAGAGCAAAGAGGAATTCAATCAATGTTTGGGTGGAAGCATTGTTGCGACGCCTTTAACAAAGCCTACATGTGGCATCTACCAAGGTGGTATTTTACACAATTGCAAAATGCCTTCGAGAGGAAATCCGAGCAGCACATTATTACATTGATGATGACTTTTGCCGACAGCTTTTCAGCATGGATGCTCAACAGA
Organism: Thermobia domestica; assembly: GCF_964235325.1. Classification (NCBI taxonomy): domain Eukaryota; kingdom Metazoa; phylum Arthropoda; class Insecta; order Zygentoma; family Lepismatidae; genus Thermobia; species Thermobia domestica. The sequence continues at coordinate 156,343,546 of NC_137469.1, forward strand.
AGATTATTGCTCTTGTGTGGGATAATGAAAGCTCAAAGGATGGCTGATTGCTTTTTGTGGTAGAGCTAGTTGGTCACTATTCTCCTTTACTTTTTGTTTGCATCACAGTTCAAATGGATCTTCTGGGTGGCACACAGCACTTCATAAAGAGCCTTTCTTTTGCCTCCACGTCTCTTATCTTCAGGAGCTTCATGAGAAGGCCACGGATTAGAATCTTTTAGCCTTCCCAATCAAGACTTGCCACTAACACTAAAGACCAGGTTCTTATATTTGAAAATATGTCTATGCCAAAATAGTGCATGTTTAGGTTCTATATATAAAATTAAAATAAATCCCACATTTCAGAAATATATATTTCTGAAATATGGGATTTATTCTAATTTTAGGTTTTAGTTTGGAATATTTTTGCGAGAGGTATAATAATGAAGTTTTATAAACCAAATTTAAAAATAGTTTTAATAGAGTTTAATTTAGAATATGCATTCAAATGTTTGTTTGTGAATCGTTTTATGCAATTGGTTAAGCATAGCACGAACAGATTTTTATACATACTCGGTAGATTTTGATTATGATAAATACTTTAGTTTTGTACTTTTTGATTATTGTTTAACTTTAACCCTAATATAGTCTTGATTGGTGGTGGGTTATTATTTTGGAGACAAAGTACTGATAGCTAGTAATCTTTTACGTCTTGTAATGACTATGCCGAATACCCTTTGTTTTTGGCAGTGTTAAACTTTTATTGAATACTGTTTAAGCCGAAGTTCGATAAACGAAGAATATAGAACTTAAATTATGTCTGGATTTTGCGTAGTTTATTTTTTGAGTACCACTGCGCTGCCTCTTAACATTACTTAAGATTTTATATCAGGATCTTTTATGAGATTGATATTCACAAGCTTGAGCACGTGACGTCACGTGCAGCAATAGCACTATTTTGAGTCTGGGTTTCAGAAGTTTGAGAATAATTTTGGAATTTAGGAAATAGGCCTATATCTGTGTCAGTTTCCTGTAATAAGTTTTAATTATGTAAGTAAAGCTGTCATCACCACATAAGCCAATTTACAGACATGGTTGTATAACAGAGTTTACAACGTGATCTAATTTTTCACATACAATTGTTTACAAGAATTTAGTTTCGTATTTTCTTGATATTTTGTAAACTGATACCACAAAATGAACACTCAATTTAACTCGAAATAAATTCTAAGATGAAGAGTAACACAATGTTAACATTAAACATAAGCCTGGGACTAGTTTACTTAAGATAGTGAAGACAAAAGCTAATGTAATATCTCTATTCGTATCTACAATTATTTTCACATGTTTATATAACATCACTATTAAAAAAGAAGACAAAAGATACTTTTAAATTACAATTTTTGAATTCAAAATTTGAACTTATCTGTCAGAGCAAGTTTATAAAAAAAATGATGTTTACATGTTAACTGATGCTAGAGAGACCAAAGTTGAGACCATTTCTATCTTCCAATGCCAAATCATCACGATCTAAAAAATTTAAAAATGTAGATTCTTGGCATCTGTTTCAATTTATAATCACGAAATTATTTTAAATTCTTCTTGCTTTCACAAATATCTATCACCTTTCAGGGTCCGATAGTTGTTCTTCGTTTGATTATTTTCTAGGGGCCGAAAGGATTTGAAGATGTAAATTCAGGACAGCTCTCACTCAAAGTCAGACATTTCCAAAAGAAATGAAATCTTTGAGCTTTACGTCCCACGGTAATGCCGGTTAGGCTAAAGGAGACAGTGATTATGAGAAATGAAGAAAGTGGGAGGAAACGGAAGAACACCCAGAAAACCCACGAGCACGATGTTTGTTCACCACAAAGTCCACACGGCACGAGCTGGGATCGAACCAGGGACCCCAAGCACCGGAGGTGAACGCTCTACCACTGAGCCACCGCGCCACCGTCATTTCCAAAAGAGGAGAGTAAAGAAGGAACAGAGCAAAAGATCTGTTTAGGTGAAATGAGTTAGTTAAGATGCAAGATGAAACCTCTCAATGGATTGGATTGTGTTGTGTAAAATGTAAAAGACCAGAGTGGAAGTCCCAGCTTTATTTCTAATATATAATCTTTTCTTATCGCATAACCATTTCAAATTAATCTAATTTTAGGAAAGGCAGCTCGTAAGTGTTAATTTCCGTTACCTGATTTTTTTTCTTTCTTTCTTTTTTTTTACTTTCCAGGTCCAACTGTAGAAGAGCAGAAAGTTTTGAAATGCCTAGGGAAAATGATGAATTTGAGATCTCATTAATATTCTGGTCCCTACAGAGTGAAGAAACTAAATTCCGATTACCATCTGCCCATTCGCAATGCCAAGCCTAACGTACATGCATTCAACTGATAGAAACTAGTTTCTACAGTATTAATATCGATTATTATTATTATTATTATTATTATTATTATTATTATTATTATTATTATTATTATTATTATTATTATTATTATTACTCTCTCACAAAACCAAAACAAAGTCTGGAATAGCTGAATGCATATTTTATAAATAACAAGTGTCAAGAGTGTGGCTAGCCAAGTGGTTCAGCGTTACATCGCATACCTCTAGTACAAGAGTTCCATGGTTCGACTCCAGGTCATGTGACTGTGGTCGATACCATCCATACTCAAGTTCTTTCTTGAATTCTTTGGCGCGGGAGACCCGGGTTCGATTCCCGGCTGGAGCTCATGTGGTTCGGATTCCACGTTAATCAGTAGGTCCACGTCTCATATAGCCTCGCTGCTGAAAGGGACGCTAAACTAAAATCAACTCAACTCAACTCAATTTCTTGAATTTTTGTCGTTTCTTCTCAGATTCTCACTTCATCAATTATTTATACGTCCTCTTTAGTCTACAGAATATAATTGTGGGGCAAAAACTAATAGTTTCATTTCGTTCTATTTTGTCTAATTAGCTAGTAAGATCAATTTATGAAGGAAGTCAAATGGGTAGATCTGTTGAAATACTAAGGCAAAAAGCTTTTACATTCGAGCAGTCTCAGGCAAATAGTGTATGGGTGCAACTTATGTCTGTCATAGGCCTCTATTTCACTAATACCCAGTGGAGTTATTCTAATTTTTTTAACAACAGATTATATATATATATATATATATATATATATATATATATATATATATATATATATATAGAGAGAGAGAGAGAGAGAGAGAGAGAGAGAGAGAGAGAGAGAGAGAGAGTGGACGGATAAGTAGGAAGATAGATATAATTCTCTAAGAAAACAAATCATACAGGGTAGACAAAAAGCAGTTTTTTTTACTGGATACCACAACTGAAGGTAGGGGCCTACACGGCATCCTAAAACAAGGTGGTGTAACGCAATTAAGTAGCACCGCGAACAAGGGCGCCGATTTCACTGTAAATTTGGCGGGCCCATTCAGATGCAGAAGGGGAGTATATATATATTAGGATTTTAAGACAAATTACACTCAAATTATGCCAAATATTGTATATGCATAAATACAATAGGGGCCCATATGAGCTTTGGGAGGGCCCGGGCCCCCAGGATCGGCGCCCTTGACTGCGAATATCTTACGTAGAAACGAATTATCCAAGATAGATGATTGTCAAAAACTATTGGAAAGACCTTAATCCAGCAATGAATCGACACTCTACCGGTATGTTATAAAATTGAAAGTGACTATGTTTGTGACTCCTAATATCTTGAACCACAAGATCGATTTCGAACAAATTTTCAATATTGATATTTACCTTTGACGAGCAACGTAGGGAAGGGCGAGGAGGGGGAGATAGACAAAAATCAATATATATAAAAATAAAAGTGACTATGTTCGTGAGTTAATAATTCTTGAACCACCCGATCGATCTTAATCAAATTTTCAACATAGATGAGGTTCGAACTTGGGAAGTTTTTCATTATTTCGCTTTGACAGTAGATCTTAAGAGAGGGGAGGGGAACTATATGAAAATGAATAAAACTTAATAACTCTTGCCGACCGATCTCAATCAAACTTTCAACATATATATTGTTCGGACTTGAGATGTTTTTGGCATTTCCCTTATTATGGTGCAACGTACGGGAGTGGGGTGGGGTGAAGTTGTATGTAAAAAAAAATAAAAGTGACTGTCTTTGTAAGTTCATCACGCTTAAACCACCCAACCGATATTAATCAAATTTTCAACATAGATGAAGTTCGGGACTGGAAAGTTTTTTTTTTTTTCTTATTTTCACTTTGACGTAGAACCTAGGAGAGGGGAGGGGAGAGCGAGATTTATATATAAAAATAAATAAATCCTTATAACTCTTGAACCACCCAACCGATCTCGATCAAATTTTCAATATAAATGAGGTCCGGGCCTGGGACCACTTTTATCATTTTACTTTGACGGTGCAGCTTAGGGAGAGGAAGGAGAGAATATATATATATTTAAAAAATAAAAATGAAAGTAACTGTCTTTGTGACTTAATAATTCTTGAAACACCCGACCGATCTCGATCAAATTTTCAGTGGCCTTTAGATGAATGAGTTTCGAACTTGAGATGTTTTTTGTCATGTATATCACTTCCACAACTTAGAGGAAGGGGAGGAGGAAAGCCATTTAAAAATGATCGAAAATGACCGATATTAGTTTTCAGAGTCGCTGAGATCATCAGTGACCTTTCCGATGCTGTTTAAATCGAAATTCAGCCCCACAGTTTGGGGAAGGGGAGGAGGAGACATATAAAAATGATCGAAAATGAAGAATATTAGTGTTGAATCCATAGTTTTTGGGGTTGCTGAGTTTAACAGTGACACTTCCGATCCTGTTTAAATCCAAATCAATATATATATAAAATTGATCGGAAATGATCATTATCATTGTCGAATTCATGGTTTTCGTTGTCACTGAGATGACCAGTGACACTTAAGATGCCGTGCCCCGCAACTGGGGAAGGGAAGGGGGAGATATATAAAACGATCGAAAATGACCGATATTAGTGCCGAGTCCATAGTTTCCGGGGTTGCTGTGATGAACAATGACACTTCCAATGCCGTTTAAATCTAATTTCAGCCACGCAACAAAACTAATCAAAAATTACCGATATCAGACAGTGCTTTAGTAATAATAAAAATGACTGAATATATTACTATTTTTTTCTTAATTTAACCAAACGAAGCGAATAATGGATGCTTGTTGTATATAATAGTTTATCCATTTCAAATATGAATAACTCTCACCACTACAGTTATGTGATCCCAGTTCTCATTCTTGATATCTGAGCATTTGAAAAAAAAATGAAATCTTCAAGTTTTACGTCCCACGGTTGTGCCGGTTAGCCTAAAGGAAACGGTGATGATGAGAAATGAGTGAAATAGTGGAATGGAGAAAGTGGGAGAACCCCGAGAAAACCCACGCACACAATATAGTCCACCACAAAGCTCACTTGGCACGAGCTGGAATTGAACCAAGGACTACATACACTAGAGGTGAACGCTCTACCACTGAGCCACCGCGGCCCCTGTCTGAGCATTTGAGATTAAGAAATAGACGCTTAGAGCTTGTTCTGAGAGATCGTGGCTGTTAAAATTTTTAAAAACAAAGATAGTTAAACTAAAATTTACTGTCCCTGGTTATAACTGCATAAAAATTAATGTTATGTCTGGATATAACAAACGATTCTGCAAACTGGAAATATTTTAACAACCAGCTGTAGCGAACCGGTGCGAACCAGCTGAACAGTACCACTGCCAATACCATGATTTTATGGTCTCTAGCTTTATCCTACGAGGTAGAAGGTATAACAAAATTAAAATATATACGTAAATAAGTTGAAGATGTGAGTCCCTGTTAAAGGTCACTGACGAAGTTGATACTACGATTGATTTGAACAGTAAGAAATTAATCTGTTAAATTAGTAATACTTAATTTACTAATGTGGATTTGGAGAAAAATGGAGAGAATTATCTGGCTCGAGCAGAATACGAGTGAAAAGGTGTTGGAGATGGTGAGGGAGAAAAGAACAATTTTAGGTATTATTAAGAAGAGGAAGAGAACTGGATTGGGCAGCGGCTAAGGACGAAATAAATTATGAGGGATGTTCTAGAGGATATGGTAGCAGGAAAGAGAGGGAGAAGGCGAAGGAGACTACAATTAATGAATGATATTAAAAAGAAAACAGAAAAATCGTTCGTGAAGACGAAGAGGTTAGTTGAAGACTGTGAAGCATGGAAGTTCCTGAGCTGCGGCAAGTGACATGCTAATAGTGGCAGAATACCTATGATGATGAATTTACTAATAGTTTATAATTTAATATACTAATAACTACTCTAAGTAATTACCACTATAGTTACTAATAATTAATATACCGATTTACTATAGTTTACTTAGTTTTAGTGATAGCAAAGCACTGAAGATATGAGTAGAAATTGAATCAAAGAAAGAGTTCTAGGAATCTTTGAAGAATTCCATTTTAAGAATAATAAGGTTATTGTAACAACTTCAACTTCACGGTACTAAGCAAAACCTATACAAATCCACTTTGTATCATTTTCAAGGAAAACTAACTTAAGAATGTCAGTTGAAATGTAAGGAACAAATGACACAAAAGAAGAAGATAGAAGAAAGAGAAGGCATAGCACGTAAAGCTACTAAAGTGGCTTCTGCAGCAGATGTTTTAATGTAAGAACATCCCTAAGCATTCGTTTACGTACAAAGGCACTTAATATCTGTCATTGTGGGAATTCCAAAGATATATAACCATCATTTGAAATTATAATGAGGAGCAACACGACCTCCAAGCAACAAGAGTATCATTGGATGTTTTAGTAGGTGGTTTGCTATGTTAGATATTTAGGAGATAATATGCACTTTATACTTGAAATGCATTCTTAGAAGAAGCAAACGTTCAGCAACAGAAACACAAAGTGTGACAAAGAATGTAATCACGGATAGTTTTCTACCTACTTTCCCATCTTTTTCCTTACAAATATATCTCTTTCGATAGTTTTTGAAAATATATTCCCAGACACCTCCGATTATGCCCAATAAGGGTTACCAGTATATTTGCATTATTACTTTAACCCCCTGAATTTTGAACCTACCCCCATGGAGAAATTGTCTGAAATCATCACTACTGTAAAGACTTTCCACTAACTAACTAACTAACTATATATATATATATATATATATATATATATATATATATATATATATATATATATACAGGGCCGGATCCAGGATTTTCTGAGGGAGGTGCACCAAATAACTGCCAGTATATTTGAATTAAATTGAGTTTTTTAAATCTCTTTAGGCATCTTTGGTGTGAATGAGGAATTGCCCTGGAAATGCTAAGTGTCTGCTCTCGATGAATCCTTTTCCTTCAATCTTCAGAAAATTATCTGAAACTATTGATTTTTGCAAGACTCACTGCCAGCTTCTCATTTTAGGTAGTGTATATTTAGAACGAAAGGGGAGGGGGGGGTACACGTGCACCTTTGCATCCCCCTAAACATGACCCTATATATATATATATATATAAATGAAAGTGACTCTGTTTGTTACTTAGTAACTCTTGAACCACGCGACCGATCTCAATCAAATTTTCAACATAGGTGAGATGTGGGCCTGGGGTGGTTTTTGTCATTTCACTCTGACGGTGCAACTTAAGGGAGGGGGAGGAGAAGATATATGGATGATAAATTCAGCTCCGCAACTTGGTAGAGAGAAGGAGAGATGTACAAAAAATAATCGAAAATGACCGATATTAGTGTCGAATCCATAAATTTCGTAGTCGCTAAGACGAACAGTGACACTTCCAATGCCATTTAAATCCAAAGTCAGCACTCCATTATTACTTCTAACGGGGGTGGTGACATGTAAAAATAATTGAAAATGACCGAAATTAGTGTCGAATTCATAATTTTTGTGGTTCCTAAATTGATTGGTGACAGCTTTGGTGCCGTTTATATCCAAAATGAAACTATTCTACCCGTGCGAAGAACGGGCATTCTGCTAGTCATATATGTATATAACATATGACATGTTGTTTGGAATTATTGTATAACAAATCAACCAGAGTTAGTAGAGTAAACTAGGGTTGCCCACAAGACAAAAGTTGAGGTCGTAAAAGTGATTTTGCGAATCGGAGGATTTCTATTGAAAGATATCTGTCCGGTATTGTGTCATGAACATCCGTAGAAGCAACACCATTTATAGCGAACTAACACAAACTGATCACTTAACATAACTTTAATAATTTAAGTATATTCATCTTACCACCTAATATTAAAAAGCAAACAAAAGAAAACTAGTTTTAGGCAGCACAGCTCCTGCTCCTTTACCTTAGATCCTAACGCTTTATTTCTGGCTTCCTACATGATAGAAGTTCATTACTTGTTGATTAAAGAAATTTCTCGGTTGTCATCGATGATGGGCCACCATAAAAAATGCGTGCCTCTACCGTCAACCGAACCCGCAAGGGCATCCGTAGTAACCACTTGACCCTTAACGTCGGAACAGGCGTTCTATGCAGCTAATGCCCAAGTGGAAATTTTCAAATGGAAAAATAAATCGTAGAAGTGTTTAAATTCAACATGCTATACTATGATGGATGTATATAATTAATATGTATAGAAAATAAGGATTAATTTTTTTAATGAAATTTGTTTACAACGCAGAAAATTATTAAGATTATACGTAAAATTAAGAAAAAAAGATTGTGACTAGGTCATGTTTAACAAGCAAAGAATATGTACAATAGTTATTAGCAGAGACAAAAATTCTGCCAAATAGTAATTAGTCTGTTAAAAGAACATAATTTCAAAATGTTATGCAAACATTCTCTTTGGTGTTAGTTTCTGATTGGTCAGCATTGAGCATTTCTTTCTTTCTTTTTTTTTTTTTTTTAAGAAATCTTATTGCAGATAACCAAGTGGCTTGTGTTATAGAGGCAACGTATCCTTTCTTTTAAGAGGCTGAAGGCTATGTTATATAGAAGCCAAGCGGTGACCTCAACCTCCTTCTCGGCTGGTCATGCAAATCCAATAGATTGGCTGGTTGTGCACATGTATGTTATAAATGCTTGTATGTGTCTGTGTGCAGCAGGAGATCCAATAGAAAAGAAAAAAACTGTCTTCTTTTTTTCATTTTTTAGAAAAAATTCAACATTGATGTATGACAAATCTTTATGTTTATAAAATCAGTCATCCATTTCAGCCAGAAGCTAAAATCATTAATACGATCGAGAAAGAGGGGGATGATTCAATAATGATTCAATAATGATTTATTTACAAAGATCCATAGAAATTTAATGAAGTCATTTTACACTAGAAAGAATTAATTATGATACAATATAACGAATTTTGAAAGAGAAGCAACCGGAGCTTGGAACCGGGAAGTTCAATGCCGCGTTCACAAAACCTCTCCATTGACTTCTATTCTTAGCCAACTGGATCCAGTTTCTACTTTGTATTCCAATTTCTGCGAGATCCATCTTAATATTGTCCTCTCATCTGCGCGTAGGTCTTCCTAATGGTCGTTTTCCGGTTGGACTTCCAGTTAAAACTTCGAAAGCGTTCCTACTTTATTCCATTCTAGCTACATGACCTGCCTACCTGAGCCTCCTAGATTTGATGACACTACTAAATGTTTGGTAAACGGAAATAAATCGTGCAGTTCCTTATTATGAAGTTTCCGCCATTTCCCATTCTCGTTCCAATTGGGTCCGAATACTTGTCTCAGAATCTTGTTCTCAAACACTTTCACTCCCGCAGAATAAGCAATCATACAGGACAACAGCCATGATTATCGCTTTATATATTTTAAGCTTCAAATTCCTCGACAGAATTCGCGAGAACAAAACAATCTCTTTCTCTCTCTCTCTCTCTCTTTCTTTATATATATAGTTACTAGAAAATAGTCATGTAGGCATAGAATTGATGACAAAAAAACTTTTTGTAATTTGGCATTAAATTGCATTTAGAAATAAAGTGGCTTAATGAGATTTCAAGATGCAAGACCCTCACCTCATATTTCAATAAAGAAGATCACTAGCTAAATCACGAGATTTTGGCAGTACTCTCTTTTACGCACTTCTGTCTTTTCATAGTTGTTTCGAACTATGGCAAGAAGTTCAGAAATATCACATCTAGTTGTTCCACAGCGTTGGTCCGGAAATATTCTGTTTGCTAAGCCCTCATGAAAATGAGAAAGAAAAGTAGTATTTGATTTAGAACATTTAGTAAAGTGTGGGCTGCGGTAGCTCAATGGTAGAGCGTTCACCTCTGGTGCATGGGGTCCTTGGCTCGATCCCAACTCGCGTCAAGTGAAGTTTGTGGTGGACAAACACCGTGTGCGTGGGTTTTCTCGGGTTCTCCCGTTTCCTCCCACTTTCTTTATTCCACCATTTCACTCATTTCTCATCATCACTATCTCCTTTTGCCTAGCCGGCATACTCGTTGGACGCAAAACTTAAAGATTTCATTTCATTTCATTTAGAAAAGTGGGAAAGGAACTGGATTCGAGTAGCATATTTCTACAAGTTTTCCTTTAATATGTAGCCTAGTTTTAAATTAAATCCAGTATGTTGTATACCATTTTAAAGCTTATTAAATTATGCTTCCTTTTTGTGTCTTATTAAAATGTTGAATTATCAGCCATTTTTGGGAAAATTACGAAAACAAAATAAAATTTTATTTTCAATTCTAGTCTTTCCAATTTTTCAGGACAACAGCCCAGATTTTGCAAAAACTGCAAGAATACTAAATTACAGAGTATAATTTTCTCTTTTCAAAGGAAAAAAGGTGATCAAAATCGGTCCATAAATGGCCGGGTTATGAGCGTTTAAAGAAGGTCTTGATCCGCCATCTTTAATTCAATATGGCGACTAAACGACCATGAACCAGATCACGTGACTAAAAGAAATTAACTCTCATTTAGGTGGGTAATAATATCCAGCAATCAAAATGAGGGCACATGTGCACACGTGGTACAGGCTAGCGCCCGCACTATTAAGAAACGAACACTTGTGTGAATTTAACGTATGTCTTTATTGTGAAAATGAAGGTTCACTTTGTAGAATACGGGTACATAATTCCAATTCTCCACTTTACGACTGTGGGGAATGATCCAGCAAAACTCGACATGGACACATCCAAAACCAGCTACCAGCTTAGACAATCTATAGGTCAAAGTTAGAACTTAAAAAAGAAAGAAAAAAAGAACTGACATTTTTTATCTTTGTGTCGTTTTTCATTATAATTATCATTGTCGAGTAATATACATGGCCTTAGACCCGACACATTTGAGGGATGATGTCCCTCGGCGAACACACTATTTGGGGAAGGAGGAAGGAAGAAAGGAACGAGAAAGGAAGAAAACAGCCTGGGACCTTTATGTTAGGTACAACCCTGGC